>NC_135783.1:20000-320000 GCF_051106095.1 Pogona vitticeps
GAACGTCAAGTGGAAAACGAAGAGGCTCAGGCAAGAGGGGGCTGGCCCCAGGCCCCGTAAAATCCCAGGGGTTTCACTCTCCAGATGAGAGACCGACTGGCGTGTTGCCTGTGCTATTTTTCCGCCTTCATCTCCTACGGCATTACCAACAGGAATTATCTACTCTCCCGGTCAGAATCAAGTCTATATAGTAGAATGGCTTCATCTTCCACACACTCCACCAAAGAAGATCTACAGCTTGATTGAAGCTACTTCAGACTTACTTGCCAAGGCTCGCTCCCGCGTTCTTCAACTTACCAGGACAGACCCTGTGTCACTTTACTTACCTTTCTCCCGGGAGAAGTAGAAAGTCTCCTACAAACCTCTGTTCCTTTTCAGGTGGCTTTCACGGGCTTCTCTGGTGCTGTACTCACCAATCCTCCTAAGGATAGACGGCTTACCTTTCTTTCTTATGTCTCTTATACTCTTAGTTCCTTTTTTGCAGATTGTCCGATTCCAGATGCTACTATTGTTTTCACCGATGGCTCACCGTCCCGCGGGGTCATTACTTGGAAAGATGAAGAAGGCAAATGGCAGTCTCGCTACACTACTTCTTGCTCCTCTGCTCAACGCTCTGAGCTAGCTGCTGTTATTCTTGCTTTTAACACCTTCTGCATAAAGCCGTTTAATCTTGTTGTTGATACTCAATATGTTTATCGTCTTTTGCTTCATCTTCCTCACTCTTATTTATCTCCTACTATGGACCGAGAACTTTATAATCTCTTTGACTCTCTGCAGGCCCTTCTCCATGCTCGCACTGCCTCTGTCTTTGTCACTCATATACGTTCTCACTCTGGATTCCCTGGCGTTCTGGCTGAAGGTAATGCAATGGCTGACTCACTTCTCCGTTCCACCGTATCTGTTGCCTTTTCGCTATTTGATGATCCTATCCTTTCCCACTCATTTTTTCATCAGTCAGCTAAGACCCTTCACAAGCAGTTTGCCATTCCTATGTCTCAAGCACGTGATATTGTCTCTACCTGTTCTTCCTGTGTTACCTCTCCCCTAAATCTTCCTTTTGATTCTGTCAATCCACGCGGAACTGGAGCAAATGAAATTTGGCAGATGGATGTTACCCATGCTCCATTGCTTTCTCCCTTTTCTAAGGTCCATTTAACTGTGGACACCTTCTCGGGTTTTATTTGGGCCACACCGCTTAAGGGAGAAACTATTCGTCACGTGATACAACATACCATCTGTTGTTTCGCCGTTATGGGACGACCACTTTCCCTCAAGACTGACAATGGATCTGCATACAGTTGTGTTTAAAATTATTCAGCCCCCAATGCTGTAAAGGGGTTTAGGGACTGTAGTGTACATTTGGAATTGTATTCAGAATCAAATCCTACAAGGACGTTTTAAAGAACCAAATGCAACTAAAATAACATCAATTGTTTATGTAATACAGTAGTAAATGTTTCTTTTGTGGTTTCTTCATTGCCACAATTATTCAACCCCTTAAAGACTACCACTCTGAAGAAGAGAGGTTCATTCAGGTGTTTTCGATCAGGTATTGAAAACACCTGTGGATGTCACCGAGCACCAATCAAGCATAATAAGCACCAATTAGGCAGCTTTAAAATGACTGTGATACTCAGCTCCTTCTAGACATTTACTGGTGTGGTTACAAACATGGTGAAGTCAAGAGAATGGTCCAGGAAGACAAGAGAAGAGGTGATTTGTCTTCACAGGAAGGGTAATGGCTATAAGAAGATTGCAAAGAAGTTAAACATACCAAGAGACACCATAGGAAGCATCATTCGCAAATTCAAGGCAAAGGGCACTGTTGAAATGCTACCTGGTTGTGGAAGAAAGAAGATGCTGACTTCGACTGCTGTGTGCTACCTAAAGCGTAGAGTGGTGAAAAGTCCCTGTGTGACTGCTGAGGAACTGAAAAAAGATTTGTCAGATGTGGGTATAGAAGTTTCAGCTCAGACAATAAGGTGCACACTGCGTAATGAAGGTCTCCATGCCAGAACCCCCAGGTCTCCCAAGAATAAGAAGAGTCGACTGCAGTATGCCAAAAGTCATGTGGGCAAACCACAAAAGTTGTGGGATAGTGTTCTGTGGACTGATGAAACAAAATTAGAACTGTTTGGGCCCATGGATCAACGCTATGTTTGGAGGAGGAAGAACAAGGCATATGACGAAAAGAACACCTTGCCTACTGTGAAGCATGGCGGAGGGTCAAAAATGCTTTGGGGCTGTTTTGCTTCTGCAGGTACAGGGAAGCTTCAGCGTGTACAAGGTACCATGAATTCTCTTCAGTACCAGGAGATATTGGATGAAAATGTGATGCAGTCCGTCACACACCTGAGGCTTGGGAGACGTTGGACCTTTCAACAGGACAATGATCCCAAGCATACCTCCAAGTCCACTAGAGCATGGTTGCAGAGGAAAGGCTGGAACATTTTGGAGTGGCCATCGCAGTCACCAGACTTAAATCCGATTGAGAACCTCTGGTGGGACTTAAAGAAAGCAGTTGCAGTGCGCAAGCCTAAGAATTTGACTGAACTGGAGGCTTTTGCCCATGAAGAATGGGCGAAGATACCCGTAGATCGCTGCAAGACACTTGTGTCAAGCTATGCTTCACGTTTAAAAGCTGTTATAACTGTAAAAGGATGTTGTACTAAGTACTAAGATTGAATGTCACTTGGGGGTTGAATAAAAACTAATAATGATGTGAACACAGAAAAGACATTTGTGGTTATTTCATTATAAACTTAAGGTTATATTTCTCTGACCTACAAGTGCCTCTTTCATGTAAATGTAAGCAAGATGACTGAATGATCAAAATCAATGTCAAAATGGCCAAAACATTCAATTTCAGTGGGGGCTGAATAATTTTGAACACAACTGTATGTTTCATCTGCCTTTTTAACCTTTTGTAAAGACTGGGGAATTAAGCTTACTCATGGGATTCCCTTTAATTCTACTGGTCAAGCTATAGTAGAACGTGCTCATTTAACCTTCAAATCTTTGCTTTCTAAACAGTTGGATAGCAAACATGTTCCTGTCGCCGACATACCTTTTTGTGTTGCTAAGGTACTATATGCTCTTAATCATCTTTTTTATCCTCATAATAGGAATCTGACTCCTGTTGAGGTTCATTTTAGGACACAGGAGCAGCTTCCACGCCCTTTGGTCTTCTACCGTATCCCACCGGACCCTCAGTGGCATGGTCCCGCCCAGCTCATCACATGGGGACGTGGATACGCAGCAGTAGAAGTGGACGGAACACCTTGTTGGATTCCTGCCCGCTGCGTCAGGCCATGGTGATCCGAGACGAAATAATAGTACTCTGTTTCATAGTTGTTATTAGTGTTTCCTGTTACTCACCCTCATGGAGGGACAATTATTTTATGAAAGAGATTGCAAAAATTTCAGTTATTAACTGTTATATATGTGTTCATTTACCCAGTAATTACTTTTCTGATAGATTTTTTTATTAGTGTACCTCTACCTGCATGGACGTCTAATGTCATCGGACCCATGTTCTCACTTAACACTTTTTACTCTCTCCCGCTAGAGGTGGGAAGTGGAACTATAATGATCTTTTACAGCTTTTGAACTTTACAGAAGTTATGTTTAATGACACAATACGTGCCTTGAAACTTGTTAATGTTAAACTTAAAGAAGTTTGCACTGTAGCCTTACAAAACCGACGAGCTCTCGATTTTATCTTAGCTAGCAAAGGTGGTGTTTGTGCCTTGATTGGTGATGCTTGTTACATCTATGTTCCTGATCATTCCTCTAATATTTCTCAAACACTTTCTGACATGGAACATTGCATTACTCAATTCAATTCGGTGTCAAGTTTTTCCTTTTGGGACTCCTTTTGGTCATGGCTACCGTCATTCGGTTTTGGATGGCTTCAACAATTACTTATGTACTTCATTATTGTTGCTTGTGTTCTTATATTGATTTGTTGCTGCATACAGTGTATTTCAAGCTTGATTCACACATTTTGTAATTGCTTTGCTCGTGCTACTCTTACCTTCTCCTTATTTAATTGGCAATAGCTTCTAAACAAATTAAAATAAAAACGGAGGAGATGTGGGAGTACGCCATTGTGGTTAAGTGAAGCAGTTACGTACACCAGCAAGCTAGGGAACTTATGTAACATACCCATATATGGTAATGTTGTATTACCCTGAGCATGCTCAGTAAGAGATGTTATGTAAGATTTGTATGTAAGTTCATATACTTGATTGGATTGGCTGTATAACCTTGAGAGAGCATTAAGAAAAATTAAATGAGGGCTACGGGCGATCGGGGCAGAGTCTCTTTTTCCCTCAAGCCACAATACACCACGGCTGACCGTATCGCTCCGGAACCCTTTCAACCCTGATCTTTGCGTCCTGTGTGATTCTTCCATACCTGTGTGGCGGCCGGACCACCACAGTTAGGGTTAGGTTTGTTGGGTTAGGGTTAGGGTTGTTGGGTTAGGGTTAGGGTTAGGGTTAGGGTGAAGGCTACGGTTAGGGTTGGGGTTAGGGTTAGTGTTAGTGTTAGGTTTAGGTTTATGGTTGGGGTTAGGGTTAGGGCTAGGGTTAGGGTTAGGGTTAGGGTTAGGGTTAGGGTTAGGGTTAGGGTTAGGGTCAGGGTCAGTGTTTAGGGTTTAGGGCTTAGGGTTAGGGTCAGGATCAGTGTTTAGGGTTTAGGGCTTAGGGTTCGGGTTAGGATTCGGGTCAGGGTCAGGGTCAGAGTCAGGGTCAGGGTCAGGGTCAGGGTCAGAGTCAGGGTCAGGGTCAGGGTTTAGGGTTAGGGTTAGGGTCAGGATCAGTGTTTAGTGTTTAGGGCTTAGGGTTCGGGTTCGGATTCGGGTCAGGGTCAGGGTCAGGGTCAGGGTCAGGGTGAGGGACCCTGACGTAAGCACGCTGGACACATCCTCTACGTTCCAGCCATCTCCCCTCTCGCTTTTTCTCAATATAGGGGACTGGAATGCTAAGGTAGGGAGTCAAGAGATAAAAGGAACAACAGGGAACTTTGTCCTTGGAGTTCAAAACTGTCAGGATTTGGCGACAGGAAAATACGCAGAGTTAATTGAAGACACTGACATGTTCTTCTTTTTTAGCAAGATGGGTGTATTATACAATATTTACAAATATATACAGGCTGGCATCACTTCAGCATGGCAGGAAATCATTAAACAAACCGGCATAGAGGATAGCAGCAAGTGATAGAGAGAGAAGAGAAATCTATGAACACACTGTTCTCTTATATACATATACAGTGGTGCCTCGCATAGCGAGGTTAATCCGTTCCGGATTAACCTTCACTATAGCGAAACATCGCTGAACGGGACAGGGAAAGCCATTGGAATGCATTAAACATTGTTTAATGTGTTCCAAAAGGCTCCTTTACTCACCGTTCAGCGAAGTTTCCTATGGCCGGCAGCCATTTTCGCGCCCTCGTTAAGCGAGGGGAGGGCGCGAAAACGCTGTGCGAGGCCATTTTGGGGCTTCTGGCAGCCATTTTGTCCACCGAACAGCTGATCGTCGGGGCTTCGTTTTGCAAAGATCTTCACAAAGCGAGTTTCGCCCTATCTATGCGTCGTTGAGCGATCGCATTAGCGATCCCAAAAAAGGGATCGCTATGCGATTTCGTCGTACGGTGCGCTCGTTAAACGAGGCACCACTGTACAAGGCTTCTTCAGTCCAATCACAGGACACATTACATCATCTTCCGCACCTGGGTCTCATCTCATCTTCAGACATTGCATCATGTCTTCAGCAGTCACAGTGACTCAGCAGTCACACATCTGTTCATAATGGCATCTCAGTAATAACACATTTTATCCAGGTTCAGGCCTATAAAAATTACAATATCCTGACAAAAACGAAGCAGGGCAAAGGCTAATAGAGTTTTGTCAAGTGAACAAGCTGGTCATCACAAACACTCTTTTCCAATGACACAAGAGGTGACTCTGCACATGGAAATCACCAGATGGGCAATACCAAAATCAGATTGATTATATTCTCTGCAGCCAAAGTTGGAGAAACTCAATACAGTCAGCAAAAACAAGACCTGGAGCTGATTGTGGCTCTGATCATCAGCTTCTCATAGCAAAATTCAAACTGAAGAAAGTAGGAAAAACCACTGGGCTAGTCAAGTATAATCTAAACCACATCCCTGATGAATACACAGTGGAAGTGAAGAACAGATTTAAGGAACTAGATTTGGTGGACAGAGTGCCTGAAGAACTTTGGACAGAGGCTCGTAACATTGTACAGGAGGCAGCAACAAAAAACATCCCAAAGAAAAGGAAATGCAAGAAAGCAAAGTGGCTGTCCAACGAGGCCTTACAAATAGCAGAGAAGAGAAGAGAAACAAAATGCAAGCGGTATAGGGAAAGTTACAGAAAACTGAATGCTGAATTCCAAAGAATAGCAAGGAGAGACAAGAAGGCCTTCTTAAATGAACAGTGCAAAGATATAGAGGAAAAGAATAGAAAGGGAAAAACCAGAGATCCGTTCAAGAAAATTGGAGCTATTAAAGGAACATTTTCTGCAAAGATGGACATGATAAAGGACAAAAATGGTAGGGACCTCACAGAAGCAGAAGACATCAAGAAGAGGTGGCACAAATACACAGAAGAATTATACCAGAAAGATCTGGATGTCCAGGACAACCCAGATAATGTGGTTGCTGACCTTGAGCCAGGCATCCTGGAGAGTGAAGTCAAGTGGGCCTTAGAAAGCATGGCTAACAACAAGGCCAGTGGAGGTGATGGCATTCCAGCTGAACTATTTAAAATCTTAAAAGATGAGGCTGTTAAGATGCTACACTCAATATGCCAGTTATGCTCAAAATCCTACAAGGTAGGCTTCAGCAGTATGTGGACCGAGAACTCCCAGAAGTACAAGCTGGATTTCAAAGGGACAGAGGAACTAGAGACCAAATTGCTAACATGCACTGAATTATGGAGAAAGCCAGAGAGTTCCAGAAACACATCTGTACTTCTGCTTCCTTGACTACACAAAAACCTTTGACTGTGTGGACCACAGCAAACTATAGCAAGTTCTTAAAGAAATGGGACTGCCTGACCACCTTATCTATCTCCTGAGAAATCTATATGCGGGACAGGAAGCAAGAGTTTAAACTGCATATGGAACAACTGATTGATTCCAAATTGGGAAAGGAGTACAACAAAGCTGTATTTTGTCTCCCTGCTTATTTAACTTATATGCAGAATACATCATGTGAAAGGCAGGACTGGAGGAATCCCAAACCGGAATTAAGATTGCCAGAAGAAATATCAACAACCTCCGATATGCAGATTATACCACTCTGATGGCAGAAAGTGAGAAGGAATTAAAGAACCTAGTAATGAGGGTGAAAGAGGAGAGTGCAAATAATCGTCTGAAGCTCTCTCTCTCTATATAAAAAAACCTTAGATCATGGCCACTGGTCCCATCACCTCCTAGCAAACAGAAGGGGAAAATATGGAAGCAGTGATAGATTTTACTTTCCTGGGCTGCATGATCACTGCAGAGGGTGACAACAGCCACTAAATTAAAAGATGCCTGCTTCTGGGGAGGAAAGTAATGGCAAACCTAGACAGCATCTTAAAAAGAAGAGACATCACCTTGCCGACAAAGGTCCGCATAGTCAAAGCTATGGTCTTTCCAGCAGCGATGTATGGAAGCAAGAGCTGGACCATAAAGAAGGCTGACCGCCGAAGAACTGATGCTTTGGAATAGTGGTGCTGGAGGAAACTCTTGAGAGTCTCCTGAACTGCAAAGAGAACAAACCTATCCATTCTAAAGGAAATCAACCCTGAGTGCTCATTGGAAGGACAGATCCTGAAGCTGCAGCTCCAATATTTTGGCCATCTCATGAGAAGAGAAGACTCCCTGGAAAAGACCCTGATGTTGGGAAAGTGTGAAGGCAAGAGGAGAAGGGGACGACAGAGGACGAGATGATTGGACAGTGTCATCAAAGCGACCAACAGGAATTTGACCCAACTCTGGGAGGCAGTGGAAGACGGGAGGGCCTGGCGTGCTGTGGTCCGTGGGGTCACAAAGAGTCGGACATGACTTAACAACTAAAAAACAACAAAAGGTTAATGCCGGCACTTTGAATTGTGAGTGGAAACAGATCAGCAGCCAGTGGAGCTGCTGTAACAGGGGGATTATATGTTCCCTGTAGTCAGCCCCAGTTAACAGTTTGCCCGATGGAGGGGTGCTGAGGCAGTGGGGTGGAGAGTGAGGTTGGAGGTTGCTGTGATTGTGGCAGGCTTTTTCCCTGAAGGTGCTGACATAGCTTTGCTCAGCTGGGTCCAAGGCCAGACCCACAGGTTTGCTTGGAACAGGTGTCAATGTGAATTGTATTTGATTGCTTCACATGACCTACACCTTACCCTACTTCAATATAGTGCTCATTGTGCACCAAATGGAGTAAAGCTTCTGTGGGGCCAGAGAACCTTTCCTCTTCTGCAGGACCTGGTTGTGCGGTGGATAGCTGGATGAGCAGCTAGGGTGGCCATGGAGCATGTTATGAATGACAGGAGCAGGATTGTCTTCAAGGACTGAGGTAGACCTCTGTTGCTGCTGCTGTCAACATGCTCACCCCTGCTGTCCTCCAACCACCTGCCACAAGTAAGCCCAGAGAGAGAGAGAGAGAGAGAGAGAGAGAGAGAGTAAACAGTGCTCCACATGTGGGGAAAATGGAGCTGGTGAAGCTGACTTGTTTATGCCTTAGAAGGACAGGGGCAGCCAGTGGTTACATTTTCACAACTTTAAAACATATGGGTGGCACAAATGTTTTTGCTCCTGATTGCAGATAAGCAGCACAAAAAAGTGTACTCATGGTTGTCTGTAGTATGTAGTTCCTGTTGCAGAGTTTTGAATTTCTGATTTAGAATTCTCTTTCTGTTACACAGTGGAATTACAGAGATCCACAGAGAAGAATAGCTTTGACTTCCCAGATATTCTGTTTCTTTGACATTAACTGGTGCATATGGAGGAGCACTCAGGAGTAGCCAAAGACTATCTGCCGGCCACAGCTCACTGTGTGAGAGGCAGTGGGACTGTGGCCGGGCCCCTGCCGGCTGCCAGCTCTTTTTCAAGGGAGCTGGCTCAGTCTCCCTCTGTTGTTGCAGGACTGGGCCCTGCTGTTCCTGGCTGCCTCACCCCCTCTCAACATCAGCCACCTGGCCCGGGGAGACCAGTGTTCCTGCACTCAGAGGGAGCCAAAGACCATCTGCTGGCCACAGCTCACTGTGTGAGAGGCAGTGGGACTGTGAGTGGGCTTCTGTCAGCTGCCAGCTCTTTTTCAAGGGAGCTGGCTCAGCCTCCCTCTGTGGTTCCAGGATTGGGCCCTCCTGCTGGGGGCTGCCTCGCCCTCTCTCAGCATCAGCCACCTGGCTGGGGGGGGGGAGAGAAGGGGCTTTAGAAAGGTTTTATTTCTATTTTTTTATTTTAAATTGTGATTGATTGCCATAAATTAAGAAGAGACTCACAGCGGATTTGAGAGAACTCGAAGGGGGGAGGGCATTGGAGGGGACAGCCATTGAGCTGGTGCTGGGTAGGGGAAGGAATGGCAGTGGGGGTAGAACATGCCCACGTAGGAGAAGAGAGGTTAGATATCTTACATCTATCCCCTCTTCTAGTCCTACCCCCAACCAGATGGTATCAGGCGACCATATCAGCAAACCCTCGAGCCACACAGTGCTGTTGATGAATGCCAGGTCAGTACAAAATAAGACTGCCCTCATCCATTATGTAATTCTGGATGAGGGTGCTGACCTGGCGTGCATTACTGAGACCTGGGTGGGAGAGGAGGGTGGTGTTCCCCTCTCCCAGCTGTGTCCGCCTGGGTACTCGGTCCAGCACCAATGTTGCTCGGAGGGTCAGGGAGGAGAAGTTGCTATAGTCTATAGGAGTTCTATCTCCTTGACCAGGCTTCCTATTCCTTTGAGAGGAGGTCTTGAGGGCCTGTATTGTATGTTGGGCTTGTGAGACAGATTGGGGATTTTGTTGGTGTACCGCCCACCCTGCTGCGTACCAACAGTCTCCCTGCCTGAGCTGACGGAGGTAGTCTCGGACCTGGTGTTGAGGACTCCCAGGCTGTTGGTGCTGGGGGACCTCAACATCCATGCCGAGGCTGCCTTGACTGGGGCAGCTCAGGACTTCATGGCCACCATGACAACCATGGGGCTGTCTCAATGTGTCATCTGCCCAACGCATGAGAAGGGCCATACCTTGGACCTGGTTTTCTCAACGGGACTGGAAGATGGTGGTTTGGATGAGGAGGGGCTGGTTGTGACCCCATTGTCATGGTCAGACCACTTCCTGGTCAAGTTTAGTCTATTAGCTTCTTCTGTCCTCCGCAAGGGTGGGGGATCTATTAAGATGATCTGCCCTCAGAGACTAATGGATCCAGATGGTTTCCTGAATGCTCTGGGGGATTATCCGTCTGATATGGTCGGCGCTCCTGTCGAAGCTCAGGTTACCCTATGGAATAGGGAGATGACCCGGGCAGTTGACACGATTGCGCCTAAGCGCCCTCTTCCTGCACGCAGAGCCCAGACAGCTCCTTGGTATACTTCTGAACTGCGGGCAATGAAGCAAGAGGGAAGATGGCTGGAGCGCAGCTGGAAGAAATCCCGCTGGGAGTCCGATCAAACACGACTTAGAGCCCATTACTGGGCCTATTTCGTGGCAATACGACTGGCGAAACGGCAATATTTCTCCAGCCGTATTGCTTCCTCAGAATGTCGTCCAGCAGAGCTGTTTCGGGTGGTCCGGAATCTTCTTCAACTGGGAAATCCGGTGGATGTCCCAGACTGCTCATCAGCTCGCTGTGATGAGTTTGCCATCCATTTTGAGGGGAAAATCACTCAGATTCGCAGTGGGTTGGACTCCACAGTTACTGCAGAATCAGAGGATGTGTCCAGTGCACCATTTTTAGGTCAAGTATTAATGGATGAGTTTCAATGGTGGACGTGGTGGCGCTGCGGGCTAAACCACAGAAGCCTGTGCTGCAGGGTCAGAAGACCAAGCAGTCGCAAGATCGAATCCACGCGACGGAGTGAGCTCCCGTTGCTTTGTCCCAGCTCCTGCCAACCTAGCGGTTCGAAAGCATGCAAATGCAAGTAGATAAATAGGGACCACCTCGGTGGGAAGGTAACAGCGTTCCGTGTCTAAGTCACACTGGCCATGTGACCACGGAAGATTGTCTTCGGACAAAACGCTGGCTCTATGGCTTGGAAACAGGGATGAGCACTGCCCCCTAGAGTCGAACACGACTGGACAAAAATTGTCAAGGGGAACCTTTACCCTTACCTTTCAATGGTTGAGACCTGAGGATGTGGACAGGGTGCTTGGATCTGTCCGTTCTACCACCACTCCGCTCGACACTTGCCCATCTTGGCTAATTGGAAGATCAGCCAGGGGGGTTCGCACCTGGGTCCAGGAGGCCGTGAACACCTCTTAGAGAGAAGGAGAGGTCCCTACCACCTTGAAAGAGTTGGTAATTCGGACACTCCTTAAGAATCCTAACCTGGACACAAGGATAGTGGTTAACTATCGACCAGTGGTGAACCTCAAATTTTGCAGCAGGTTGTGGCTGGGCAACTCCAGGCACTGCTGGATGAGACTGATTTTCTGGATGCATTTCAATCAGGTTTAAGCTTGGGTTTTGGTACGGACACTGCCTTGGTCTCCCTGTACGATGACCTTTCCCGGGAGAGAGACAGGGGTAGTGTGACCCTGTTGGTACTCCTGGACCTCTCAGCGGCTTTTGACACCATCAACCATGGTGTCCTTTTGGATAGGCTGGCTGGGTTGGGAGTTGGGGGCACCGCTTTATGGTGGTTCCGCTCCTTCCTGGCTGACCGTGTCCAGAGGGTGGTGCTGGGGGACAGTTGCTCTCCCTCATGGCATTTATGTCATGGGGTTCCTCAGGGCTTGATACTGTCCCCCATGCTGTTCAACATCTACATGAAACCGCTGGGAGAGGTCATCAGGAGGTTTGGGCTGAGGAGTCAGCAATATGCTGACGGTACTCAGCTCTACCTCTCGTTTTCCACCAATCCAGGTGAGGCAGTTTCTGTGCTGAACTCGTGTCTGGACCTGATAATGGACTGGATGAGGGTTAATAAATTGAAACTCAATCCAGACAAGATGGAAATGCTGCTAGTGGGTGCTTCACCGGACAGGCTGGAGGGCCATTTCCCTGCCCTGAATGGGGTTACACTCCCCCTAAGGGACAGCATCCGCAGCACTGGTAACATCTTGCATAGATTACTGCAATGTGGGGCTGCCTTTGAAGACGGTCTGATGACTGCAACTGATCCAGAATCAAGCTGTGAGGCTGGTGAGTGGTGGGGCCGCTAGAGGACATATCAAGCTGATTCTGTTTAAATTACATTGGCTACCAGTTGCTGCCTGGGTCCAATTCAAAGTGCTTGTTTTGACATATAAAGCCCTAAACAGCTTGGGTCCTAGATACCTTAAGGACCGCCTCCTTCCATATGAACCTATCTGGCAGTTAAGATCCTTTTGAAAGAGCCATCCCTCAAGGAGGTAAGAGGGATGGCTTGTAGACAAAGGGCCTTTTCGGCAACTGCCCCCAGACTATGGAACGCCATCCCAATTGAGATTCATCTGGAGCTGACGCTGATGACATTTTGGCGCCAGGTCAAAACCTTCCTGTTCCAGAAGGCTTCTAATTGAAATAATATCAACTCTGAGTCCTGATGGCAGAGTATATATTTTAATTGTATTTTAATTGTTTTATCTTTTTATTGTATTTTAATTGTTGTAAGTCACCCAGAGACCTTTGGGTAAAGTGGACAACATATCAGTTAAATAAATAAATAAAATAAGAACATCTTTCTTTGATGTCAGTTCTAGAAGGTGTTGTAAGTCTTCAAAGAATTGGGCAATTTCAGCCACTTCAGCATTGGTGGCTGGTGCATGACTGCGATGTTGAAGGGTCTGCCTTGGATTTGTATTGAAATAATTCTATCATTTTTGAGATTGTATCCCAATACAGTACAGCTTTTCCCACTCTTTTGTTGACTGTGAGGACAACTCCATTTCTTCTACGGGATTCTTGCCCACAATAGTAGATATGATAATAGTCTGAATTGAATTTGCCCATTCCCATCCATTTTAGTTCACTGACGCCCAGGATGTCAATGTTTATTCTTGTCATCTCCTGTTTGACCACATCCAGCTTCGAAGGTTCATAGATCTTACATTCCAGGTTCCTATGCAGCATTTTTCTCTGCAGCATCGGACTTTCCTTTCACTTCCAGGCATGTCCGCAGCTGAGCGTCCTTTCGGCTTTGGCCCAACCATTTCATTAGCACTGGAGCTACTTGTACTTGTCCTCTGCTCTTCCTCTGTAGCATGTTGGATGCCTTCCAACATGAGGGGCTAGTCTTCCAGCATCATATCTTTTAGCCTTTTGTTTCTGTTCATGACGTTTTCTTGACAAAGATACTGGAGTGGCCTGCCAGTTCCTGCTCCAGGTGGATTGCGTTTAGTCGGAACTCTCCATTATGTCCTGTCCATCTTGGGTGTCCCTGCACGGCATAGCCAATAGCTTCTCTGAATTACTCAAGCCCCTTCGCCATGACAAGGCAGCAATCCGTGAAGGAGGGCATTAACCTATAAAGCCCTAAATCTCCTGGGCCCAACTATCCCAGGGATAGCACCTCCCTGTTTGGTGGGAACACAGAAGGCCTGTTTGGTGGGAACACAGAAGGCCTTCTCTGTTGCTGCGCCCAGGCTTTGGAACTCCCTTCTACTGGGCGCCTAGACCCCTCTTTTCTGACTTTCTGCAAGCAGGCAAGGACTTTTCTCTTCAAGCAAAGTTTCCCTCACTGGCTGCCTGAGTGGGGTTTTTAATGGGTTGTTGTGCCTTTGCTTTCAATATGTTCTTACTGTTGATTTTGTTTACTGTTTTAGTGTGGGATTTTTTTTGTCTCTTTTTAAATATGTGTCTACTTACTGTTTTTAGCATTTTAATATTGTCTTTTACTGATGTAAGCCGCCATGGGTCTTTCCTAAAGAGAAAGATGGGATAAAAATATTTTAAATAAATAAATGGGTACGCCAGGAAGTAAGGGAGACGTTCCTCTCCCGCCAGGGGCACCAGCTTGGCCGCAAGTCTTTCCGGCGGAATTCCCTAGAGGGACCTTCGCCCGAAGCAGATTCCCCGCGGCAGCATCGCGGGCAGTTTTATCGGCTCCACACAGGACAAAGTTTGCGCAACTGACCCTGAAAGTCTGAAGACTCGCCCCCGCCTGCCTGCCCGTCCGCCCAGCCGCGCCCCCCTTTCCTTCTCGCGGGGCGGGGCGGGGCGGGAAGGGCAGGGAGGGAGGGGGGGCAGCGGTGACTGCAGGCGGGCCGGCGGGCGGGCGGAGGGCAGGCTCCCGAAGGCTCCTTCTCCTCCCCCCCCCAACTGTCCGCGGAGAGGAGGGGAAGCGAGCAGAGCGCCCCGCCGTCTTCTGGGCTCTCCCCGCGGGCCCGGGGCGGCAGCGGGGAGGGCCGCTGGCTGGCCGGCTGGCCGGGGAGCTCCCTCTCCAGTTCGAGCTGGCGGCCGAGCGCCCCTTTCTGCAAGACTTCGTCGCCCAGTTCCAGCCAGACGAAGGTCTCGACCGTCCCGCCGGGCCCTTCTCGCCGCCGGACGAGGTAGAGCGGAGCAAAGGAACCGTCCAAGCAGGAGGAGGAGGAGGAAGGCCGATCCGTCAGAAACCGGAGGCCGGCACTGCCTGAGATCGGAGAGGAGGGCGGGGACGCGGCCGGGCGGGCGGTCCCGAAGTCACGACTGGGTCAAGAGCGGCGGGCGGTGCCTTGTCCCGGGGAGGCGCCCGCGAAACCGGTGCCCTCGGCCGACGGGCGAGGCGTCCTCCTCGTGGCTTCTCGGAGCCTTTCCCTGGCCAGCGGCTCTTGGGGGCGGCGAGGGCGAGGGCGAGGGCGAGGGCGCCTGGCTCGCTGAGCCGGAGGGAGAAGTCAGGCTGCCCGGTCCTGCCTTGCTCCCCCTGGCTGGGGCTCGGGGCACCGCCTCTGCCCGGGGTCTGCTCTTCGCCGACAGAATCCTGCCCCGTGTCGGCCCCGCCTGAGTCTAGGCCGGGGTTTTACCTCGTAGGAACGAGTACTAGCGGCGTCGGCTCCTTGGGCAACGTAAGGAAATGAAAGACAGGTCCGGAGATAGTGCTACGGAGAATCATATTAGTTGGCCACTGCAGCGCAGTAGGGAGTGCTGAGACTAGAGAGTTACCCAACTCTTGCAGGAGAGATGAGAGGAGACTAGCTTGATATCATTGCATTTTCATTTCGCTCCCCTTATTTCTCCTTCCTTCTTTCCTTCCTTCCTTAGATGGCATCCCCTAAATTGTGCGTGGCAGTGATTGGGGCAGGAGCGGCTGGCCTCTGCGCCGCCCGGCACATACTCGCCTCTCCAGACACATTTGCTCCTCCAGTGGTGTTTGAGGCGTCTGATCATGTTGGAGGCACCTGGGTTTACACAGAGGAGACTGGGGAGGATGCCAATGGATGGCCTATCCATTCCAGCATGTACCGTGACCTGAGGTATCTGGCCTTCCCTAGCCTCTGTGTAGGCCACTCTGTGTGTGTGTGTGTGTGTGTGTGTGTGCATGCGCACTTGTGCATGCCAGCCTAGAAAAACAGTGCTAGTCCACACTGGGGAGGGAGGCAGTGTAATTAACCAGTTGTTCCTTCCTGTTCTTGCACCCAGGACCAACTTGCCCAAGGAGGTGATGGCATTTCCTGATTTCCCCTTTGATCCTTCTTTGCCTTCCTTTCTGCACCACTCGGCTGTACTGGCCTACCTGGAGAGATACACAGAACATTTTGGCATCCAGGATCACATCCGGGTGAGAGGCAAAGTGTTGGTAGCATCTGGAAGCAGGCTCCTGGCCAGGTGAAGGAAGCTGCTAGAGTGACAAACCACAAATGCAAGAGAACAATGTCTCTTTCCCCAGTGCAATATAAAAAGTGTCCCTGACTATATGTTATGCATTAATGTTGCCAAGAATGGCCATAGTGAGTCCTCTGTGATCCAGAGCTGAAAGGAGGGCAGACACCCAGGCAGGCTAAGCCCTGTCAACCTTATTTATTTATTTGATTTATACCCCGCCCATCTGGCCTAAAAGCCCACGAAGAGCTTTTCTCAATGGACACAATAGGCTGCCTTTTCCAAGGTCCTCTTTAAGCTCTTTGTCCGCCACAGGATAGAAGGACTGGGACTGCTCCCAGCATGAAAGCCTCCACACCCTCACTACAGCTGTCCCGTCAGCCTGCAGAAATTCACCTGTTTTGTTTGCTCCTCCAGTTCCGATGGAAGGTGGACAATGTCAGACCTGCCCCAAAGAGGAAAGAGGGTATCCCAAGTGGCTGGGATGTCACAGCCACACGGCAGGCACCAGCACCAATGCGCCAGCAGCTGACAGAGCACTTTGATGCCATCATGGTGTGCACTGGGTGAGTCCCTGGCAATCTGGGTGTAGGCAGACCTGCTCAGTGGAGGGCAGAGGAGGAGGCCTTGTTTGTTGTTTTCATCAACATTGGGAAAAAGGGAGATGTCAGGCCCAAGGCCACTAATCAAAGGGGTGCTTAGCAGGATCCAAGGTCCATGCTCAGGATGTCCTCTGCATTTGATAAGGATGGAGAAAGGGCAGGTAGGTCCCTTATGAATTATTTATTTATTTATTTATTTATTTATTTATTTATTTATTTATTTATTTATTTAATTTATACCCCACCTATCTGGCCCACCGGACCACTCTAGGGAGGTGGAGGTGTTTGGACCTGATGGGTGGCATGCCTTTTCTCCCCCACTCACAATGTGTGCCCTGATGGTCTTTTTTTTTTTTTACAGACATTATTCCAGTCCTTTTATACCATCCATCCCTGGCCTGGACAGTTTCCAAGGTAAGGCCTATTTTGTGCCCACCCCAAGACAAATAAAGAGCCTCACAGCAAAGACGGATCCTGTCCAAATGCGGGAAATGAGAACGCTAGCCCTTCTCCCCTGTACTTTGTAGCCACTGGTGTGCAGAGGGCAATGACCTCTCGATTTTGGAGATTCTGTTTAGAATGATCTTATGAGCATCAGCTTGTGGTAGACAGATTGTCCAAGAATGGATACGTTCTTCTTTAAAGACCAGACACTCTTGTACTCTGTAGCAGCCAGTGGCATAAGTTACTTAGGCCTTTGGTAAATTTGGAATTCCTTTTATCTTTCCTGAATTTCCTGCCAGTCAATCTGGCCTGTGCTCCCTCCCACCCCAATTCGCTTTCCCTTTTTTCCTCTTTTTTTCTGTACACCATGGGCAGTTATATAATCCATTAATTGAAAACATGATATTTGGAACTGCTGGATTAATGCATAGTAAAGTTGGCTCACATATGCAAAGAAAATAATATGAAAAATGGATTCTTTATCAATCACAACATTTGTCTCTAAATTAGTCTCTCTGCATGTATCCTAAAATCAAAAACCACAAAAGCTTTGCATCACTTTTAAAACAAACAGGGTTATTTCAGGATGAATATTTATGGATTGCTAATGGATTACTGATTTAGTATTTAGTTTTTCAGTAATCGCAACAGCTTCCTGTTTTCCTATCAATTCTGCACTTTGGCCTGTAGACTAAAGAAAAAAGTCTTAAGGCTACATATTCCAAAGGACAACTTCCTGAAGACCTAGTGGAAGGTAGGCAAACACTGATCTTGGAACACTCAGATGTTAAAATCAGCTCAGGGAGAAAAATGTTTTTTAAAAAATTAGTGACTTCTGACGTTCACTGGAAGGTTAAGGTAAAATTTAAGTAAAAGAAGTTGAAAGGGAGCAAAACCTTGGGCATCTAGATCTATGCAAAGCAGTCATTTCACAAGCCAGAGAGAATGCTGGTACTGTGCACAATGTCTAGGACCAGGTCTGAGCAGGGAGGAGAATCTCCCCCTGCTGCCACTCCCATATCAAGAGTAATCAGGGCTGTGCGAGACTGGAATGGAAGGTTTAGCCTTACGAAGCGTATTATAAACTTACTCTGCCTTTTCTTCCATTAAAAAAAAAGTTTCTTATTTATGTAAAGATTTATAACCTGCCTTAAATTTCAAGATCTCAGGGCAGGTTGCAAAGCTATATAAAACAATTTAAAAAAATAAAAGTATTTCTAAAAATTAAAAATGAAATAGTTGAAACATAAAATTTAAACGCTCAAAACATTGCATTAAAATCAATGTAGGCCAAGATCCACAACCTCTCAGGTTCTAATAAATAAGCACGCTCTGGCTTGGTGTCGAAATGATGCCAGTGTTAATGCCAGTCGAGCCGCCAAGGAGAGAGAGGAGAATCAAGAGGCCTCAACCTCCCCCTGCCTTTAGCACAGAGCAGATCATCAAACAGGGAATCGTAGAATCATACAATAATGAAATTGGAAGGGGGCCTAGAAGGCCACTGAGTCCAATCTCCTGCTCAATGCTGGAATGCAGATCAGAGGATATCTCTTGAATGCCTCCAATGTTGGGGCGCTCACCACCTCTTGAGGCAATTGATTCTATTGCCATACTGCACTAATTAAGAAGATTGTCCTGATCTTCAGCCTAAATCTGGCTTCCTGTAGCTTGAGCCCATGGTTGCCTGTCCTGCACTCTGGGATGACCAAGAACAGATCCTGCCCCTCCTCTGAATTACACCCTTTCAAGTATTTGGAAAGTGCTATCATATTCTCTCCCCTCGGTCTTCTTTTCTCCAGTCTTAACATGCCCAGTTTTTTTCTGTCTTTCTTCAGAGGGCTTAGTTTCCAGCCCCTGATCATCCTTGTCGCCTCCTTCTGAACTTGTTCCAATTTGGCAGGGGCAAGTGCTGCTGCATCCTGGCCTGAACCCAGATTGACATGGGTCAGTCACGCTGCCCAAACAGGAGACATTTGCAATGAGTCAGCAACTGTTACAAAGGTCTGGGCCCAGAGGGGTCCTCTTCAGAAAAAGGTGCACCAGAAGGCAGCATTCTGTGCCTTAACGACACATGTACCACCTCCAGGAAACACCCCCCACCAATCAATCCACCTCTGCTAGATCTTATCAACCACAATGGGCAAGGGTCAAATGTACACATGGTGGGAGGTACTGATTCAAGCATCCTGTCCACATCATCAGGTCACAAGAATTGAAACTTATATATAGGCACACTCCTGCTTGTATGTGAAAAAGGGTGCACTAGCACGAATATGAAGTTCAGTGTTCAGAATGAGACAAAGGGGCAATACAACCATCAAGACCATTGAACAAGCAAAACTGTCTTAGCAAAATGAAAGATTCAAACAAACAAATACTGTAAAAGTGGGGGGGAAAGTTTGAGAAGGGACAAAACGTGCAATGGTTTGTTTTAATCCGGTAATACCTCCTTCCCCTTATAGCTAAAATTCAGTTCTGTAGCACTTGGTAACAAGCCACTTTTCTTTGCTAACCCAAAGCTGCATGTTCTGTCTTGGAACAAAAGCATAATTGTAGGGTTTTTTCGGGATACAATCTGGGCATGGAGCCACTTGGAAGTTGCTCTGTTCTGGTCCATTGCTTTCTAGCTTGGCCAAATGCTGGTCAACACAATAACTATTTTTCTATCCATTTGTTTGTGCCAGAATCTAAGAGGCCAGGGGGAAAAGAGAGAGAGAGAGAGAGAATTGTGTCCCCTCTTCTTTCTCTCAGGAAGCTACAAGCCATGCTGCTTGTGAATTACACCCACCCTGATCTCTATTTTGATGTCATGTATACATATTTGCCATGTTATATCTCTCTCTTGTTATGTCCAGGGAAGTGGACTTGACCATGAAAGTTCACATTAAAATATAACAGTCTTTAAGACAAAAACCACATTTTGTGTTTTTAAATTTTATTTTATTTTATGTTTTTCACAAGTGTTAATAATGTGTCATTCCATAGCACTCATGCCCAGGATCCATGGATCAGAACCCCCGGTTCAGGCAGTGGCAGGAACAGCAGCTACTCTAACCCACTGCAACATCACAAACTGTTTCCAACTATCACACCCTTGGTCTCAGTTCTCCCTAAAGGAATTGTGACCTTTTCCCACTGCTTTGCTAATCTCTGTTTTAAGTCTTCCTAACCAATCCTCATATCCAAAAGGAGAGACTGCAGGGGCAAATCAAAACACTAGGGAAGAAGGAAGAAAGGAAGGGTCTTCTGGGTAGGTGGCAGGCATAGCTGTCTGACTTTCCCTCGGGGGGCTGGTCGTGGCCCTCGTGGAGGGAGGACTTGCCTACCTTGTTGGTTTCCAAGCTGCCTTTCCTCAGTCCTGAGAGCATCTCAGTGTGTGCCGAACTTGATGTGAGGGGGAGGGTGCAAGAGAGCTATTCTGGGTGTCCCCATGCAGTGTGTGAGTCACAGGGTAGTTCTGGCAACTGGTTCTTTTCTGGGCTACAGGTCCTGTTGAAGGCCCCTGAGCAAAATACCTGCGCAAAGTCCCTGAATTGTAAGTTTAGCCAGAGGCCCTGGGTAATCCATAGGCCAGAGGTTGCTGGAATAGTAGGCCACAAAGAAAGAAATCTTAAACTCCCAGAGTGTGTGGGAGTTGTGGGTCTTGGTAAAGAATGTCAAGCATGCGGCAGTAATCATTGCTTTCCTCTCACCGGCACCGTCTCCTTTTCTCTTGCCAGGCTGCCTTCTGCACAGCCACTCCTTCCGCCACCCAGAGCCTTTTGCTGGCTTGTCTGTGGTGCTCGTGGGTGCTGGCCCATCCGGTGTTGACCTGGCTCTGCTGCTATCTCCTGTGGCTGCTCGAGTGGTGCTGAGCCACCAAGGGTCGCCTGTGTGTGGGATGCCTGGGACGGTGATGCAGGTGCCCCCGCCCTTGAGGGTGGCAGAGGACTCGGTAGTGTTCAAGGATGGCTCAGAGGTGCAGGCAGATGCCTTGATCCTTTGTACTGGCTACCAGTACCACTTTCCCTTTTTAGATTTAGCCCAGCTGGGCTTACAGAAGACCGACTATGGAGTAGGCCCTTTGTTCCAGCACTTGTTGCCCCCTCAGCACCCTTCACTGTTCTTCATTGGACTATGCCAGCAGATCTGCCCCTTTCCTCACTTTCACTGCCAGGTGCTCTTTGCACTGGCAGTGCTGACTGGGTGCTGCCCCCTTCCGTCAGCAGCTGAGATGGAGGCTGACGTCCAGGCTCAGCTGGACCAGTACCTGAGGAGCGGTGGACTGAGCCGGTACTTTCGCCGGCTGAAAGAGCAGCAGTGGAGCTATGCGAAAGAGCTGGCCCACCTTGCAGGCTTCCCCCCTCTCCCACCTGCTCTCCAAGAGATCTATGATGCTGCACGTGCTAACCGTGCCCTCGATGTGGCCACTTACCGTGGCAGAAACTATCGCCTGCTGGGACCCAATGCCTGGGAGGTGGTGCAGGACCCCGTTCGGGATAGAGCAAGAGACGACCATGCACTGTGAAATTCTTCAGCACCCAAAGGAGAGGAGAGGAGGGCTCTGTTTTCCTATAATTATTACTGTCTGAGACCCGAAGATAGCCAGAAGGGCCACGCAACCAAGAGGTACTGGCTGAAGGCACAAAAGACAAAGCCTCATGCGTGCCCAGCCGCATGTGCATGTGCGCGTACACCACACACACACGCACAAACACACAGACAGAGGGGCCTGTTTGAAGCAGCAGCAACAGCTCCTGCTGGCAAGAATTTCTGAACAAAGATCCCACGTGGGAGAATAATTTGACAGAGAGGAATGAAAAGCCAACTAAAGCAGGGGAGGATGACTATGGGTATACTCAGCCCTGGGCATCCAGTCACCTGTGGTGGCAGAGAGGATAGGAACCTCTGCCCCTTGTCCCCGGGCCTGACATCACACCAGCCCAGCAGCCTTCACCTACTCTTTTCTGATCCCTTCTGGGCTGTTTCCCACTGTAACCAGCCAGACGTACTCGGGACCTCTCCTGGCTGTGAATAGAAGAACGACCTCTCACCCTAACTGGTATTCAGCATGCACTGCCTCTCTGTTGAGATGCCATCTCCTCTACTGACATCCCTTTTGACTTTTGAAGTTCTCTTAGCTCGTGACTCCCAGCACAGTCTCTGGCAGGAAGAAGGCACTGTGTATACTATGGGTATGAAAGGAGACTGCCTCTGCCCCCTCCCCCACTGTCTGTTTCATAGGATAGCCATCCTGACCCTTGGCATTATTGGGGAGGTAGCAGAAATGACGGTCATGAACAGGCTCCGGCTTTATTGGCTGAGCCAGGACGGTGGTACCCATTGGTCGGTTGAAGTGGAGGCCTCTTTGCTTCTAAAGTAAGCTTTAGCTGCTTTCAAGGGAGGACAGAAATGTTTTCAAAAGTTGGGTTCTAAAGCAGCACAGAATGTCTGAAGGAGCACTTTGGTCACTCTTTAAGTTCCAAGGGTTACTCCTCCCTCCACTGTAGGGCAAACTCCTCCCATCAAACTCCTTCTCAAGCTCTACAGCCCTGCCAAGGGATGCCAGCAGCCAGCCTTCTCTCAGGCAAGCATTTTGGAAGCTGTGAGGCTTTGTGGTACTAAATCAGGGGTCAAGGAACTTTTTTACCTTTTACCCCCCCTCCAAAAAAATTTATATACAGCAATACCCCACCCCCTCACAGCACCGCCCCTCTACTCTTGCCATCCGCGGCGACACCCCCCCCCCCCGCCTTTGCGCTCACATGGGAACTGCTGCCACCATCCAGACAGCCAGTTTGGAGCAGCCACGCTGCCAGGAAAGCACGTCCTTGGCGAGGGGAGGCGAACACCACAGGGCCGGCAGGGGAGAGGGGAAACTTGTGGACCCAGATTACATGGGCCGATTCTAGACTCTCTGTCCCCAACAGCCAAGCTGCCAGGAGAGAAGAGGGAAGAGTGAGTTTGCCTACACTTAGACCTAGACTCACCCACCCACACCCTCAGCCTTACCGATTGCTGGCATGTTCTGCCCTCTCCAATAAGTCACCCCAGAAGGACTGTAGCCATGAAAAGGGAGATGTCACCAGTTCTGAGATTGTCTGGTGAGGTAATGGCAGTGAGGAAAAACACCCTCCAGAATGGGTGCTTTGAAGACACTGACTTGAACCTGGTGAGAATGTGGTGGGCAACTGGGAGGTTCCACCAGGGGCGTCCATTCCATACAGGAAGGGCTATCAGAGACACACCCCTCAGGGAATGATTGATACACTTCTGTGTATGCTTTGGCCAGATGATGCACCTGCCTCTAGAACTGCTGATTGTCTCTTTCAAGATGGCTGCCAGACCACTATCCATGCCCTCCTGCAAGAAATCTATAATATTAAAAACCGTGGCTTTCCATGCATTTCTATTTCCTGTGGGGTGTGTGGCTGTGTGCACGTGCTGATCAAGAAGACCTTTCAGAGGTCATTGATTCAGAATAAAAATGGAAGCAATTCATGGCTGGAAACAACAATGCTGGTCAAAGAATGATGAATACACAGGGGAGGGGAAAATGTAATGAAAAAGTGGATCATCCTAGTTTGTTCTAATCACTGGATTGTTTTTCTCTATGAATGCAAAAGTTGTGACTTGCATAACAGAAAATTACATTTTTTATATACTGAACACGATAAGGACTATTTGGTAAAAGTTTGAATAAGGCTGCTATTTATCAGTAACACAAAGGTATCTATCTAGTGCATCTTTTAAACATATTTGGCAGCGTGGAGTTACAGGTCCTTCTTGGACCATGGTTGTCCTCTGTATTAACTCTGCACTGAACTGATCCCTGAACTTTGTAGATGTGAACATTTCATAAAATCACATGCTTGTTTTTTGGAATTCAACCAGTGGTCAAAAGAACAGAATTCTGCCATACTGCAAGCTAAAGGCCTGATCCTGTGGTACTGGAAGATAAGTGCCCTCCTATTCATGAGTGAGATGAGACCTTGCAAGGTTTTTAAGATAACTGTGTGTGACAAAACCTATTTGGGTATTTCCTGATCTTTTACTGGATTCCATGTTCAGACTTTTAAAAAAAATCTGAAATGGTTTTTCCAAAAAATTGTCATCTTCCTACCTGTGGGACATTTTTGTTTACTTATTTTTCTTTTTTTCTCTCTTTAAGATTAAGTCGAGTAAGACTAACAAAAACAAACATTTGCTCAGAAGACTTTGGCAAACAATTTTGTCTAGAGGGAACATATTGTGCTTTAGTGAGCGCTTTCCACTCTGCATCCTCTTTGATGGAATTGTGACCTCATCTTCCTTTCCAGATTCTTCTCAGCAGGTGCCTCTGCCGTTACCTAGAAAGGTAAGAATAGCGAGCAGCTCCAAAAGATGAGACAGACCGCAGCAACTGATAGCAAAATAGAGGTTTCTTGATAAGCATAACATTATAGATGGGATTCCCAGGTGTACCACAGTTCACTCTGTCCTGAATACTTTTCTCAGCTGCAGCCCTGGCTGGGCAGAAAAGCTTCTGGAGACCTGAAACTGGCCTCCCTCTCGTTGCAAAGGGAAGCACGAAGCAACAGTCCAACAGGCTCAGAAGGCCAAAGCTGCAGCCCGGGATGCACGGACTGCACCTCACAGCTGCTGCTGCCATCTTCTTTCCCCACTACTGGCTGCTTCGAGCCGGATAGCGCCGCCTGGCCTCCTGGAGGAAGTTCTGGAAGGCCGGCCCTTCGTGGCTTTCCTCCGTCACTGCAACAGGAGAGCAGAAAACCCTCGTAGCAATGTGAGTCTCCCATCCACTCCTTGGACCCAGAACACCCTTCAGAAAGCGATCCGGTGCTCACTGAAGAGAAAGGAGGAGCTCTCCCTCCCCTTCCCCCCCCCCACCACACCAGCCACAAAAAATAAAAATGAGGGGGCTTCAGTATGTTGTGGAGAGGAGAGCTGAGAGACGCTCAGTAAAACGGCACCACCTGATCAGCTGCCCCATCCGGCTGCCCCTCCCTCTGCCTGCATTTTCCATCCGGGTCTGCACTCCTCACCTTGGTGGTTGATGTCATCGGTGTCACTGTCTTGGTCCCCCTCCTGCTCTTCTTCTCCTAAAGCTCCTCGTGTCAGGATGAGGGCAGAGGGGCCAAGCAGAGACTCCACTGATGAGCCTGCAAATGACAGGCACGCAGCTACCAAGCCACTCTCGACCCCTGGGCTGAGCCCCACGCTAGCCAAGCCATCACCCTTTCCCTTCTGCCCCTGAAGGAGCAGGCACTTTGACCGGGACCGCCATGCCAGGAGGTCCCCAGAGAAATTAGGCAGGCAGGGGGCCCAGACATGGCTTCAAGGGTGGGGGAGAGGGAACCAACAGAGGCTGCTTGGGACTGGCGCCATTCAATTTGCAGGCCATGGTCTAAGGTCTTCCAGATGCAGAAGGCAAAGGGAAGACGGCCTGCATGCACACCACCCCCTCCCCGGTGACGAGCCAATTGCCTCCTACCCAACAGGGGCCTTTGAGCATTGGTGGCAGAACAGGAAATGGAGCAACAAAGGCACCCCCCCCCCAAGTGCATGGCTTCCAGACAGAAGCCCCCTGCCTTGGAGGCTCTGAAACCAAGAGCTAGCTTGTCTGAAAGTGAGTCACCCTCGACCCCTCCCAACCTTCCTGCTGCTTGGTTCTTGCGTACCAGATCTAGGAGGGTGGCTCTCCCCAGCAGCTGGGCTCATATCGTGCTGTAGGCGCTCCAGCTGCTCCTGCTGCTGCTGGCTCCGCACTCTTCCCTATAGACAAGGAAGACTTGTCCAGTGTCGTGGACTGACTGAGCAGACACGTTCCCTCTTTCATCAGGTGATGGTGTGGGGGGTGTGGGAATCACCCACCCACACCCACCTGAGCTACAGGAAGCTGCCAGCCACAAACAGTCTCCTTCAGAGCCCCACTCCGCCTTCTTCAAGAAGCAGCAAAGCCCCAGACAGCTGCTTCCAGCAATCAAGGGAATTTCTCTGTGTGCACAGGAAGAGTCCTGGGACCCCCTTCCTGGCAGTTTTGATCCTAAAAGGCAGCCTGACAAGCATTTCAGAGCCGGGCCAAAGCAAGAGTGGGACAAAGCAGCAGAAAGGGGTGGGGGGGGCTGTGCATGCATGCCCTTACCAGCTTCTTCCTGAGGCGTTCATACTCTGGGCGGTACTCCCTGCAAGAAGAGGAGGAGAGCAAGGGACATGGGTGCCACATATTTACTCCCAGCCACCCGAAGCTCACACCCAGCCAAGCAACAATGGAGGTCACGTGAGCGGCCTCTGGCACTGCAGGGACACTGTCATTCCTCTCCCCATCTACTACACCTTTACTCCCTAATGTGAGGGGCAGCAGAGGAGAAAGAGCCCTTCCCAGGGCCTTGCCTCTCCCTGTAGGAGGAGGGATGTGGCCTGGCTCATTAGAGGTCACCAGTTCTGTTCAGCCTGATGTGCACCAAAGAGGATCCCTTCCCTTCCCCCGTGACAACTGTGGAATACAGTATGTACAGTACACCACATGTACACTGGATACAAAGCAAGTCCCCCAGAATCAGCTGGAGGGATAACCAGCCTAGAGGTCCCGAAGGCCAAGCATGCCCAAAGGCAGCCAAGCAGAAGTGGGCAGCTACTTATACACAACAGTCATGCCTGCCTGCCCTCCTGAATGCTCTCTCACCTTTCATATTCATCGACAGCTTTGGACACATGTTCAAAAAACTCATCCAGCCCTGTTCCCTGCACAGCAGAAACCCCCACCACCTGCAAGAGAAAGCACCTCTTTGCCTCAGTATCCAAGGAAGCCTACGATACAAACCATACTGAAATCTAAAAGTGAATTCATTATTACAATACTAGAAAGCAAATAGATACATTACAACTAGAAAATTAAAAAACAAAGATATAACACTAAATCTAGAAGATAAAAGCAGTTTGAAAAACATATTAAAAGACAACAAAAACACGACAATCCCATTTTTAAAAACAAACCACTTCTTAGGCCTGCCTGAATGCCTGAATAAAAAGGTCTTTGCCCGTTTGCAGGACAGCCATAACGGGAGAAGGCGGCAGAGGCAGCAAGGAAGTGTCTGATCACCGGCAGCCTTGCACGCCTGGGAAGGGGCTGGCTGGAGGCTGGGGGAAAGGGTTAAAGCTAGGGTGCTTCTGACGTGAATCCCACAAAGGGAAGGAGAGAGAAAAGGGAGACAAGGAGATCTGGCCTTTGGTAGACAACCCAAAAGCAGTGGGATAGGTTACCTCTATGGAGACACTTAAAAACCACCAGCTCAGGTTAGTTTTCAACACTACTTATCTGTGAATGGCTCAGAAAAAAAACATGTAAGAGTTCCAAAAATGATGGCTAGAGGTCTATGCCAGGCCTTTCTAAATAAGTGGATTTCAAACCAAAGGCTGTAAAATAAAGGCAGGGGAGTGGGTTTCAAACTGAACTGTCCCCAAATAACTCTTCAGACATAGGACTGCCCACAAAGAAATTGGCCAGGGAGCCACAAAGCATTTGGGGCGGGGGGCCCCAGAAATGGAGAAGGTGGAAGAGGAACCCATCGGAAGGTAGGAAAAAAACAAGAGGGCAGCCTCTGGAGGGAATGACCCACGGGGCCAAATGTCTCCACAACGATATAAAGTACAGGGGAAACCAGCAAGATGAGTTTGAACTCCTAACACTGGAAGGCAAATTGGATTTCACAGGCATTACCAAAACCTGGTGGGACCAGGGTCACGACTGGGATGCGCTATAGCTTATTCAGAAGGAAGCGAGTGCACAGGATGAGACATCGAGTAGACCAGACCTGGGCAAAGTGCGGCCTGAGGGCCACATACGGCCCGTGAGCCACTCCTGTCCGGCCCGCCGGTTGTCGCTCAAGAACTTGTTCAAGCCCAAGACAGACTGGATTTTTCCCACTGAACAAGTTGAACATCAAAACCATTTACAGTGGTGCCTCGCAAGACAATTTTAATTCATTCCACGAAAATCGTCGTCTTGTGAAAAAATTGTCTTGCGAGGTTCCCTATGCATCGGTCTAAAAAAAAAGTCTTGTGAAGCATCGGTCTTTAAAAAAAGTCTTGTGAAGCATCGGTCTAAAAAAAGTGTCTTGCGAAGCATGGTCATAGAAAAAAAGTCTTGCGAGGCACCATAGTGATCACAAAAACCAACTGTCTTGCAGGTTTTTCATCCCACAAGGCAATCGTCTAGCGAGGCACCACTGTATAGCTTTTTGTCTAAAGTTGATCAGTTGCTTATCTTTTATTTTTAAGTAAAATTGGTTTGGCCCCTGAACACAGTTCAGATTTTTCACGTGGCCACCTATATACCGTATTTTTTGCACCATAAGACGCACTTTCCCCCCTCCAAAATGTGGGTGGGGAAGTCAGTGCGTCTAATGGTGTGAATGCAACAATTTCGTCGCTGCTGGCCCCGTGGGGGGGAGCGTCGCAAGGGTCCGGGTGAGCCTTCCAGGACCCTTGCGAGGCTCCCCCACGCCCCCACGGGGCCAGCACCGGCGAAATCGCCAGGTTCCAGGTGGGGGGAACATCGCAAGGGTCCTGGGAGCTCACTCAGATCCTTGCGACGCTCCTCCCACCCACGCACCGGCCAGCACTGGCAAAATCGCCAGGTTCTGGGAGTGTTTTGAGGCTTCCCAAGCCTCAAAACACTCCCAGAACCTGGCGATTTTACCCCCCCCTGGTCCCATGGGGGGGTGGGTGGAGGGTGGCAAGGGTCCAAGGGAGCCTCCCAGGACCCTTGCCACCCTCCCCCCACCCCCCACGGGGCCAGCCCTGGCGAAATCGCCAGGTTCTGGGAGTGTTTGGAAGCTTGATAAGCCTCCAAACACACTCAGAAGCTGGCGATTTTAAACACCCCCCCCGCTCCGTGGGGGGTGGGTGGACGGTGGCAAGGGTCCAAGGGACCCTCCCTTGGACCCATGTCACCCTCCCCCCACCCACCCCCACGGGGCCAGGGGGGGTAAAATCGCCAGCTTCTGGGAGTGTTTGGAGGCTTGGGGAGCCTCCAAACACTCCCAGAACCTGGCGATTTTACCCCCCCCGGTCCCATGGGGGGGGTGGAGGGTGGCAAGGGTCCAAGAGAGCCTCCCAGGACCCTTGCCAGGCTCCCACCCACCCACCCCCATGGGGCCAGGGAGGTTAAAATCGCCAGCTTCTGGGAGTGTTTGGAGGCTTGGGGAGCCTCCAAACACTCCCAGAACCTGGCAATTTTACCCCCCCCGGGTCCCATGGGGGGGGTGGAGGGTGGCAAGGGTCCAAGGGACCCTCCCTTGGACCCATGCCACCCTCCCCCCACCCCCCACCCCCACGTGGCCAGGGGGGGTAAAATCGGGAGCTGGCGATTTTACCCCCCCTGGTCCCATGGGGGGGTGGGAGGCTCCCTTGGACCCTTGCCAGGCTCCCACCCACCCACCCCCACGGGGACAGCGGGGGCAAAATCGGGAGCTTCCAGGACCTTTTCTGAGCCTGGAAAGGCTCAGAAAAGATCCTGGAAGCTGCCTATTTTGCCCCCTCTGTCGCCCGGGGGAGGCAGGGTGAGTCTCCAAAGGGTCCTAGGGTGTGTTCTAGGACTCTTTGGAGACTGACCCTGCCTCCCCTGGGGGCCAGAGGGGATGAAATCACCACCTTTGGGGGCTCTTCTGAGGCTTGGGAAACTTCAGAAGAGCCCCAGAAGGTGGCGATTTCACCCCCTCTCGCCCCCGAGGGAGGCAGGGGGAGGCTCCAAAGGGTCCTGGAACACACCCTAGGACCCTAGGGTGTGTTCCATAAGATGGACCTCTCCATAAGGCTCACCAAATTTTAGGAGAAGAAAGCAGATAATTTTTTCCTGTTTTCTTCTCCTAAAAATTTGGTGCGTCTTATGGAAAGGTGCATCTTATGGAGCGAAAAATACGGTAAATTAACTGCCCACCCCTTGAGTAGACTCTACATATTTACTATGAGGAAATCCATGATTTAGATACCCAGCGGGCTTGTCAGCCTGGGAAGGAAAAGGCTTCAGGAGTTAACCTCGAGGCAAAATCTGGAGCCGGAGTCCTGGAGGCAGTTTGTGTCGTTCTGGCAACTCCTGCGACGTCGCTGGAACCAGTTGTATTGGCTCTTGCCTTTCCATTGGACTATTTCAGCGATGTGGATTTCGGTTGAATATAAGGAAAAATCTGCTAACTGTTAGAGCAGTACGACAGTGGAACCAGTTACCTTGGGAACCATTGAATGCTCCAACACTGGAGGCATTGGAATTCAAGTCGCAACAAGGCACAGCTGAGGGAGCTGGTGACTTCTCTCCCAGAGAGGAGAAGTCTGAAAGGTGGTAGGATAGCCATCTTTAAACATCGGAAGGGCGGGCGTGCAGGTTTGCTTCCTGCAGCTTCAGAGAGCAGGACCCAAAACAATGGAGTCCAATTACAAGAAAGAAGATTCCAACCGACCGTTAGGAAAAATGCCCCAGCACGAGGAGACGTTTAATAACGTGATGGGCTGTCTCAGAAGCTGCTGGATACTTTTGCAAGGCAGGTTTACCTGTCAGAGGTCTTACCTGCGGCTTTCTGGCATTGGCAGGGGGTTGGCCTTGAGAACCCCAAGTGCTGACAGAACAGATGATTGAGAGGAGGAAGCCACTGCCATCTCTGTGTTCCTCCATCAGTGTGAGTGCAAGAAAGAGCATATGGGCCAAGAGGGGGCTTTTATATTTACACTGAACTCAACTTTGGGGTGTTACAAGTGCCTATAAACTCTGTGTAAGACAGATGCCCACACCCACCCTGGAGGAGAAGGAACAGTCAAAAGGAGAGAGACCCACCTTGAGTGAGTTGTAGAACTCATCCAGGACTAGGCTCATGGAGCGAGTCAAGTTGCTGACATAGGTGGCTTCCTGGTTGAGGGCATCTTGGAAGGCTTCAAAGTCCTGCATCCACTCCACTGCAAAGCTGTGGTCAATGATATCTGTCTGAGTTGAGAGAGAAAAAAAGATGGAACTTCTGGTGTGGAAGTCAGGCTGGGAGTTGCTTCTGCCCCAACGGCCTCAGTGCTGCACTCGCCTGCACTCGGATACCTCTGCTCCTGGACCGGCCTTGATTCTGGGCTCTCTCTTTAAACAGGGTGGAAAATACTCAGGCTGTACTGACACACCTTGCCTCCTGGGACACCCAGCTGGAGGTCCAGTATCACAGACCCATAGCAGTTGCGTGCACTGCATTTCTGAGCTAAGACAAGTTGTGTGGGTGCGGGAAATGCCCTTCTCCTATAGAACAGGACACACTGCAACTAACTTTTGCAAGTTACTTTTGATCTAAAGTGGAAGTGGAGGAAACATGGCTCTCAACTGCCGCCACAACCTGGAAATGGAGGTGGGGTGGGGGCATGGGAAGCTGTAGTGGGGATTTGGCAGCTGAAACTGGTCCCTGGGACTCCTCGACTTGCCCAGCTCATCTCTGAAGACAGCAGGCAAAACTGATGGGCTGCTCTTCCTGCTCGGGAAATTGCTGAGTCGTTAAAAAGGGACAGAGGAGGAAACCACTGCTCTACTTCTGCCTTCCTTAAAACCTTCTCCTGCAACATGAAATATGTTTGGGGAAAAATAGAAACAATTAGAACAAAGGATGGGGCGGGGGTGGGGTTGAGTTTGGAGCCCAGGCTGGGCAAGGAAACATGCAAATATCACCAGTAGCCCTGAAGGAATTAAAATTTCGGGGCCAGACAAACTGTGCTGCAGCTCTTTCATATTCTTGGTAAATGGGGAAGGAATAGTGACTCTCAGATGCTGAGGGTGAGCACTAGAGGAGAGATAGAAGAGGTGGCTCCAGTAAACTCCAGAAAGTGCAGGCTGCAGGCTAGCCACGGAAAGGCCAGCACAGAGCACCTGATCTAGACATCCGCCAGCATGCTGCTGTGTCTCTCAGAAGGGGAGAGGAGCAGTAAGAGGGCTGCCAGACAGAAAGCAGGATGAAGGGAAAGCATTAGCAGAAAGTTACCTGTTCTGAACCACAGTTCCTCTAGCAACCCAGAGTCTCTCCTCCCTCCTCCCAAATGGAGCAGCATCCAATGGTTGAAAAATATACAAAAAAATGCAACTACCGCCACCCAGCAATGCTCCCAAGGAGGTCTGCTCCGGTTTTCTCCAAATCCCAAGGTACTCCACACCCCAAGAGCTCAGCCCCTGCATCTCAGGTGGAGGCGCTCCTCTGCATGTTTCCATACAGCTTCAGCTGTGACAGGGCACATGGGCCAAGCATGCAACTCAAACAGGATCGGATCATTCTCCTGCCTGCCCACTCTCTGCATCCCTTGATTGCAGAAGAGACAGCTTTGGCTAGCCCTGTGTCCAGTTTCTTCCAAACAGCCTCTAAAAGAGGGGCAGCTCCCAGCACTGATGAAGGCAGAGACAGACTGAAGGCCTTGCCTCTACCTTCTCACAAGACAGCAAGAGGTACAGTGGTGCCTTGCTTAACAATGTTAATTGGTTCCAAAAAAAACCATTGCTATGGGAAAACATCGTTAAGCGAAACGTGTTTTCCCACAGAGATGCATTGAAAATCGGTTAATCTGTTCCAATAGGCACGGATTGCCGTCCTTAAGTGAAAAAACCCATAGGAAACATCGTTAAGTGATACAATGTTTCCTCCATTGGAATGCATTGAAGCCTATTCAATGCATTTCAATGGTTTTGCGATGTCCATTTTTGCAAATTTAAGTGTCTTAAAAGGTTCAAAAACTGTTTTAAATGCTTGGAATCGTTAGTGCACCTTCTAAAATGGATGCAAACTTAATTTGGCTTTGATCTGACTTTTCGTTAATTTTTGCTGAATTTTTTTCCCCCACCAACTTTTGACAGCTGTCAAAATTTGACAGCTCCATGCTTTCCTATGGGGGAGAAAATAATTCACAAAAAATTAACGAAGACTCAGAACGAAGCCAAACTAAGTTTGCACAGGTTTTGCAAGGTGCTCTAATGAATCCAAGCAGGAAACAATGGAGCTGTCAAAAGTTGGGCTCCATTGTTTCCTATGGGGGAGGAAAAAATTCACAAAAAATTAATGAAAAGTCAGCAACTGTTTTAAATGCTTGGGTTCGTTAGAGCACCTTCTGAATCGTGTGCAAACTTAGTTTGGCTTTGTTCTGAGTCTTCGTTAATTTTTTGTACATTTATTTCTCCCCCATAGGAAACAATGGAGCCCAACTTTTGACAGCTGTCAAAAGTTGGTTTCAATGCTTTCCTATGGGGGAGAAAAAAATTCACAAAAAATTAACGAAAAGTCAGAACAAAACCAAGCTAAGTTTGCACACGATTCAGCAGGTGCACTAACGATTCCAAGCATTTAAAACATTTTTGAACATTTTAAGACACTTTTAAAATTGAAAAAACGGACATCATTAAGCAAAACAGGGGACCTAAAAATGCATTCGCTATGTGAAGCATGGTCCCAAAATCGCTAAGCGAAAATCACCCATAGGAAACATCGTTAAATGATGCATAGAATTCTTTTTAAAAAAACATCGTTAAGCGAAAACATCGCTAAACGAGGCAATCGTTAAGCGAGGCACCACTGTATTGAACTCCCCTGCCACATACAGCAGGCAGGCCAGGCTCTCCACCCTCATGGGACAGGCTAAATGCAGAACAAGAAGACACCCAAACTTATGTTGGGGAGGGAGGGAGGAAGCCAAAGCCCCATACTTCAGGTGGGGTTTGAAAGATGGATCCCACATCAGAAAAGGCTGAAGAAAACAGCACAAAAGAAGAATTCCACTCACTTTGTTCATAGCCACAATAAACGGGAGCTTGGTTTTGTACAGGATACTGAAAAGAAGAGACAAGAATCAGAGATACAGACTAGCCTCAGTCAAGAAAACACTGAAACCTTCTCTTTAGCAATTTTTCCAACTCCCTGGAGACTACTGGTCTTCAGGTGTGGAGCAACCAGAGCACATTTTGAAGCTTATTCAGCTAGTGGATATTATGTCTGAAATCACCCAATGACCACTATCTTATAAAGCTACAAAGAAAAGAAAAAAAGACACCCGCCTACACCTTCTGCACACTAACAAAAAGGAAACACCCATGTGCACGGCTGTGCAAATGAATATTTATGCAAGGCATAACTTCTTAAACCTCCGAACCTCAGGCCTTCTTATTGTTTTTACTGCAACTAACCCCACTACCTCTGAGAAAAGAGAAGGACACCAGACATGGCTCATGGGGCCCTGGAGAAGCCTCCCATGCATTGGGGCTCCTGGGCACAGCCTTAGCAAAAGTGTTCCCAGACAGCACTCACCAGCAGAGAGTGTGCACCAGGGAAAGAGACATCCAGAACCAAAATGCCCCTGAAAGAAATGCTGCTGCAAATATCTTGCAGGCCAGGCCCTGCAGAGCCAGTGCTGTTGCAACCCTGGGCCTTGACGTCCTGCAAAGCATAATACAGTGCGCATTGGGTGACCTCTTGGAAACTTAATACAGCGGTCCCCAACCTTTTCGGGACTGTGGACTGGTTGGGGGGAGCGAGCTCCACATGCGGGAGGAAGGGGGCATCCCCGCATGAGCGTGGTGGGCATGTTGTGCTCATGGGGGGTGCGTGTTTAGTTTGTGCACATGCACAGGGGTGTCACACTCACACACGTGCAACATTCCCTCCGCAGGTGCAACACGCCCGCTGCATGAGCGTGACACACCTCCACCGTGTGCATGCGGGCAGAGATCCGTATCTGCGGCCCAGTTCCTGCAAGCCCACAGACCAGCACGGGGCCACGGACCGGGGGTTGACGACCCCTGCCTTAGTGGATTCAGGATCTAGGCTCAAGACAGAACAGGTTGCACAGGTAATGCTCTGCTTCTGTCAAAATGTCTTCACGGTCTTCCTGTACAGTTTGGCGAATCTGGACTGCTCTAACCCCAAGCTGAGCGGGGCTTAAACTATTGCTTCAAGGACAGTCTGCTCCCCTGAGAGCTGACCCACCACTTCAAGATGTCAGGTGAGGCCTTCTCTAGTTTCCTGCCTGCTGAGACTCACAGACAAAGCCCAGGAAGTGGGACTTACAGGGGAGGGGGGAGGGTCTAGCCTGCCTTTGAACCCCCTGGCCAGGGCTGGAGGCAGGATGTTCTCCTGATCTTCTTCTCTTCCACGTTCAGTGGCATGACAAGCACTTTGTGGTTTTACAGCCAGCTTATCTTCCTATAGGGTTCTTAGCTTTCTCCACCTGCTTTCACTCCTGCAGTGCTTTAGCTGATGCATCGTATTGTCACAGGCATTTTCAGATGTTCTTGTTGCACAGATGGAACACACAACATGCACAGAAATAAAGAAAAAGGTATTTCACAGACACAGCCAGAGTGGCCAAGTAACACATAAGCTCAGATACAGAGGAGGGATTGAGTTCGTCTCACAGAAGAAAAATGAAAAGAACAGGCCACCCGCCTTGAGGCAAGCCCTCCTACCTGCAGGCATAGAGCATATTAGACATGAAGGTGACAGGGTTGGTGCTGCGAGAGGTGTCCATCACGTAAACCACCACAGAAGGGAAAGAGGAAGCCTGAAGGGGCACACAGCATAATGAGTGTTTGGGGCCCAGACTAAGGTGCCGCACAGCCCCGTCCCTCCTGATGTGGGCTAAAGGGACAGAACTCACCAGAGCTTCAGTAATAATAGTGCCTGAGGCTGACCAGGTGAACACCTCGATCTGCCCTGGAGTGTCGATCAGGACATATCTGCAAAAGAAAGACTGGTTTTCCCCTTTCACACAGGGGCACGCCATTCGAACATTTCCCCAGTCACCAGCGTGAAAGAGTGCACATCACGACACCTTGTGGGCCTCGGCTGTCCAAACCAGCACCTCTGCTCATGGGAAACTTTGAGCTGGCCAAGCCAGACTAACACCCTGTGCCAGCACCCACTCCACCCCTGAGAATCATAGAGTCACAAGATCAGGCTGTTGGAAGGGACCTCCGAGGCCATCAAGTCCAACTCCCTGCTTACTGGAGGAATTCAAGTGGACTGGGCAAATGGCTTCTTGGTTTTCTCTCAAATGACTCGTGTTGGAGTACTCACTTCTCAAGGTAAGGGGGACGGGAACCAAGCCTTATGAGAAAAGAACTGTCCATGTGTAGCCTTGAGAAAAGAGGACTGAAAGGATATATACGGTAGTGCCTCGACTTACGACCATAATCCATTCCAGCAGATGGAACGTAAGTCAATATGGTCATAATGGAAACACGATTAATCAGTTCTGCCCCCCCAATACAAAAACACACACACACACACACACAAAATCAAACAGAGCAAGTCCCATGCTGGGACTGCAAAATAAATAAATAAATAAATAAATAAATAAATAAATAAATAAATAAATAAATAAATAAATAAATAAATAAATAAATAAATACTCCACAGAAAAATAACCCCAGCCCAGCCCTGCAAAACCCACCCAGAACAGTTTTTAAAAACCGGCACTTTACCTTACCAGGCAGTCCCAAGCCGATGCCACCGATGCTGCTGGTGCCCGACACTGCCTCCAGCTCCGGAACCAGCACCACCAGCTGAGCCTGGCCGGGGTGCTCTGGCCACTTGCCTCCTGGTGGTGGTGTCCAAACGCCGGGAGGCTGAGCCTGGCCAGGGTGCTTCCTCCGGCCACTTGCCTCCCAACGGGCTCCAACAAGGCCGGGGTCGGTGCCCCTCAATGCCTTCTGTGGGCCGATGGTGGGAAATTCAAATGGTGGAGGGCGGCGAGGAGTGCCGCCCCGGCCTCATTGGAGCCCGTCGGGAGCTTGGACACCGCCGCCGCCTCCCTTTCCCTAACCGTTGGGATGAAGAGCTACAAAGAAGCAGCCTCTTCGCCATCAACAGCCTTTCCCCCCTGCCTTTCTTGGTTGCAAGTCGAAGCTCCGGCCACAGGTCAGAGCAAAATCTTGCGGCCGGAGCTGTTCGTAAGTCAAATTGGTCGTAAGTAGGGGCGTTTGTAAGTTGAGGCACCACTGCAATAGAACTTTTCAAATACTTGAAAGGATGTCATACCAAGGAGGGGCAGGATCTGTTCTTCATCACCCCGGAGTGCAGGACACATAACAATGGGCTGAAGTTACAGAAAACTAGATTTTGGTTGAACATCAGGAAAAACTTCCTAACTGTTAGAGCAGTACGACAACAGAACCAAGTACCTTGAAAGGTGGTGAGTGCTCCCGACCCTGAAGGTATTTAAGAGAAATTTAGACAATCACCTGCCAGATATCCTTTGATTTGTATTTCTGCACTAAGCAGGAGGTTGGACTCGATGGCCTTACAAGTCCCATGAAAGTCTCCCTGCCCCTATCCTGGAACTTTCCTCCTCCTCCTCCTCCCCATTTAGACCAGATGCCCTAAATTCCACTTGGAAATAAGGTCCAGTTTTTCTGATCATCCACTCTTATTTGCATGAACTTCCCAACCTCTTTTGGAAACTGAGAGATGTAAGTGCCTCGCTGATAAAAGTTACACTGAAAACCAGAAGGAAAAGTGTGCCTTTGCTCAGTTCTACTCTGGATGCCTTTAAGTATCAACTGATGCAGACCAGACCCAGCTACTCAGGCCATACAATTTCCTCTCCCTGCTATGGCATGAGCTTCAGGGGTTGCTGGTGGACCCAAATCCAACTCAAAATGCTGGTTGTTGTCTTTAAAACCCTAGGGCAGAACTATGCAGAAAGTGACTCCAGCCCCCACTGAGCTCCAGATGCAACCATCCAGCATCACCATACTCTCAAAATAATTTTATTAATTTTTTGGTGGGATAGAGATGCAGATACATACACTCCTCCCTTAATGGCTTGTGAACAGAAACACCTAAAGAATCCTGATTTACAAACTTGCCTGTTTCTCTAAAGTTTTCAAGACAGGGCTTGCTGGATGTTTTAGCCACAGCTTGAGGCTCACTGGGCAGGAGTGCAGGATAGGGCATATTTACCACCATGCCTGAACTTTGGCACACTGCAGCCCATTAGCCTTCTCTTTCACACTGGAGATCCCTTATACCTTACACTTGTTTAATAACCAAGCAAATAAATTTGGTCCTTATTTCCTTCTCTTTTCTTCAATTAAGATTGCCTAACCTGCCACTTTGCATCTGTCTTTTACTTTGCTTCCTACCAAAGTGGATAAAAATCATCAGTTTGATTTAAGTCAAATTTGAATTTATTAACATTTTAAAAATGTTTATAAGTAGACTGCATATTGCCTTGTGCACCTCTTGCTGGGGAAGGAAAGGAAAGAGACCAATGCTTCTGAAATGCAGTACAGTGGGGTCTTGACTTGAGAACTTAATCCGTATTGGAAGGCGGTTCTCAAGTCAAAAAGTTCTCAGGTCAAATCTGCATTTCCCATAGGAATGCATTGAAAACCATTTGATCCGTATCTGCTCTTTTCCGTCCATAGAAACTAATAGGAAGCTGCTATTCCGCCTTCGACCACTAGAGGGGGATATTCTGTTTCTTTTTTTCTTAGGTCAAGAAAGGTTCAGGGAAGGCAGGGAAAATACAGTCCAGGCAGTACAAGTACCAGGCAGTCTGAAGACTGTCTCCCAATCCACTCTCTAAACGCTGGGAGGAGTGAGGAAGCAGACAGGCACCCTTTTCACTGGCCAACAGTTAACCGAAAGTTCAAATTTTGCACTTTCCCTGCCTCCCACGTGGGTTTTCAGTTCTTAACTCAAATCTAAGTATGTAAGTCAAGTCAATATTTTCCTATGAGAGTGGTTCTTAAGTCAAAATGTTCTTAACTCAAGCCGTTCTTAAGTCAAGACCCCACTGTATACAATTCTACCCATTTAAGGCAGTGCTGCTCCTGCTCCTGCAGGCGTGTGTGAATGTGTGTTCTCACAAGGCAGCTCACCCACCCAACCTTCTCATGCTTCAGATAAAATCTTTCACTGACTCACTGGGATGCAGCCTGCCGTTTTTCAATAAATTTCATCACCTGATAAGGAAAAAAATATGTGTAAAAAGAACAGATATTATACAGTTAGCACTAAAAGTCTATTCAGCTACAGTTCATTCTATTCAATTAAACATATTATTTATCTATTTAAAATATGTTGAAGTCATCATTCTCCTAAAGCAGGGGTCTCCAAACTTTTCACCGTGAGGACCACATAATATATTTTCTACATTTTAGAGGGCCAAAGGAATGCGCACTCCTACACATGCACTCCTGCCCGCCCACCTCCGTCTCTAAGTCCCATTCCATTCTAGCACCTTGCTCAAGAATGCAACATTACAGACTGCCTGGTAATTATTCAACACCATGGGATGCCAGGAGGTCCCCCCCCCCCCGCCAACAACGGTCTTACTCCTGCCTCCTTTAAGTATGCTGGGCTCCTATTCTGCTGCAAAGAGTCATTCACTATTCCTCTTACTCACTCAGCCAGCCTCTCTCTGGCAGCTTTTATAAGCCACAAAGTTTATAAGATACCATGTCCAGCCTTCACCTCTCTGAGGGTCCTGGTCACATCACTAGACTGCAAAAACTGGAACTTATTCATTAACAAGGACAGACAGGACAACCCTAAGCCTACAGCATCCAAGTCAGAGCACATCTGCGCTATTTTGCTTGCAAAAGGTTGTGCAAAATCTTCACAGTGAGCTCTAGTTTGGTCTACATTCTCTTCCTGCAGGCCAGCAATGTAACAGGTAGGCCCTTGACCAAACAAGGTCAATTGGACAAGTCTATGCAGATGCAATGGTGGCAGAGAAGAATGACTCTGCCGCCGCCACTGCCACAGAATAAGCCTCCTTCAACTGCGAAATGGCCTAGACCAGTGGTCCCCAACCTTGGGCCTCCAGAGGCTCTTGAACTTCAGCTCCCAGAAGTCCTGGCCAGCAGTGATGGTGGTGAAGACTTCTGGGAGTTGTAGTCCAAGAACATCTGGAGGTCCAAGGTTGGGGACCACTGGCCTAGACTACCACGAGCCCTTCCATGGGAAAATGAAAGCTACAAACTCTGCCAACCTGCAAAGGGAAGCCTCGAAGAACAGTTTATGCATACCTGATCAAATCTTGTAGCAAAAAGATTGAGTGAAGTCACAATTCCACCATTTGGACCCAGCCCATATCTGGAGAAGGTTCAGGAAATTGCCAGCAATGTCATCCTCCCCAAATCCATCCCAGGGGCAACACTCTGCTTGAAAGGCCAAACACAGTACATCACAGCTTCCTCTCCAAAGCTGAACCAGCTCACTGGACTTGCAGCCAAGGATGCTGCTGGGCCTGGTTGACTGGTTTGGACAAGAGACCAGGGGGATCCTAGCACGACCTGCAGGCAGGAACAATGTTACCACGCAGCTTAACAGCAGGGGCCAAATGCCTGTGCCAGGTTGCTGGCGGTCACAAGCCCTTTATGCCACCCAACTGGCGCTAGCTCCAGGTCTCTCGCTAGAAACAACGGGACCGTGACTCCCAAGCCAAAATGGCAGCAACTTCTATCCACCCCCTAACTATTGGGGAAAGGGCAGGACAGTAGACCATGGGCCATCTGCCCCCTTTAAACCCTAAACTCCTATTGACTACACAGGAATGCTTTTGCTCCGCCATTCTCAGCCACACCACAATTCCTGTCCCTGACAGGCTTCTCTAGTCAGGACAATCCTCAGGAAATAAGTATGCAAGACAAGGATGCTGCTTCATCACTTCTTTGTATTTCACTGTGTCCCGAATATCTTTAATAAAGAAGAAGAAAAATTATATTTACCTTCTTGAAAGTGAGAGACTGTTTTACGTTAAAAGGGTCGGGTGGGAGGCTGATCAAGGACTTTTGTTTTATGAATTAATAGCACTCCCTGGAAACTTCTGGGGGCAAAATTCTCTCACACCATATCCCCAAATTTGGGGCTATGGAACCTCCACTGGTCCCATCTTTTATCTATTTAGGCACACCTCACTAGCATCGTTTCTGCTTACTTGCTATCTTCCTTTCATTGTGCAAGTAAATTTCTGATAAATTTCAAATTAAGCAAACTTGCTCAGCAAAAAATACCCATTTCCTACAAACTCTAGGCTATCAATCTGTGTGGACAATCCCCTGCGTGGCAACTAGGAGCCATTAAAACCCCTGTATTTGGTTTTAAAGGCTCCTAGTTGTCTTTTGAAGTTGTTTGGAATTTTAACTATACTTACTTCATTCATTTCACTGAGTCCCATTTAGGGATCAAAAATGAATGCAAAAATTAAATCAAGATGGAGAAACAGGTTCGCGTGCCTCCCTGGGGGCAAAAAAAGGGGGCCGCCAGCAGCTGTCCTCTGCCACGGGCCCACCGGCCACCCGGCCTGGCGACAGAGCCCCCCCCCCGGGCAACTAGAAGCCCCCCCCATCACCCCCGTCGTCCTCCTCCTTCTCGGAGGAGGAGCCTGCGCGGCCGCCACGGGCCCCTGCTCACCGATATTGGCCGGGAAGGGCAGCTCGCGGACGGCGGGGTCCAGGTTGATCACGTAGGGGGGGCAGCCCTTGCCGTGCAGGTGGGCCGTCAGCCTCTGCAAGGGGAGAGAAGCGAAGCGAAGCGCCCGGCGGGTCAGCCGCGGAGCCTCCCTAGGAAGGGCCTCCTCGGACCGCCCCCTCCCCCTCCCCCTCCCCCCGCCAGGCCACCGGACCTGCACCAGCGCCGTCTTGCCGGATCCGGCCATGCCCAAGACCAGGAGGCAGACGGGGCTCCCAGGGACGGAGCTCGCCTCGCCACTCGCTGCCGCCGCCGCCATTTCGCCTCTGAGGTTCCCTTCGTTTCGCCCCTTCCGGTTCCGGGGAGAGAGAGAGAGGAAGACGCTCCTTCGGCCTCAGGGAACTGGAAGCTGCGAGGGCCGCTCTAGGCGTCCTTGGAGGAAGGCGAGGGAGGGCGAACGCGGAGGGAGGGAGGGAGGAGGAGGAGGAGTCGCCATTTCTCCCTCGGCCCGAAGGGGACTCCTCCCTCCCTTCCGGGACCGCCCGCTCGGGGGGGGGGCGCACGAGGGCCGCTCTTTCCTGCCCTGTAGTTTATCTCGGTCCTCCAGCACCACCCCCGTTGGAAAGTGGGGCGCGCGTGGACCATAGAGTGAGAAGTCGTCGTATCTCTGAGCTGCGGCGGGGGCGGCGAGGCGGGGGGGGAGGAAAGGAAGGAGCCCCCCCCCCGGCGGCGGCGGCGGCGGAAGGGGCGGGGCGGCCGCGGCCGCTTCTTCAGGTCCTTGCAGCCCGGAGGAGAAAGCCAGGCTCAGTCTCTCTCTCATTCTCCCCCCCTCCCCCTCCCCTTCCCCCGCCGCCGGGATCCCTCCCGCCGACACGAGCGAAGGGGGTGAGGGAAGGCAGGCGGGCGGGCGGGCCGGTCCGGCCGAGGAGGTCCTCCGAGCGGAGAGAAGGGCGAGGCTGAGGAGCCGCTCGGGGACCCGACCCGCCACCTCCGTCCTCCTCCGTCCTGGCCGAGCTCGGCGAACGGAGCCCGATGGAGGCCTTCACGGCCCCCCCCCCGCCTCCTCTAGCTCGAGATGAAGGGGCTCAGGCCCGGGGAGGGGCCCCGGCCGCGGGGGAAAGGTACCGGGGGGGGCGTGCGGGGGGGCCCGGCTCTCTCTCTCTCTTCCCCCCCCAGGGGGGTCGGAGGGGGTCGGGGTGTCTGGGCTGAGGGGGACCTCCGCCGCTTCAGCCACGGTCCCCCCCCCCTCTCGCTGGGGTGACGGTCGCAGCCATGGCACCCCCACCCCCGCGCGCGGCCCCTCCTGTTCAGCTCCCCGAAGAAGCTGCCGATCCGCAGCCCCTCGCTTTGCTTGGCTTGGCTTGGCTTGGCTTGGCTTGGCTTGGCTTGGCTTGGCTTGGCTTGCTGGCTCTCTCGCTCAGGGGCCCGGGTTGGGGCCAGGAGGGCGGCCTTTCCTTTTCCTCCCCAGTAGTTTTCGCGTCTCAGCTACTGATGGAGCTTGACGTCAGCAAAAGGGGTTAAGCCCACGTAGCTGTTACAGCTGTGGGTACAGTTATTTGTACTCCTGTAAGAGAGCTGTTTAGAAGCGGTTATAGAACCACGCATTCGTTTCTGTGCTTATAGCTGACCCATGTTTGCAAACCTGGCCAACAAAACAACAGAGCTTTGCCATGAGTTGAAAGGCCCACAGTTGTGGATTGCACTCTTTCTGTTTTGTTTTCAGCTGCCAATGTTTTGTCTGAAGCAGAGCCTCCTTTGGAAACACAGGGAGGCATGGAAGACCACCAGCTGCTTCCCAGAAAGAAGCGGAAAGTTCCTGGTGAGTGCAGTATATGGTTCATTTACAGGCACAGGGGTCTTCAAGCATCCGATGTTGGTGAGGGGTTGTTCAGCGTTGCTTGGAGGATTCCTGATTGCAAAGGCAATGTTTCACACTGGTTTGTCTTTCTCCCAGCACAACAGCAACAAATGGAGGGGAATCCTCAAGCCAAGCCAAGACAGAGTTGCCAGAAGAAGGAGGTGTCAGTGTACCCATCTGGTAAAATGCTTTATGGGAGGTCCTTGGTGGGGATTATGGCCTTCGTTCAGGTTGTTTGTGTCATCAGAAACATAGATTTAGTTTGGGTTCTTGGTGGTGTTTCAAAGCCCAGCTGAAATGATCGTATTGAATACCTTGCTGATGTGCTTATTTAGGGATTCTTGGGAAGGGTCAAGATACATAGAAAGAATAAATGCCATGGTTGTCATTCATTCTCATGGTTGTTTTCCTCCAAATGATATTCACAAGCAGGTAGTTGTGATTTTTTTGTCCATCTCTTTCCTAAAGTTAATGTTCATGTTTGTTAGCCGCCTAGAGTGGTCCTCGTTTGACCAGATAGGCGGGATATAAATAAAATAAATAAATAAATAAATAAATGTTTTCTGTATTGAAAGATGACAGTCGGCTTTAAAGATGGGCACAAACCAGAGTTGAGCAGGTCAGCCCAGTTTGGAGCCACACCTGCGCAGGTGTTCTGCAGGCACTCGCACTTCTCTCTCTTCTGCACATGCTCCTATTCCCCAGGCAGTGTGTGCTTCCCTGCTTCCTCTGAATGGGTGGCCGATGGAGAAGGCAGAGGAGGGAAGGGTGCGCTGCAGTCAGTGAGTGGGCAGTCACACTGAGGAGGTGCAGACACAGCACTAAACTGTGGTCTGTGGTCATCTCTAGTCCTGTTTCTTATGAGGCTTCCTTTTGGTTCTTACTGGTATCTGTGTGTTTGTTGTGGGAGGTCTATTGGGATCAGTTCCATGGAATGCTAAGATGTTGAATCACCTCTGATAGGAAGCCAGGAAGAGCTGTGGTACCAGGAGATCCTGAAGAAGGGCCACATCACATGTCCTGTCTGCAGAGCTGTAGCGAGGAAAACAGTGGAAGGACTGAAAAAGCATATGGCAGATTGTCAGCAGGTGAGAGTGCTATTTAAGAAACAAAAGCAAAACACCAGTTCCCCTTTCTCTTGAGTCTCTGTGAGGTTTCCAGTCAGCCCAAGCAAAATAACTTCAGGAGCCCTGCTACTTTTATAGCTACGTATAGTGCAGAGAGCCCACTCTGTGTTGTTCAGCTGTGGCCTATCAGGTTCTTCAAGTAAGTCAGGTCACAGCCTCAGAAGTGAGTCTGTGCGTTGACTATTTATTTTTTAAAATTGTGGCATTGATGGTTTAGGATGCTTCTGCTCTGTGTTTGTGTCTTTGTATGTGAGTGGAGCCCCAAGGGAACAGGAGGAGGCCTGATTACCATGAGGAGAAGCGCCCAGGAGGAAGGACTGTTTTGAGAGCCACCTCTCGCTGACAAGTGCTGTGCCTTGTCTTCCTAGGAGATGTTCACCTGTCAGCACTGTGGGAAGCAGCTGCGGTCTCTAGCAGGCATGAAGTACCACCTCATGGCAGACCACAACAGCCTGGTAAGGCAAATACTGTGAACCTACAGAAGGCACAACTTTCTGCCTGAAGAAGACTGCCCCAGCTTCCAGGATCTCCTCACTTCCAATCAGAACTCAAAGCTTGGTCTGGTTCTCTCTGCCCTGTAGAGGACTACCCGGGGTGGGATGGGGGTTGTGGCTGGACTGGCCCCCGTGGGCAAAGGCCCGCCCATTCAGGTCTTCCCCACGGCTTTCTGCTCCCTGTTCAAATGTTTCTCTTACATGAGCAGCCTGTTGCTGGCTCGCCTGGCAGGTGGGGCTCCTTGAGTCCATGCTTTGTTTTCAGTCCATTCTGAGTAGCCTTTCCATTCTGTTTGTGGGTGCTTTTCGCTTTGGGTTTGCTCTGTGTTCTTTTCTGTTTTAGATGGCGGGGGCAGAGATGAGCCAGATGGACCAGCAGAGTGAGCGAGATTGTTTACGGAGAATATTGAAGCGAATGGGAAAGCTCAGGTGCACCAGGGAGGTGAGAGAGCGGCCCCAGCCCCTGAGCACCCCGGCTGCTCAGCAGCAAGAAGGGCAGCAGGGCCATGCCGCGCTGCATTCATGTCTGGACGAAAAGTGGGCTCACTAAGTACAGCAGCCAGGATGATCTCCCTGCTGGTGGGTGGAAGAGCTTCCTGTCACCCCTGGAGCCAGCCAGGGACCCCTGCTTGCCTGCCTGCCTGCCTGGAGTGGAGTGGCTCTTCTCCCTTTTCATGGCCCGGGACTGAGCGGCCTTTTCTTTTGCCTGTCTCTGCAGGGCTGCACCGGCAGCTTCACCAGCGTCCTTGGGTATCTCTATCACACAGAGAAGTGTGGAAAGGCTGCGGTCGAGCTGGAGAAGCTGGCCCTTCGGTGTCCTCACTGCAGCAAAGCCTACCGGTCCAAGGCAGGCCTTGCCTATCACTTGAAGTCTGAACATGGCCCGGTGAGACAGAAGGGAGAGAGGGAGACGACACCTCAGCCGTGGCGGAGGGGAAATGTCCTCAACCCTATGCCCTCTTTGTCTCCCAGGAGCGCTGCAGGCACTGTTTGTGGGGCAAACACCATTGGCCAGTAGGAAGAGGGGGCGGGGAGCAATGCTTTGGTCTCCCCCCTCCCCAGGCATGCTGAACTTGGTCGCTCTGTCCCTTCAGAGATCCTGCCAACCTCTGGGCAGAGGGGAGGCCGAGGGCAGGCCACGCCCAGCATGAGTGTTTGTTTTGGCTCTTCTTGGCAGGGGCCCTTTTTCCATGATGATGGCCAAGCAGCCCCCCTGACAGAGGCTGCTTCCGAGCCCAATGTTGTGGCCAGCGGCAGCAAGGTCCAAAGGAAGTCTGCCAAGGCGGCTGCCTACTATCTGCAGGAGTTGGCCAGTGAGGAGCTGGTGAAGGACTGGCCCAAGAGGAAGGTCCTGCATGATCTTGTTCCTGACGACCGGAAGGTACGAGGGCCAGGGAGGAAGGAGGACAGGTGGGAGGCAGGATCATTCAGAAAGCGGTGCAGCCAAGATACCTGGCAGACTGTCCAGGTGGAGGCAGGTCGCTCTCTTTGTAATGGTCCCAGTTGCTAGCCCCCCTTTTAAAAACCAAAGTATTGTCTGTCATGAGAAGGAAGTGAAGATGCAACGGGAGAACCAAGAGGTCTCACTGTGCTTGTTGCTTGTAGAAATTCCAAGGTAGCGGAGAAGCCTCTTCAGACCTTGGTTTGGTTGTTGCCCTTGGAACCAAGGCAGGGCTGAGGAAAAAGAGCACTGCTGGGGAGAACTTTCTTGGCTGAGAAATTCTCACTGGAAATAAACAACCTCACTGCATCCTTTCAGGGTCTTCCACACAAGTTGCTGAGAATTGAAGTGCCACGGGGGGGGGCGGGGGGGGAGAATGTGGAGTGCGTGGTCACTGGTGTGGCCCCAAGCTCGTCTGCCTAGGCTGCTTCCTCCCTTCCAGAGAGGAGCTTTGGAGCAGCTAGCTGCATTCCATGGTCCATGCAAGGGTCTCCCATGCAGGGGCCTGCTCTCCGGGGGGAGGGGGGGCAAGGTCAGCCATACCGTCTGATCCTCACCCAGTCCTGTTTGGCCTACACAGACATTCAGATGCTGGCTCTTTCTGCCTCCTGCTCAAGTGTGCTACTGGGATGAGTTAGTGGAGAGGTTCCAAGTCTTGAGCAGTGAGAGGCTGGTCTCTTTGTGAAGAAGGGATGGACATTGCCCTGCTTTAGGCGGTTCCTCGTGGGTTGGACTTGGTCTCTGCCTGATCACAGATGAGCATGAGTGAGGCCTGATGCCCCTGAAAAGGTTTGGCTTTGCTTATGAGCAGAAGTGAACTGTCCACCTCTGGGTCCTGAAGGTAGTGCAAGTGCTGGGGAGCTCCTTTTCAGTTCTGTCCTCCTAGACAGCAGGTGCACACGTTTGGTGCAAGGGCCTTTGACCTGCCTGAGTGTTTTTGTTGCAGATTTCTGTTGTTCAGAGTTGCCAGCATTCGAAGAGTAGCTGCACCCTGGTGGGGGGAGTGGAGAGTAGATGAAGGAAAGGGAAGTTGACCGGGGTTGGGGGAGGGATGGCTGTTTGCAGCAAGAGGAGGCCACTTCGTCAATGAAGGGGGTGGCAGCAGCAAACACTTCCAGTCTTGACTTGCGGTATCACTGTCTCTTCCTCCTCCTGCACCTTCCCCCCCCCACCCCCGTGCCCCCAGCTGAAATACACTCGTCCCGGGTTGCCTTCTGTTAGCCAAGAGGTTCTGTGCAAGTGGAGATCAGAGATCAAGGTGCACAAGCGGGTTCTCTGCCCCAACCAGGTAATGACAGAAGACTTGGAGGACTTGCTGACATTGGAACGGGAAGCTGTCAGGGCGGTTGGGGTGCTTGTTCTCCAGCCAATACAGGATCTTTCCTTCTGGTGTCCACCCTCCCCTCGGAACTGTTGGTCTGCTGACCATGGAGCATCTTTCTCCTGGTTCCATCATTCATGTGCCCACGTATATGTGGTAACACTGAAAGGTTTGTAAAAGCTGCTGTGTGATGATTTCCCCAGGAATCTTGTCTCTGTGTTGGCATCTTGCAGGACAGTTCTGGCGCATCCACTCCCCCTCCTGAAAAGGACCCATGAAGGAGGGAGGAGGGAGTCCCTTTGGCCCCTCCAGTTCCCTCCGGAGGCCTCTGCCCTTCCTCTCTCATCCTGGAGGCCTGGTGGGCTTGCACCCCCTGGCCTCCGCAGTTCACCTCCCTTCTCTTCTGCTTCCTTCAGGGCTGTGATTGTGCGTACAGCAGCATCTCAGGTCTTAAGTCGCACTTGGGCAGCTGCAGCCTGGTGAGTGGCTGGGGGGGGGGGGGAAGCAGGGTGGGCGGGGGACTCCCCTGCCCTGGCCAGCAGTGGGCAGAGTCATTTTTGGGTGGAGGGTGTAACTTTAGCCACTCTCACCCCTCCCATGAGGCCCTGTTCTTTCTTGCCTGGGGGGAATATATGGGAGAGGCATCAGGAAGGAGCAGGGTGGGCTCTGGCTTCCTCTCCTCCTCTTGCTGAAGAGCTTGGTGGATTGTTCTCTCTTCTCAACTCCAGGGGGAGTTTGTGGCGGGGAAGTACCAGTGCCTCCTGTGTGAGAAGGAGTTTGTGTCAGAGAGTGGGGTCAAGTACCATATCAACACGGTGCATGCGGAGGTGAGGCATGGCAGGAGAGGAGAGCCTGCTTCACAGGCCCGGGGCCTTTTCCTGTCCTCCCCCTGCTTGCTGGGGTGGGGCTGAGGAGACCAGCTTGCCAGTAGGTTCTGTGTTGTGCCTTTCCCCCTTAGGACTGGTTTGATGTTAATAGGGGCACCACCAAGAGCTTTGAAAAACAGGTGAAGCAGCAGCGGCAGCAACAGAAGGAGGCAGAGCAGAAAAGGCAGTGGAAGAGACCTCTTTCAAGCCGGAGCCGCAAGAGGAGGAGACCGAAGCCGGTTTCTCCAAAAAAGCCTCCCAGGTCAGAGCAGAACCAGCCGCAGGAGCTCCTCAGGGCTGGCCAGCCTCAGTCAGCAATTCGTGACAGCCAGAGCAGCGGAGAGGAGGAGGTCCCTCTCCTCAGGCTTCGCAGCCGTGAAATACAGGAGGAGGAGGAGGAGGAAATAGCTGTGGGTGCAAACTCTGTGCGAAGCAGGGAGCTTGTTTAGGGGCCTCCCTCTCTCCCTCTCTCCCCTTCTCCCCTCTCTCACTCCCCAGCAAATGTACTTGCCGTGCACAGCTCCCAAAGTCCCAAGGCTGTGGCTTCCTTTATTGCGTTGTTCCCTCTCTGAGGCAGAGAAGCAGTGAATGCAAAAGCCAGCAGCGGTCATGTGGCCATATGTGCCGCAGAGGTGGGTGAGCCTTTTTGCCAGGCACACAAGCCACCCCTGTCTCTGGTGGCTTTGTGCCCCTTGATCAGCCATGACTGTGGGTTTTCCTTTCTGAGCAGCTCCTCTGCAGCTCTAGCTGGAACATCAGCTCAAGGGACTCTTGCCCGGGTCAGTGCAGGCCCCCACCCCCACCCCTCGTCTTGAAATGCAGATGCTGGAGCTCACAGCAGGGGTGAGGTGAAAGAATGGCCTCCTTCGCAGTCATTGGTTTAGCCCTTTGTTGGCCGCCTCAGAGGCATAACGCAAGGAGGGAGCCCATGCATCCACTCCTCCCCCCCCCCGCGGGTGGCTGACGCCCTGCATGGAAGGAGAGCTCATGACACACTTTTCCACATTGACAGCAACTGTGGCCGTGTGGCACATGACACCAGGCTCTCACAAAAAGCTGTCCTACATCCCAGCAAGCAGAGGTTCTTTCTCTCAGTAAAGTCCCTACACAGTGTTGCCATGATGAGCAGTAAGGAAATGTGAAGTTTACCTAAATACATGGATGTGGTATGCAGTGTTCTGCTTGATTCACTGGAGTTTCCTGTGTGCGTGGAACCTTTGCATCCCGCAGGCCTCAGTCCAAGACCAGTTTTGAGATCAGTGAAAGAAGGGGGCGAGGGAATATCCTGCTGGGGGCGCCTGCTCAGAAAGGATTGTTCATACAAATGATTTCTGTTCTCTCTGTGACTAGACAGGCAGCCACCGTCATAGGAAGCCCACAAGCAGCACTCAAGCCCTGCAGGGCCCTCTCTGCATGTGGCCCAGTAGCTGAGATTCAAAGATGGACTGGCTCCGAACTTGTATGGAGGAGCCTATTCCTCGGGCACAGTGGCCACTGAACAGTGGTTACGTTCTCTCGTTTCCCTTCCAAAGTGTACTATTTGGCAGCCATATTAGCAAATCTCTCCATTTGTGTGAAAAAAAGGACTGGTTTCTCCCTCCTCCCTCGTCTGTCAGTGGAGGACCCCCCTTCCCCCTGGGCTGCACACAGAGATCTGTCTCAGCAGGCAGTGGTGTGGTACTTGGTTTATTTATTTCTCTATTTGTTTATTAATTTATTAGTTTATATACCACATTCCAGTAAATTAAGTGTAACCCGCAAAAGGTACCAAGGAGAGAGAATCACTCAGCCCCATGAATAATGCGGTAACCCCCTGGCATGAGAACTCGTGGTTATGGGCTGTCAAGGCTGCGGCTTGCTTTAGGGAGTCAGGCCAGCTCATATTCATTCTTCCTCTTTCCCCGGCTGTCTTTGGGAACTGTATGTTCTGGTCTTGTCAGTGGAAGACAATCCTTTCATGTAGCCCTAACAAGTTTGTTTTTCCAATCTCATTTGGTGCCTATCAGGAGAACTGCAGTCAGTTGGAACAAGGGCCAGGCCAGCTCGGTTGGGACCTGTCTTGGAAATGGGGAGCAGGATACCCCTGTGCTGATTGGGACAAGCTGGGTCATCTCTCGTGTGCCTTCCTGATCAACACAGGGATGGAACACTGATGGGGAGATCCTGGCCAAGATTGTTCTGTAATACAAGACCCTCTCTTCTGCTGCTCCTTTTTAGCTCCTAGCTGCAAATTGTTATGTTTCGGTGGTGGTTGATTGTCTTTGTTATTTAGGATCTGCCTCTTCAAGAATTTTCTTCTGCTACACCAAACGTTCTTAGCCAAATCCTGTTCTGTTTCTTACTAGTTTCTTTGAGCAGTTAATGCGTTTATAGGGTATGGATCTCAATGCATTAGGTAATGACCCATCATCAGTTGGAATTGAGGCATGTAATAAAGCAGCACTCCCTTGGACTGCCGTTCTAGCCTTCAGCCAGTCCTTCTGGGCGAGAGGCTCCCCAGCATCCTCTGAATCTAGCACGTGAAAGACCTTTGTTGAGACTTGGGTGTGGGTTGGGGCACACTCCAGTCTGTATTTCTCCATCCATTGTGCCCATACTCCACCTTCAACCTTTCTTTCCAGTCATTTACCCGTGTAGTCTTATCCTTCCCTGCTGTTTTTATTCATCACTTTTTAAAAGCACCATGCACAAAAGTCACTAACATTGACAGGGCAGAAAAGCTGATGGGGTTTGTAGTCCCCTCTGTGTGTGTGTGTGTGTGCATGTGTGTGTGTGTGCACGTGTGTGTGTATTTATGTGCAGAATGGCATAGCAGAGAGTCTTGCCTTGAATAAAGTTATTTATGAATAAAGTTATTTATTTTGCAAAACCTGGATTCACATTTGATTCATGTGAATCAATTATTTCTTTTCTCAAGTAGTATATATTTACATAGTCCAAAAATTATAACAGCTGTTCATTCCTTATTACCTGTGCAAGTTGCTTTTAAATTAGTTGCTTGTAGCCTCTGGATTTTCAGAGCTCATTAATCCTATTAACCGTTTCTTTTTCTGTTTTCTCTCACCCATGAGAAAACAGAAAACACCCATATATCCATGCTGACTCTTGTCATTAGGCAGTGTATCTTCATTCTGTTGCTTCATTCTGCTGCTCTTTCTTTCTGTTGCTCTTACTGCTACTGCTGCTTTTTACTGATCATACTCAGAGATGCTTCAGTGTTTCTCAAGGTCAATGAACTCATTAATCTCACCTGCCTGTCTTTCCCTCTTGTAACTTTACTGAGCAGAAATGCTTTTTGCAAAATATAACTCCAACAAAAGCAGTCCTTACTCTTGCAAACTGTGCATTGTAAAACAAAATTTAAACATTGATAACATGTTATGCAAACACTGCACACACAACCAACCTATATGTATAAAGCTTATAAGGGTTGTCAACTGGGAATGGGCTAAAATGAGATCAGGTTCATATACTTACATTTTTAAAAGCAAAAAAAGTTACAGATGTTTTAAGGAAAAAACACTTGGTGTTTTCTGGAATCTGTGAGGAATCATCCTCCGAGAGGCCTGCCATGTTTCAGTGCCAAGATCCAGTCCTGGTGGCTTAATTGCGGCTACACTGGCAGTCCCTGATTAAATCTCTGCCACCAAGCTGTGCCAGGAACTAGAAACGGGTGGGGTGGGGGTGGGGCCCAGGCCCCATAACACACCTGAGAGATTTTTGGCCTTTGTTCCTGCTGAAGCTTTCTGAGATCCGTGAACTGAAGGGTCTTAGTGTCCTGTCACCTCAGCCCAGCGTAGCCATGGTCTGTCCTTTCCCAAGTGAATGTGGTTGTTTTGGGAGCCCTCGGGACTTGGCCAAGGTGGCCATAGCCAGGGTCACAGGCACACACACACACACACCAATCCACCCACCTTCCTACTGAGGCCTGCACAACCTGGTGCTGACCTCACAATGCCCCGTGTCTAGCAACAAGATAAAGAGGGTCCTTAGCCTGTTCCATTGCTAGAAAGACCAGGCAAGGCGGAAGGACTTGGATGCTGCCTAGGCCCCAGGTGCCTTTGGGGTGCTGGACCCTTCCCTCTCATCTCCCAAGGGTGTCCGAGATCTCCCCCCTCCCTGCAGCAAATTGACAGACACATCATTACTCCCTGGTGGAACCGTTTGGAAGTGGGACTCCTGTTGCCGCCTCCCCTGCCTCTGCCTGCAGCTGGTGGGCCCTCCTGACTGATCCAGGCATAGCCGGATCCAGGGTCTTTGTACCTCCTCTCTTTGTACCCTGGAAAAGGAGAGATGCAGCAGCCCAGGGTTCCTGCCCAGGGTTTTGCTAATGAGCAGCAGAAGCCCGCCAACTTGTCCCGCTCTCCTCCCCTGAGCCGGGGCAGTGGCGCAGTGGTAGAGTCCCCTCTCCTGGACCCTCTCCTGCTTCACCAGGAAGCCCAAGGGTGGCTGGACGCTCACATCCAGAGGAAGTGGCTGCAGCTGCTGTGGGGGCTCCCACACCCGGTCCATCGCTCTCTGGAGCAGTCTGTCCCAGTCCTTCCCAGGTTCCTGGCCTGCACCACCCTTCAAGAAGCCACAGGCCAGCAGAGGCCCCTTTTCAAGGCAGAACAGCGGCAGGACCTGGAACACCATCTGAGAGAAAAAATGGTGCATCGTAAGTGGGGCCTCCCAAGGAGGATCCAGAGGGCTCTCCGGTGGCCTCTTTCTCTTGAGCTGCCCTCTGCTGCCCCAGAAGCTCAATGGGAAAGGCCCCCTCTCAAAGGCTGGAGTGCCACTAGACAATGCACCCCAGCCACAACATGGACTACTCCTGCCAGGACAATGGCGGCTGATGGCAGCTGGAGCTTGCCAAAAGCAGCTCCTGGTGCAGAACTGGCCAAGGAGCCCTCCCCTCTGAGTGCCAGGCCTTTGGTCATGCAGCAGGAAGCTCTCCTGGGGGCAGAGAGAGAACAGCAGGGTGGGGATTGCCCCCAGGAGGGTCTGCCTTTTTTCAAACTATCTTGTTCACAGTCACCTCCAGGCAGCATCCAGGCTGCCCCATTTGATGGTCTCTGGAGCACACCTGAGGTAAAGGGCCTTTCTAGATGGAACCGGCAGGACTGGGAGAGGCAACTGCTCCACAGGGATATGCTCTGCATGATCGGTGAAGCCTCTTCCCCGGGGAGCCTTTCTTTTGCAAAAGCCACTTCTCTGAAAAGAAAGCCAGCCATAGGCATGAAAAAGCAGAAGCTGGAGGTTTCTCCCCTGGGGGTCTCTGAGGTCACGGACGACCTGGGATGGCTGTTGCAGGCTGGCCAAGGTGGTGCTTCCAGGATGACCTTTGTCCCAGCAGAAAAGAGGGTCTCCGGAGCTCCCGAGAGATCCTCGGTGGCCTTTTACCTACAAGAACAACCAACTTTCCAACAAGAGGGACCCAGGACACTCCAGCTTTCAAAATGGCTGGAAAGGGGCCAGAAGCAGGTGGACTCAACTGAATCCCAAGAACTCAGGGCTTCTCCAGGCCCTCAGACAGTGGACCCCAGGCAGCTGTTGTTGACCCTAGTGGGGAGGGACCTGGGGCTTCTCCACCAAGAAAGCCCTGGTCCCGCTGGCCGAGCCTCCTGCGCTCTTGGCCAAGAAGACGCTTGGGAGCCCCAATCCATGAGCACCCTGGAAGATCCCTCCCGCAGGCCCAACCTGGCTAGGACCAGGTCGAGGGTAACGGTCAAGGGGGAGGGTTTGGGCAGCCAGGCTGGATCTTTCCCTGAGGGAAAGGGGACATCCCTGACCCACTCGGGGGCTGGGCCAGGAGACGAAGGCAGCAAAGCACATCGTCTGACGGATGACCGGAAACGTTACTTTGAATTTCACCTGCGAGAAAAGCTCCTGCACCAACGCTGGGGGGTCCCAAGGCGGGTGCAGGAGGTTCTGCTGCAACCCACTAGACCATGATGGCTTGCTGTCTGTTGCCATGGCAAATCCCCCTGCTTCTAACCAAAAAATTGTTGAGGTCGGGGCAGGGCTGCAGATGCCATCCTTCTCTTTTGTGGCTAGAAAAGGGATGGGTGGCCAAGCCTTTCCTGCTGAAGGTGCACTTGAAACAGTCCTCAAAGCTATCTGCTTCCACTTGGAGAGAGTTTCTGTTGAAACGAAACAGCCCAGGCATGAGGGGTGCAGCATCCAAGAGTAGATGCCAAGTTGGGTACTTCTAATTGAAAATAAAATTGGTTACTTACTTACTTTGTTTGTTTGTACTCTGCTCTTCTCCTTAAAAAAGGACCCAAGGCAGCTAATATGATTACAAAGACAATATCTGAAAGCTATATAACTATTAAAAAGGAAAGAAATAAACGTTTTAAAATGTTAGATAAAATCATTACTGAAGGAGATTTAAAATAAAAAATACAAACCATCCCATTTTAAAACCCCTCTCAGACAGCCAGTCACTGAGAGGAAATTTGCCTGAAGAGAAAAGTCCTTGCCTGCTTGTGGAAGGAAAGTCAGGGCCCTTCTGGCCTCCAGTGGGAGGGAATTCCAAAATCTGGGAGCAGCCACAGAGAAGATGCTCTGCTGTGTCCCCTGCCCCCAGCTTCCCCACCCCACCCCTTGCTATGGCATATTTCCATAACAGTAGGATTTGAAACAATACCAAGGAAATTCTAGGCAAGCTCTAGGCTTATTTACAAGAAGATAAGTTTATTGCAAAACACAGATGTGCCCAATAGGTTGGAATGGCTGACAGCATGGCTCACAAACTAGTGCAGAGTCTGAACACCTATTGAGCAAAACAAACCATCTTTATCCACTTTTGCTGTTTATGTATACTAATAAGTGGCAGCGGGTAATGCATCAATACTACATTATGCTTTATTGTTGTTTAGTCGTGCCTGACTCTTTGTGACCCCACGGACGAGAGAGCACGCCAGGCCCTCCTATCTTCCATCGCCTCCCGGAGTTGGCTCAAATTCATGTTGGTCGCTTCGGTGACCCTGCCCATCCATCGCATCACACTGTCCAGCCATCTCTGTAAGCACATTATGCTGTACAGAGTGTGAATTACTCCCTATCCACTGTCTTGCATGACGAGCTGAAGTATGCACAGCTGAAGTAAGGAAGCCCGTTGGTAGCATTTGATAAGCAATACCTGCCCCCAGCTCCTTTGTGTTCTCCGCACATGATGCAGCTTGCATGTCCTTTGCCTGTCTCTGAATCGTGGGCACACTGAAGCAGCTTAAACTTCACAAAATAGAAGACTGCTCCTCTCGGTACCAGGCCCGACACCAGTAAAAGTGTCTGTGAGGGTAGCAGGACTGAGAGAATGACACCCAAGCACACTCAGAATAGGAGACATTGTCCTTGAGATAGCTTGGACCCAAAGTTGTTTAGGGCTTTACATAGGCTAAATGGAGCACATTGAATTGTGCCTGGAAACAGACTGACAGCCAGTGGAGCTGCTGTAAAGGTTGTGTGTGTTATGTGATTTCTGTGGCCAACCCCAGTCTGACTGCCAGGTTTTGTACCCACAGAAGTTTCCTGACACTTTCCACATAGAGAGTGTTACAGTAATGTAGCCAGGATGTAACTAAGGTAGATGTCACCATGACCAAATCGGACCTCTCAAGAACCTTGTGCAGCTGGCACAATAGCTTTAACTGTGCAAAGGACTTTCGGCTATGGCTGAGACATGGGCATCCTGACTCTGAGACAAATCAAGTCCCAAAGTGCAGCTGAATCCCCATTTTTTAATTTGCCTTTTGATGGAAAGATGGAAAGCTCAGATGGAAAGCTCTTTAATCTCTCTAGATTGAGAGTGAAGACCAAAGTCCAGCTGAAATGCATGCAGGACTTCCTCTTCGCTGATGATGCAGCTGTTGTTGCCCATTCTGCTGAAGACCTCCAACAACTCATGAATCGCTTTAGCAAGGCCTGCCAAGACTTTGGACTAACTATCAGCCTGAAGAAAACGCAAGTCATGGGCCAGTGCATGGACTCACCTCCCTCTATTACCATCTCCACACAAGAATTGGAGGTTGTTCATGATTTTGGGTATCTTGGCTCATTGATCTCTGACACCCTCTCCCTAGACTTCAAGCTGGATAAATGCATTGGCAAAGCAGCTAGCATGTTCTCTAGCCTCAAAAAGAGAGTGGCTCAATAAGAAGCTGACGGCATATACCAAGATCCAGGTCTATAGAGTCTGTGTCCTGAGCACACTCCTGTACTGCAGTGAGTCCTGGACTCTTCGTGCACGGCAAGAGAGGAAGCTGAACACATTCCATATGAGTTGTCTCATATGCATTTTTGGTATCACCTGGCAGGACAAAGTTCCAAATAGAGTAGTCCTAGAACGAGCTGGAGTAGATAAATAGGTACTACCTCAGTGAGAAGGTAAACGGCGTTCCGTGTCCAGTCATGCTGGCCACGTGACCACAGAAACTGTCTTCGGACAAAAATGCTCGCTGTATGGCTTGGAAACGGAGATGAACACAGCGCCCTAGAGTCAGACACGACTGGACTAAATGTCAACCTTTACCTTTATAGAGAAGTTCTATACAGTCAGCAAAAACAAGACCTGGAACTGATTGTGGCTCTGATCATCAGCTTCTTATAGCAAAACTCAAGCTTAAACTCAAGTAGGATAAACCACTGGGCTACTTGTTGTTGTTGTTTAGTCATTTATTCGTGTCTGACTCTTCGTGACCCCATGGAACAGAGCAGGCCAGGCCCTCCTGTCTTCCACTGCCTCCTGGAGTTGTGTCAAATTCATGTTGGTAGCTTCGATGACACTGTCCAACCATCTCATCCTCTGTCAGTTGAAAGAGGAGAGCACCAAAAATGATCTGAAGCTCAACATCAAAAAAGCTAAGATCTTTACTTATCACCTTGCCGACAAAGGTCCGCATAGTCAAAGCTATAGTTTTTCCAGCAGTGTCGTATGGAAGTGAGAGCTGGACCATAAAGAAGGCAGACCACTGAAGAATTGATGCTTTTGAATTGTGGTGCTGGAGGAGATTCTTGAGAGTCCCCTGGACTGCAAGGAGAACAAACCTATCCATTTTGAAGGAAATCAACCCTGAGTGCTCACTGGAAGGACAGATCCTAGAGCTGAGGCTCCAATACTTTGACCATCTCATGAGAAGACTCCCTGGAAAAGGCCCTGATGTTGGGAAAGTGTGAGGGCAAGAGGAGAAGGGGACGACAGAGGATGAGATGGTTGGACAGTGTCATTGAAGCGACCAATATGAATTTGATCCAATTCTGGGAGGCAGTGGAAGACAGGAGGGCCTGGCGTGCTCTGGTCCATGGGGACACGAAGTGTCGGACATGACTAAACAACAAATACAGTGGTGCCTCGCTTAGCGATTGCTCAGTATAGCAATGAAATCGCTTAGCGATGGACTTTTTGCCATCGCAATAGCGATCATTTAGCGATGGTCCCTATGGGGAAAATTCGCTCTGCGATGATTGTGGGGAAGTGATAATCGCAAAGCGCCCTTTTTTGCACAGCTGATCGGCGGTTTCAAAATGGCCGCTGGGAAAACAAAATGGCCACCCTCTGTTTTGCCTCGCTTTAGAGGCACCGAAAATGGCAACCTCTATGGAGGATCTTCGCTTTAAGGTTAGTTTTTAGCCCATAGGAACGCATTAATCAGGTTTTAATGCATTTCTATGGGCTTTTTAATATCACTTTGTGATAAAATCACTTAGCAGCGATTTTTGCTGCACGGATTAACATCGCTAAGTGAGGCACCACTGTAGATTCATAGGTCATCCACCTGTGCCTTCCCTTCATAAAAACCAATTATCTTTTTAAAAACTTGATTCTAATTTCAACATTGACCACCAGTTCATTGGCTGGCCCATTTCCTTCGACTCCCGTATATTGTTTAGTTGTTGATCTTTTGTTAAAAGGTCTTTATAGTACATCTCCTTTCTTTTGAGATCAAAGAAGGTTGTGTGAAAGCTTCCAAAGGTGCTACCCATATCAGGATTTTTTGTATATTTGCCCCTTGAATTTTTTCCAAATTTGCTATACAGCTGGCCTTACAATGTGATCAAAAAAGTGAGTTTGATCTTTGAACTTACTGTACCATATACAGTATATGCATGCCAGCCTAGTCTTAATTTGTGCCCTTCCAAATTTTAAGAGTCTTAGATCCTCCAAACTAATTCATTCCTTCATCCAGTTCAGTGTGTGGGCTTTGTAGTGGTGCCTCGCTTAACGATGATAATCCGTCCCAGGAAAATCGTTAAGTGAAAGTGTCGTAAAGCGAAATTTTAAAACCCGTTTAAACGCATTGAAAACCATTCAATGCGTTCCAGTGGGTTAAAAACTCACCATCCAGCAAAGATCCTCCATATAGCAGCCATTTTCGGTGCTTGTATAGCAAGGAATCCGTCCCTATGCACAGCGGGAGTCATTTTAAGCACCCGGTGGCCATTTTGAAAACCTGACGATCAGCTGTTTTTGATCGTCGTAAAGCAAAAATCGGTTCCCTAAGCAGGAAACCGATCATCGCTAAGCGAAATTTCCCCATTTAGATCATCGTTTTACGATCGCAATTGCGATCGCAGAAACATTGTCATAAAGCAGATTTGTCGTAATGCAGGGCAATCATTAAGCGGGGCAGGACTGTAAACAGTTTGGTAGACCCATTCCTCCTCTTTCTTTTAAGTCCTGCAGTACTTTGACTTTTATTCTTGGTTTTTTAGCTTTTCTTAGTAAACACAGTGTCTACATCCTTAAAATACTTGTAATTCAGCAAATTTTGGAACAAAAACCTAACCCATCCCAACCTCACAGGACTCCCCATTTGTGAGGCTTGAGGGGATGGGAATCCTCCTGTTTTTCAGTGAAAGGGTTGGCCAACTGGAGGTAGGGGCCCTCCAGAAAAGAGCAGGGCCACATCTGGCCCACCCAATATCTCAATGATCTTCTGTGGCTTTCAGAATGAGTCTAGTCAGTTGCTGGAAATGATCCTAGTGAGCAGATTTGAGAAGTCTATGACAAATAATAAAAAAACCTTCCCATGAGTCTAGGACCGACATAACAAAAGTGGTTTCCCCCCTCTGCTCTTCATATGTTCAAGGTACTTTTAGTTTCAAAACATCCCCTTACACACACGCACGCACGCACGCACGCGCACACACGTGTGTATGTGTGTGTGTAGGTGTATTTGGCAATCAGCTGGGCCTCAGAAAGGTCAGTGGCCATGCCAGGTTTATTCTGTCACCCAAGCAAGCAACCCAGGCCAAATATTGAAATCCAGTGCCCGCCTTTGGGTCAGCTTTCCATAACTGGACTGTAGCTAATGGGGACTAGTTGACAAGGTGCCGGGGCAGGTTTTGGTCACATGCCTGGCCAGGACACACACCCTAGCAGGAACACCGGCCTTTTTCATAAGCTGGGAAACATAATCATTTATTTTATTTACATGTACAGTAATAAAGAAAAAACATCAAAAAGTGAATATAAAAAGAAAAAAAATGCAACACAGCCTTGTAAGCTATCTGCCCAAGACTGGGATAAACCACCACAGTCATCCTCATGTTATTTTAAACATGGATTTTGGCAGCCCAACAAACTGATTTTACCTGAATCTTTAGGCCAAAGAAAGCCTCAAATGGAGCGTGGGCCTCCTGAGAAAAACTGCAACCTATTTTTGGAGTGGCCAGGAAGAGGTCCCAATTTAATACAGAAGACTCCAAAGTACAGCCATTTTAAAATGTAGGGAAATTTAACAGCATCTCCATGAACAGCATCTTGACATGGGGCATCATAGTAGCAAAGTTTTCTTGCAAATGTAAATAAAAATTCATAACTTTCTAGTCTTAGTTGACAGGGTGGGTTGGTTCATCCTCGAAGCCGTGATTTGATGAGCAAGCATCTTCTACCTCTAGGTGATGGAAAAATGCAAGGGACAGTCCTGTATCGTACAGATGACAGATATGGGTAACTCCTAAAATTCTGTTGCTCGAAAGGATGCTTCATGAGGGAGTTCAAGACTAAAGTCAAAGACCATTGAGGAGATCTCTTAGGCGGGCGAGTATTGATAAGACCTTTAAAAAATGCCTTTAAAGTAGGATGACAGAATAAGCGGGAAGATTCTGAATTTTTCGGCTGAAAAGCCACTATTGCAGCAGTGTAAACTTTAAGTATTGACACAGAAAGGCAGAAGTCAAACAAATGCCTCAGGAACAAGAGTAAAGTCCTTAGGGACACTGGAGAAGTCTGTAAGTTTTGTGAAGTAGCAAATTTAAGGAAATTGTTCCATTTATACTTGTATAGTAACTTGGTAGAAGGCTTTATCAAGTTTTCTAATATTTCCTTGCTTTTTGGCAAATCCTATAGGCAGTCAGATGGAGAGACTCCAGATCGGGGTGGAGGACCACACCGAAATCCTGAGTCAACCAATCCGGCAGAGTTGGGAGGTGTAGTATTTCGGAGGCCATCTCTCTCTCTCAGAATTGGGAACCAGGGTTGACGCGGCCAATATGGAGCTACACAACTAGCTGAAGATCTGTGCTGAATCAGCCTGACTATGGAGCGTTGTAACAGAGGGATCGGTGGAAACAGGTAAATCAGACGGTACCTCCAGGGGATCATGAAGGCATCTTCCAGAGAGTGTGGACCTTCCCCTGCCCGAGATGCATACACTCGACACTTCTTGTTCTTGTGTGAGGCGAACATGTCGATGGACGGGTAACCCCACCTTTCGCAAAGCATGTGAAATACTTTGTTGCTCAGTTCCCACTCGTGGGATAGCCTCTTCATGTGACTCAGCTTGTCCGCTAGCTGGTTCTCTGTTGTTGAAATATGAATCGCCACTGGATAAATGTGATGGACACAGCACCACTCCCATAAGTGTACTGTCAGGTAGAGAGGGGACAGGGACCTGGTCCCTCCCTGCTTGTTGATGTAACACAAGGTCGTGGTGTTGTCTGTTACAACTTGTACACCATGACGTTGTATTAGTGGTAGGAAGGCTTTGAAGGACTTGATCACCGCTAACATTTCTAAGTGGTTGATATGCAGTCCCTTCTGGCGGTAGGACCAGAGGGTATGTATGGTGTGACCATTGCAATGAGCCCCCCATCCTGTGGGGCTCGCATCTGTTGTCACCTGAACCGATATCTGCAGGGGACGAAATGGATGACCCATGAGTATATGAGGTCTGAAATTCCACCATCTCAACTGCTCTGCTAGTTCTGGAGTGACTAAGATTTTCTTCTTGGGGTTTTCTAGCATTGGGTCGAAATGGTGAAGGAACCATGCCTGTAAAGACCTCATTTTCAACCTGGCATGTGGTAACGCGGCCATGGTTGATGACATTAGGCCTAGGAGATGCTGGGCATGATGTGCAGATGCCAGGGCATTGGGCTGGAAACACAGAAGAGCAGTTCTTATTTTCAGTATGCGTTCTGGAGGAAGGAAGATTTTTGCCCTCTTGGAATCTAGAGTTGCGCCTATATATTCCTTGACATGAGATGGTGTGAGGTTGGATTTTTCAAGATTCACAGTCAAGCCTAAGCTGTGGAGCGTGTGGAGAGTGAACTTTGTGTCTCGAAGGGCCTTCCGTGTGGATGGCGATACTACGAACCAATCGTCGATGTAAGGGAATATCTTCACACCTTGTAGACATAGGAATGCAGCTACTGGGGCCATGCACTTTGTAAACGTGCGTGGAGCCGTCGCCAAGCCGAATGGTAAGGCCGCATACTGGTAGATGTCATTGTTGATTATGAAGCGCAGGTACCTCCTGTGATGATGATGAATCGTGACATGGAAGTACGCGTCTTTTAAATCTATGGTGACAAACCAATCTCCCTTTCTCAACAGGTGGATGATTGACTCTAACGTGACCATCCGGAATTGGCGTGTTTGGAGGTAAGTATTGAGGTTTCGCAGATCTAGTATGGGACGAAGGCCTCCTTCCTTCTTTGGGACGGTGAAATATCGGGAGTAAAACCCCCTGAGTATGTCCTGATGAGGAACCTGCTGGATGGCACCCTTCTGAAGCAGAGTGCAAACTTCCTCTTCCAAGGTGGGATTGGATGTTGTGGTCTTTATGAATCCCAGAGGGGGAAGTTCTAGAAACTCTAGCTTGTAACCAAACTTTATTATTTTTAGGACCCATTTGTCTTTTGAAATGTTTTGCCAATTGTTGAAAAAGGGGTTGAGCCTTGTTTGGTGATCCAGCAGGTAAGGAGTTGGAGAGTCAAAGGTACTGTTTAGGTTTCTTGGACGATGAGCGAAAGGACTGCCTCTTATGAGATGTTTGCTGTTTGTACACAGGTGTGCCAGAGGATTGCTGAGAAGATCTAGAGTGAGAAGCCCGGAAAGGTCGAAAGGCCTGGGAAGATTGTTGTTGATACTGCTGTTGTGGCAGATTCCTTTGCCACTGAGACTTGTGAAACCGTGGTTGCGGATGTATGGTGTAAGATTTTGCCGTCTTCTTACTCTCGTGTATAGATTTCAAAGATTCGTCTGTTTTCTCATTAAACAAACCTTTGGTGTCGAAAGCCTGCTCTTCAATCTGTTTCTTTACATCCTCTACTATTCCCAAGGCTGTTAACCAAGCATGACGGCGAAAAGAAATAGCTGAATTCAAAGACTTAGCTGCCACATCTGTAGCTAAGATTTGGTGTTTAGATAAGGCCATGGCCTCAGCAGGGGCATTTAAACATTCCTGCCTAATCTCTTCAGGAGCGACTTGGAGCGCTGGTAGGATCTTATTCCATCAGTGCTTTTGGTAGGCTCCCATAGCCGCCTGATAGTTACAGATCTTGAGTAGAAAAGATTGAAAAGTGTATAATTTTCTAGCCATTAGATCTACTTTTCTGCTCTCCCTCTTCCAGATGCTTTAGATGCGTTAGCCTGTACTATAACTGAGCAGGATGTTTAGACAAGAACTGCACCTCATCCCCATGCACTCTATACATGTTCTCTGTCCTTCTGGAAACTGATAGGGGGGTAGCAGGTTGAGAACAAGCATCCATAATCATGTTATATAGTTTGGATATAATTAAGACTTAAGGGCTGAGAAGAATCATCTGTAGCTGGTGGAGGCATTTGAGTTTGCATATTTAGCACACTGGCCATACGGATAACCATCTATGAGTAAGATGAGAAGTCCTCTGTAGGGGAGGAAGGATGAGGGTTTCCCGTATCAGACTCAAAGGAGTCTGATTGAGCTCGTACCGAGGGAAAAATCCCTTCATCCTGTTCGGAAGACTCTGAAAGTTGTACGTCATCATCAGATTGAATTCCATGACTAGAAACCTCTGGCAGAGGAGGCTGGGAAGATGGTTGAATTGTCTTAACCCTCGACGTGGAGGCAGGGTTAGGCTGCTTCTGGACGTCGGGAGCAGGGCATTTTTTAGAAGCATGAGCCTGTCGACGTCGTGGAGGTGACACGGAAGAGGTCGAGGTGGAAGAGGAGGAGTAACGTCTCTTCCTATGCCTACAGCAGCTAGAAGATGAAGACGAGGTCGAATCAGTGTCGTAGTGATGACGTTGATGCTTGGTCCCCCTTCTTTTGGAGCGGCCGCGTCCCGACTTAAGATGCTTGTGCTTTTTACGATGGCGGGAGTCCTCCACGTAGGAATCACGACGTCCATCAGAGGATGAGTGTCGCCTCTTGGAGGCTTTTTTGCGAGATGGCGGGTCCCTCCTCGGGGAGCAAGAGGGAGAGCGCGACACATTAATCGCCCGGCCAGCAGATGCAGGGCCAAGATGGGCAGAACAAGGGCAAGGAAACAATGGACCAAACAGATGACATTTCAGTGGAGATGCTCATGTGGTCTGTGAGGGAGTGCTATTTTATTTTTGGATGTTGATGTTATTTTAATTGTCTTTGTTGCTCCATCCTCCGAGGCATCTTTGGGGAGAGCTTCCTTGAGCCTCACGGAGGGAGCAGCGCTGGGCTTGAGGAGAGCCCGGCGGAGGCTCCCGGGGTCCTCCTCCCTCAACAGGACAAAAGGGCTCGTGAGGATGTCATCTCGCAGGCCAAGCGGCGTCTCTGCCAGAGCAAAGTGCCCCCCCCATTGCAGGTGCTGGAAGGGACCTCAGACTGGTGGCTGGACTGGGAGGGCTCCAGAGATCACTTCCCAGATGGGTGCCAGATGTGAGGGAGGAGGACCCCGGGGGGGCTCATGGGGGGGTCCGGGGAGGGGGCATCACATCACATCCCAGCCACCTCAGCAGGCAGTCCCCCCAGCGCCGTGGGTCACTTGCACCTGGCTGAGAAAGAGCTGCAGGGGAGAGAGGGAAATGCTCTCCAAAACGAACCAGACCAGATGGGACCCCCTGGATCGCTTGCTTCACCAGACGCAATCGGACTCCTGGAATCCCTTTGAGATCGGCCCTCAATAGAATTGCCCGGACGAGGGCCCTCTTCCTAACCCATTCCCCTTTGTTGTCACCCTCTCGCATCCCACAGGCCAGGTGTTGTGTCCCTCGGAGCGCAAAGCCCTCCACCGCAGGTGCTGGACTGGGGGATTCCAGGAGCCCAGGATTTCGCTTACAAGATCCTTGTTGCAGGATTCGGGGAAGGAGCAACCACATCGGGTGATGGCGTGGCCCCCCGCAGCCTTCACAGGGGCCCCGGAGTCGAGGACGCAGTACAATACAGTTCCTGGGCATCGCAGACCTTTTTATTTTAACATTTCTGAATAGAAATTGAGTCATGTAAGCTTCCTATTATCAATATGGTTCTAGTTAATGTTTATTTCATTTTTATTTAAAGGGAAAATTTTAAAACAAGAAAGGGCACAATTAGAGACTATTTTAGCCACATTCTCTCTGGCCTTTGCTGCCATCTAGCGGGAATATCTTTCTATTGAAAAAGTTGATTTTAATACATAGAAAGTGTGCCCCCCCCCCCGGAAGAATGGGATGATGACTAGAGTGAGCCCATTCTGACCTTCCCTAGGCAATGACGGCCCCCTCCTGGCTTCTCCTTCAGCTCCGGAAGCAACACTGGGCGGCTTCTCATGTGAGCGAAGGAAGAGGAAGGTGCATGGATCAGCCAGTTCTATCCGTTGAATCTTAACGCTTTACTTTATTGGTTGATTGCTTAAAACCATAGGTCATCGCAATATATCCATGACAGCATCAAACATACATGGCACTGTCATTCACAATTACACTTAAAAAGAAAGATTTAGGATTTTTGAGGCTTGGCACGAATCTTCTTGGCTGCCAAGGCAAATTTTGTTACTTGATGGGTAGTCCTTACATCCCTGCCCACAAGCAGCATGCAGAGTTGAGCCAAGGGAGGGCTGTCGCGCAAAGTCCTAAGCCTGCCTGCAAGGAATTTGCTCCCGGGTGATCCTATAAAGCGGTGGTCCCCAACCTTTGGCCTCCAGATGTTCTTGGACTACAACTCCCAGAAGCCTTTACCACCACCTCTGCTAGAGGCCAGGATTTCTGGGAGTTGAAGACCAAGAACATCTGGAGGCCCAAGCTTGGGGACCACTGCTTTAAAGGCCATCCTAACAAATAATGAGAAACATCTTCAGCTTCTCCTGATCCACAGATTCAAAGTCTTTGATCAAAAGGAACATTTCCATATCTTCCTACTAATATAGCTCTTGGCGTACACTGAAAGCGCAGAGCTGTGAACGCTTTTCTTCGAGGGGCTGAGGTTAAATCAACAAAGTAGTCCTCCAAACAGAACAATGTTTTAGACAAAGGGAACCGGCAGGAATAGGACATTTCTGAGATGGCACAGAGATCCTGACTCTTAGAATAAAGACAGTTTTTTTTTCTTTAGCCAGATGCTTAGCTCTGTTTGAAAGAAAGGTAGGACGGGAGTCTGTGTGAATCCCAGAGTTCTGCAAAATGGGTCTAACAAAATTCACCCAGGATTTTCGAGATGGATTCTGAAGCTGTTCTGCGTAGCACTTCCTAGGAAGGCGAGAATCATTCATCCTGGCCAATTTCAGCCAATACATGGCCAGCTCCAGAGGGCTACCTGGGGTGACCCGTGCACTCAGAGGCGCCGAGGCGGCCCCAGCCGGAGCAGCAGCTCAGAGGGCCAGCAGAGGAGTCCGCGGTGAGGGGAGGCTGCCTCTTCCTTGTCGCTGGCTGGCTTCTTCCTTCCCCGGATCTAAACTCCCTCTTGTGAAATAGGCTCAGGTGAAGAGGACACAGTGGTTGCCATGCCAGAAGCATCCCCCCTCTGCAGCCAGCATGCACGCCCCCTCCCCGAATAAGGGAACTCCAGTAAATGGAGGCCCTATAAACTAGATGGGGAGTTGGCTTTTTGTACAGTTAATAGCTCTTAATTGCCCATTAACCACGGGCAGATGCCTCACATTTTCCCCAGACAGTTTGCAACCACATCCTTCTTCTTGTTGTTGTTGTTGTTGTTGTTGTTGTTGTTGTTGTTGTTGTTGTTTAATCCTGTCCGATTCTTTGTGACCCCTTGGACCAGAGCAGGCCAGGCCCTGCCCCCCCCAAGGCAAAATCCTTTTCTCTCCCAGTAACTGAGGGTTGCAGCTAAGCCCAGAGGGGAAAGGCTGGCCTAAGAGGGAGGGTTGGGTCCTATTGCAGTCCTTGCTACTTAAAAAGCCCTAGGGCGTCGTCATCCCCCCCCCCCTGCAAGCCATGGTTCTACTCCACCACTGGGGCCAAAACCTGAGACTGGGAAGGGGGTCTCTTCCGGCCCCCACAGAGGCAGAAAGGGGACAGGCTGACCCCAAGAGCGCCGGCTGGTTGTAGACAAGGGCACTCCAGGGGAACCACCCTGCAAAACCTGGGGGAACACACCCCACCGCCAGGGAAGACAAGCAAGCAGCGGAAAAGAGAAACACCCCACAGCTGTTGGTTGGTTGGTTGGTTTCTCACTCTGACAGGGTGGTAGGCACTGAAAACCAGCCCGGTGCCACCGCGTCTGTCAGGACGGGCACCCTGCATGGCCTTACCTAGAGCACAGGACAGGTATATGGCGGTGGGGGGGGGGGTTCCTCGGCTGCGGCTGCTATGGCAGCCTGTGGCCGGTTCACCCCAAGAAAGCCCCGGGGAGTCTGCCTGCCTCGTCCTGTGCCACTGCTCCCAGGGAGGCGCGCCAGGAGGTTCGTAGGGTGCCCCAAACGGTGGCCACCCACCCTCCTGCTCCCTCCTCAGCCCCTTCCATTTGCTCCTGGCTTTTTTCCGGAGTTCAGGCTGTGCAGGAACATGCAACCTGCAGGCAAACCCCTTCCCAGGGTGCCCTGGTGCCAGCTGGGCACGGGGTGGGGGGCAGAGAGAGGTGGGTGCTCAGGCTTGAAAGCCATTTCGAAGACCCAAACCCAAACCGTTGCCTTCTGTAACCCTGAACGCCCCAGAGAACCGGCCCTTCCGTGAGGCCTTATATGGAGTGGAGGGAGGGGAAGATCCGGGAGGTTTCACCTTCCCCTCTCCCGGCCCCTGCTCAGGCCCGCCGGCTCCTGGCTGCCTTCAAGGAAGAAAAGGCAGATCAGCCAGCCAGGCACCCTGGCTCCCTTTTCTTCCTGCAGAGCGCTCCCCCCTTTCATGGCTTCCCCCCTTTTCTCTCTCCCCTCCCTGTGTTGAGGAAACCCTCTGCTCGGCTGCAGGAGCTGAAACCTCACCTTTCGCCTGAAAGCCTTGCAATCTGCTTCTCTCTCCTCCTTCCTTCTTCAGGGCAGGCGTGGGCCTGATCCTAGAGCCCTCTGCTTCTCATTTTCTGCCTGGCCTGGGCGGTCAAGCCAAGCCCCGGGAGGTCTTTCTTCTGTTCCAGAGTGCTCACTTTCGCCCTTCCAGTTCCCTGACTCAGCTCCAGCCATCCATCGGCTTCTTTGCACTCTCCTGCAGAGAGTTCTTGCCACCAAGAACCTCTTCTATTTTAAGCCTAGCCTCCCATCCCTGTCCCGAAGCCTGCAGAGAACCTATGTTCTTTTCTCTTGCCTGACCGAGCCTCCACCCCACCCCACCCTGCTTGCCACGCTTGAAGTCTGGGCAGATCGCTCACCCCCAAAAGGGATCAACCACCACCTGGCCATGTTTTCTTTTTCTTTGGACGATAAGGATGGCTGCATTTCTGCCCCCCCCATTTTTTTTCCTAAGGAAGGGGGGTTTCTATTTGAAGGACTGCATCCAGCCCAAGTCTGACCACTCGGGAAAAACCCCCTAAGGCAGCAGACGGGAGGGGGGGCTGGCGAGCGCTCATAACTGTTCAGACAAGATGCCTTTTCACTTCGTTCAAATTCCTTTGAAGTGTCTCATTTTGTACCAGCCCTTAGAAGCTGCTAACACAGGCCGTTGCTGATGCCAGTCGGTGCCTTCTTTTGCCCGTGGCGACTCGTCTACACTCATTTAGCCAGCATGGCCGGAAGTGGTCTGCGGAAGTCACTTTTCCACCCTCTGGACAGGGATGTAGGGTGGAGACCGAGACATTAGAGTTCCTCTCGTCTCTCTCCCGCCCTCGACTCAAAGGCCCTCTCTCTCTTCCACGCTCTTTGGTCTATGAATGGTGCGACTTTATTCGCGTAGGAGGCCCACTCCCCCCTGGGTTCCAAGGCAAGGTCCAGAGGGTGCAAGGAGCAGGTGTCCCATCCAGGGGTCCATTTCCTGGCGAGGTAAAAGGCAGGGGCAGAGAAGGCTGGGGAAGAGACGCTCCCGCTAAAATTAGGCCGTGCGCAGCGGCTGCACCAGCGGCAGCAGGAGGAGGTCAGCCGGCCAAGTGCAGCTGCTCGGAGCCTTTCTGGAAGGCCGCCTGGCCCTGGCCTGAAGCCACCCGAGAGACAGGACGCTGGGAGCGGAGCTTTTGCAGATGCCTCCGGGGGACAGGGCTGTGCCAAGGCGCTGGGGGGGGCGGTTAGACTGACCAATGGGCAGGCCGTGCAGGAACAGGGCCAAGGAGAACATGCAGAGAATTGCAAGAGAGAGATTGCATAGGAAGCTGGCTTCTACTGGACCACACAAGAGGATGGTCCATGCAGTTAGGAACTCCGTGTCTTATCCAGCAGCCGCAGGTGGAACCTGGGATCTCTTACAGGTGAACTGTTCACACTGCCCCATGCAGGAAGGCATGCTTTGGAGGAGGGCGGCTATGGGTTGTGCGGGAGGCGCCTGTCAGAGCCAGATGTTCATTGCTGTTCCATTGCAAAGATCAAACCACAATAATGCCTGCAGTAGAAGTAAAAGAGATACAGTGGTGCCTCGCTTAACAAGCGCTTCATTTAACAACGAATCCACATTGCGATGATTTTTTTGCTATCGATTTGCAATCGCACTGCGATGTTTTAAATGGTAAAACATTGCTTTGCGACGATCAGTAAGCTGTTTCGCTTACTGATTTTTGCATAGCGATATTTTTAGAACAGCTGATTGGCAGTTCCAAAATGGCCACCGGGTAAAAAAAAATGGCTGCCTGCTGTGTTTTCGCGCCCATTCCTCGCTTACCGGGCAGTGAAAATGGCGGCCGTATGGAGGATTTTCGCATAACGGTGAGTTTTTTGCCCATAGGAACACATTAAATGGGTTTTAATGCATTCCTATGGGCTTTTTTCGCATAGCGATGAATCCGTATAGCGACGATTTTTCTGGAACGGATTACCGTCCCTGTGCGGGGCACCACTGTACAAGCAAGTCTGACAGATGGCTGTCTTAATGTTTTCTTGAGGAAGGAGAGCCACCAGGAGGATCTAGGGACTGGAAACCACGCCCTTGGAGGAGGAAAGGCAGAAAGAACTGGGCACGTTTAGCCTTGAGAAAAGAAGACAGGAGGGGAGATAATATAAGAGCACTTTTCAAATCTTTGAAAGGCTGTCCTTCAGAGGAGGGGCAGGATCTGTTCTCTCAATCATCCCAGAGGGCAGGACACACAACCATGGGCTCAAGGTACAGGAAGGCAGAATTTGGCTGAATATCAGGAAAAACTAAAAACATTGATTATAACGTTTGAAATCTTGCCTGTTTTTTTGACTGAGGACTTTGAAGATTAAAATCGGTCCCTTGAACTGTCCGTGGAACCGAAACCTGCAAGGAATCCTTGTGGATCCGAGAGCCACTGTGCTCGTCTGGATTGCTGTGCTAGACTAGGCACTTGGGAGATCCAGATTCGAATTCTTTATGAGCTGTGAAACTAACTGAAGGAACTTGGGTTGGCCACACTCTCTCAACCTGACCTCTCTCTCATAAGGCTATTTTGAGGACAAGACTCCACTTTTAAGGTCACTTGTGAAAAGGGGCATATAATGTATATTTATGAAAAAGGAATAGCTCAGACTGAAGATCAGTCTTGTTTTATCATCCGGTTTCCTTCGGCACTGAAGAAGCAGCATTCAGAAAGCCGACAAGAATAAAATGTACCACCACCACGACCACCACCGCAAGATCTCTCAGCCTCGAGCCTGGTTGAGCCTTTAGGGCTCTTCTTGGGCTGGTAATCGAGAGGGAGCAGGTCTACAGAAGACACTCTTGTCATGCCGATTGTTCAGAAATGGCTTGATCTCAGGAAGGAGTCCAAACCCACCAGCCTCACCAAAGATTGGCTTTGACACAGGAGCTTCGTGGTGCAGTGGTTAAACTGCTGTCCTGCAGCCAAAACTGTGGTCAAGACCTGAGGTTCAATCCCAGGTAGCCAACTCAAGGTTGACTCGGCCTTCTATCCTTCCGAGGTTGGTGAAATGAGTACTCAGCTTGCTGGGGGAGGGGCAATGTGTAGCCTGTATAATTAAAATTGTAAACCGCCCAGAGAGTGCTTGTAGCACTATGGGGCGGTATATAAGTCCAATAAATAAATAAATAAATAAATAAATAAATAAATAAAATGAGAGTCCAGCATGCCATCCGCTGGACTCTCCGGGGGAGAAGGACCGGCAGGAACCCGATGGTGGCCGGCGCAACTTGGCGGATGGCTCTGGGGATGCAGCAAAATGTGATGCTGGAGTGAAGGACACACACACACACACACACACACACACACACACACACACACACACACACACACACACACACACGCACGCACGCACGCACACACACACACACACACACACACACACACACACACAGAGTGTTGTTTATCCTAAGGACAGCCCTTGGACTGGAGCTGACAACGTGGGGACTGACAGAGGACGTTTGCTCCGGAGAAACAGAGGAGACCTGGCTGCAGGAAAGGGCCCAGCGCCAGGGGGTCAAGAAAAGGAGCCACACCACAGTGGCAGAAAGTGTCACAGGAGAGGAACCCGCTGGCAAAGTCCCGGTTATGGGAGCAAGGCCGTCCTGTCAGCTGCAGTGGGAAGTCGGGGCTGATTCACGGTGTGTGTGTGTGTGTGTGTGTGTGCCGGGGGCCTCTGCGGTCTCCCACCCTTCGCATCCTGGGCACGTCGTCAGGAGTGTACCTGGCATTTCATGAGGTAGCCGCCGACCTCACTTATTCCCATAGCGTTCCAGCCACGAAACGAAGGGGAGAGCTGGAAGGGGCTCCTACCACAGCTGGAAACCCACCGCCAGAGCACCCCTGACCGGTGGCCATCCCAACCTCCGTTTCTGAACCCCCCAATGAAGGAAAAGCCACACACACACACACACACACACACACCACCACCCCAGGCTGTCCCGCTCTTGGTGTCCAGAATCTCCCTTTGCTGGGGGGGGGGCGGTGGCGGTGGTGGCAATGGGCAGCCGGAGTAATTAAATTGTAAACTGCCCAGAGAGTGCTTTGAGCGCTATGGGGTGGAACATAAACAGCAAAGGTTGCCTTCTTGTCATTTCTTTTTATTACTTGATGTCCTACATTTCGGAACGGCTGAAAACAAAATGGCTCCATCTTCCAGGGGACTGCTCTTCAAGTATTTATTTATTCATTCATTCATTCCACTTGCTTGTATACCACCCAATTTACTGAAAGCACTGCTCTGGGTGGTTCACAATAATATACGAAACCCAAATACACACAGACACACAAAACAGCACAATGAACAGGCACACACCGACGGCCAACCAGTGAACCGTGCTTCTAATGAAGGCAGAGGGAGAATCTCTCCAAAGGCTTCTTCGAAGAGAGAGGCCTTCTGACAGCTTTTTCAAAGGCCAGGAGGGAGGAGGAAGCCGGCCCATCTCCACAGGGAAGCTCTTCTAAAGATGTGGGGCCGCTACCACGCGGGCTTGTTCCTCACGGAGACCTTCTCCGTCTCCCTTGGAGTGGCCACCCAAAGGAGTCCCTAGGAGCCACTCCACAGAAGGTCTGGGTAACAGGAAGCCCCACCGGCGCGGGACGGCGTGGCTCCCGCAAGCGCCCACTCGGCCAAGAGCAGGCGGGTTTCCTTCCCATCGTGGTTTACGCAGGGGCAAGCCTGGTAGAAGGGGCCCCGTCCTGGGATGTCCTGCTCAGCCGAAGCTCAAATGGAGACTCCCCTGGGACTTCTTGTTGTCGTTTCGCACATACAAGCGATAAAGTTGATCTGGGCTCAAAAATGGGATAGCTTGTCAGAGGCATTATGTGAGGACTCGAGAAGATAGGTTAAAGAAAGGAGGAACATGTTTTATGATTGAACCCAGAAACAGAATATGAGAATATAATATACATTATGGATTTTAGTACTGTAACACAGCTATGGAGTCAAGATTATAGTAGAGACTGCATTATTGCAAACACTTCCCTGTGTGTATGTTTTGTGTGGTGTGTTTTTCCTCCCCCCCCTCCGTATTTGTATTCCTTTGATTGCTGTCTGTTTGTTGGTTATATAAGGGGGTGGGGGAGACTTCTTGTTTTTTAAATGGCCGGAGCCCCAGGGAAGAGCTCAGGCCGAGGCAGGCTCCCTTCTCGGCCACGCCCGGCACATGGAACGTCCTCTTGGAAGGCCTGCTAAAGTGACTGAATGAATCGGAGAAGTTCTAAAACACGGAACCTTTTTTTAAAAGCTGGAATCATCTTCCTCCTCCTCTTAAAAGGGCCGAGCTGGAAGGGACCCTGCAGACCGTCGTGTCCGGCCCCCGTCCAAGAAGCCCAGAGGGGAATCGAACTCCCAGCCGCCCCAGGCTCTCCAGCCAGAGACCTGGCCAGGGGCTGGAAAGGACAGACGGCAGACCGCTTGTTCCTGCCGATCCTTGAAGGCGAAATCCGCGGGAAAAGAGACCCAGGGCGAAGAAGAACACCTCCGAAGTCCACCTCTTGGGGAAAGGAAGAGCAAGAACCACGATGGGTTGGTGTGTGAACTGGTGTGTGAACTGGTGGGAGGGGGAAGAGACCAAGCAGAGCCCCCCTCAAAGCCCAATGTGTGTGGGGGGGAAAGGAAAGCCCATCTTGAATGGATCAGGGCCCAAGGCGGGAGACAGAGCAGCGGAGGCTGCCAATGGGGGTGGGGTGGGGTGGGGTTCAGCCTTTTTCCCCGTGGACTGATGGGAAGGAAGGATCAACCAGTTGAAAATGAGGACCCTTGACCAGGTGGGCAGGTGGGTATAACCAGAAGAAACACGTGCAATTAATCAGGATATTCGTTTACGTTTAGGACAAAGAACAGATATCAGTTGTGAATGCCTTTGTGTCAGTTTAAAAAGGACAAAAGATTTTCAAGTTGAAATCCTAGCAGAAGCATTCCAGGAAGAATATACTGTAGTTACATTCACCAAAACCAAACCAAATCAGTACATACTGAAATTTTTCCTAGGCAAAGCTGAATTGGATGAGAGGATTCTGCTGCCGTGAGAGATGCCATCAAAAGAGATACGAACCCACCCCCCCACCCCCCAGCAAACCTCTTTGAATGACATCTCTGTGGCATGGAAAAACCAAGACTGGTGAAACAAGCAGCCAGGCCAAGCGTCCGCCCGCCCCGCCCGCCCCGGCTTTTCGAAGGAGACCTAAACGTGCTCAATGATGTGGCAGCAAAACTTGCAAATCAAAGTATCATTAAAGCAGAAACGAAAAGATCGTAACTACCTAACCCAGCATATTGCCGGTGGTCCGGATAAGAAGGTCAAGCAGAACCTCCTCTGAGATCCCAGATGGGTCGGTCCTGGGAAGGCTCAGGAGAAAGACGAGTGGAGAGAAGGCTGTGTCAGGGAGAGGGAACGTCCTTCTCTCCCCTGGGGAGACAAAGGGAATCAGGACTGAAGATTCAGGGGGAGTCTTGGGAGGGGGGCGGGGGGGGGAGAAGCTTCTTCACTCAAGATGCAGTGATGGGTTTCTGCTGTTGTTCCACGGACATTCCTAAAGCTTCCTGATTTCTGGTCGGTCCTGGTTCCCTCTTGCCCAGTTGCTAACCGCAAGAGGGTTCCTCGTGGGTGGATAACGTGGAGACAGCCCCCCCCTCCCCAGGGACTGGCATCACCCTAGGCACCATCTCTCTGGATAAGCAACGGGGCATCCTCCTGCTGTAACAAATTCCCAGGGGCTTCTGGGTGGTGCCTCCATGCTGACCCATTGTTTTGGACTCCAAGAAGCTTCGTAAGCACAAAGAAGTGGTTCCCAGCAACCCATTTTCTGGCCAGTTAGACTATTCTGCCCTAGATGGAATAGCTTTCTCCATAATCTAGTGCATGTTAGCAATTTGGTCTCTAGTTGCTCTGCCTCTCACTCATTTCACACACTAGCAAGATTATACTCAGACTCCTCCAAGATAGGCATCAGCAGTATGTGGACCGCGAACTCCCAGAAGTACAAGCTTGTGAGGCTCCCAAAGTGGAAGCCATGGTTGGAGTGCCGCTGCTCCCGAAGAATAACAGCCAGACCCAGACTTCCCCCCCACCATCCCCACCGCGACGGGAGGAGAAAGGAGTGGAAACCCCTGATTGGGGAGCAGAGTGCGGCGGAACCCTTACCCTGAGCAAGGGGGTAGATACCCGGGACCTAGAAGAGGAAGTGAAGGGGTTAAAGATTACCCGCGAAACGGGACGGATTCAGGCGGGAAAGAGAGGGGAGGAGATAGAAGCGGGGATGGGGGATATAAGGGGAAGACCAAAGGATATTCCAGGCGGTTGGGAGTGGGTCTGGATGGAGGACCCCTGGACCCACAAGTGGGAGCAGGTCAGAGTACCCCATGAGGAGGCAGAAAGACGTCGCCAACTGGGGCTGAAACCGCGCCCGTCTTACTGGGGTGAGACGGAGGCGAAAGAGTGGCGCAGGAAACTGCGGGAGGAGCGAGAGGCGGTTGCCAGAGAATTGGAACGCAAGCGCCAATGGCACATCGCCGAGTTGAGGAAGCTGGGGGGTTACCCGGCCCCTGGGGCTTCACAGTAGAAGACGGATCCTCTTGGGACGGCTGGAGTGGAGACGAGGAGACCCTACCCTTGATTTCCCTGGAAGAAGAAGTGAACACTGGGCCAGGGCCTGTGCCGCCTTCAACAGGACCCTGGAACCCAGAGAACTCTAACCCATTTGTACATAGTTTGTGGACTCCTTCCAAGCCGAACCTTGGACTCCAAATGTCCCTGAACCCTTTCATGGGTATAGTTACCGATGATGTTAAAGTTGAAATAAATACGTTGTCGTTTGATATTCCTCAAGAGTCTCGTCCGTTTATTGGAGAAAAGACAGCCCACACATATGAACCCTCACATATTGGCGCCCAACGCGGGGGGCTGTCAGCCCCTCAAGAAACGGATGGATGGATACGACAAATAACAGAAGGTCAAGAGGCACTGATGAGACAACTGGCGGACCAGCAGAAACTAATCATAGATCAACTAAGTAGAACACAAATAGGACTATCCGCCAAGGCAGCAGCAACGGAAGGAAGAGGGGCCATCGCACACCGGCCACCAATCAAACTCCAAAAGATGGGTCCCCAAGACGATCCGGCGGCGTTCCTGAACATATTTGAACGTGTGGCGGTGTCAGCGCAATGGCCAAAGGACCAGTGGGCCCTTATCGTGACGCCCTACCTGACGGGCTTACCCCAAGAAATAGTGGACACGTTAGACCCAGAAGACGCGGGAGATTACGAAAAGGTCAAGACGGCAATCCTTAATACGCTGAATCTGAATGAGGAAGCCTATCGCAGACGATTTAGGGAGCTACGACTGAAGCCGGGCACACACCCACGAACGGTGGCGCAAAAGATGAGAGTGAACGCCACGAGATGGGTACAACCGAAGGGAAAAACGGCGGAACAGGTGCTAGAGTTAATGATACTGGAGCAATTAGTATCAACGCTGAGCCCCGGACCCAGGAACTGGGTGGTGAAACACAAACCGACGTCGGTAGAAGGCGCTGTTACGCTACTGGAAGACTATCTAGGAGCGGAAGATCCATGGTTAAACCGCCCTGCGGCAGGGGGAGAGAAACCCCGGAGCAAAGACAAGATGGCGGAGGCAGCGATCACAGGAGCTCCACGAGGGACCCAGATGACGACTCCTAAAAAACAAGGCCCCGACCGCATCGAGTACGTGAATACAACGGGGTCGCGAATCCCCCGCCCGACGATCACGACGGACCCGGCGAAGAGCAAGCTAGCGCCCACCAGGAACCAGACGAAGGAAAAGATGACCGCCTGCTTCGGCTGCGGCCAGTTCGGCCACATCCGGAAGTTCTGCCCGGCAGAAGAATATGCATGGGCCAACATTTACGCGAACGCCGCTAAGGTGGGTGAGAAGTTCCATCCCGGGTGGGTGGTAACAGCCGAGGTCAACGGCCAGAGAAAAAGGGCCCTAATAGACACTGGGTGCACCTGATCGTTGGTACGAGAACTAGAGGGACCGAGACTAGGGGAGACGGTGGTAGTAAGGTGCATCCACGGGGACGCCAAGGAATATGATACGGCCAGGGCAAACGTGACTATCGGAACTCAGGAGGCAACCTTGGAGGTGGGAGTTGTCCCTGGCTTAACCCGCGAGATGCTGTTGGGCAGGGACTGGCCAGGCCTAGAGGATTTGGCGTGACGAGCAGAAGACGGATTGGTTGGTGAAAGAAGCGAGGGAGAAGGGGAAGGAGAAGTAATGCAGTTGTCCAGAGATCAAGTAAGGGGCCTGCAACAAGACGATCCTTCCCTGGAGTCATGTTTCCAAAAAGCCAACCCAGAGGGAGAGACCCCGGTGAATGGGGAAGGGTTTGAGGTGCGACGGGGACTGCTGTACCAAATACGCCGAGGGGAACAGGGGGAGGAGTCAACCCTGGTAGTCCCAGACCACTTGAGGAGCTGGGTGATGCATTGGGCCCACGATTTGCCAGTGGCTGGACATTTGGCCGCACAGAAAACTTTGGCCCGCATCCGCCAGAGGTTTTTCTGGCCGGACATGGTGAAGCACGTCGAAGAATACTGTAAATCATGCCCAAAATGCCAGCTAACACAACCCAAAACCGGCCCAGGGGCGGGCCTGGTTCCTATGCCATTGGTGGATAGACCCTTTGATCGAATTGCCATGGACATTGTTGGGCCCCTGACCAAATCTGAAGGGGGGCATCAATACGTGTTGGTGATAATTGACTATGCTACACGATACCCGGAAGCCCTCCCATTGAGGTCAACCACGGCGAAAGTATTGGCTAAAGAACTATTGGGGGTATTCTCGAGGGTGGGGTTCCCGAAGGAGGTACTAACGGACCAGGGGACCAATTTCATGAGTTTAACGTTCAAGCAAATGTGGGAACTATTAGGGGTCAAACCCCTCCAGACTTCCATTTACCATCCCCAGGCCAATGGCTTGGTGGAAAGGTTCAATCGGACTCTGAAGGGAATGTTGAGAAAGGTGGCGATGGAACATCCCAAAAAATGGCACATGTTTGTTAACCCTCTAATGTTTGCAGTGCGAGAAGCCCCTCAATCCTCGACGGGTTTCTCGCCATTTGAATTGTTGTATGGGAGGAAGCCAAGGGGAGTGCTGGACCTAATCCGCGAAAAGTGGGAGGAAGGAGAAGATGCATCACGGAATGCCCTGCAGCAAATAGTAGAGATGAGGAACAATTTGAAATTAGCCTGGGAGGTGGCCCAGGAAAATCTAGCCCAAACTCAGGGGAAACAGAAAGAGCGATATGATAGAAAGGTGAAGCCTAGGGAATTTGAGAAAGGGCAGAGAGTATTGGTGTTGTTGCCTACCGAGACTTCCAAATTTCTGGCAAAATGGCATGGGCCTTATGAAGTGGTTTTTTTTTTTAATTTTTTTTTTTATTTATAATTAAAAAGTACAAAAAATAATAATAAAAAAACCCGAAAAATACAAAATACCTACTACTACAAAAAAACAAACTGTAAATTACGAGACTATAAATTACAAAACATAACAGTGAACCCATCACCCTCAGGACTAGCATTACACTTCTTTCCATCCATTTTCATTCCAAAATTTCAATGTTTCTTCACTCGGTGTATACCCCCTCCCTCTCCGAAATACATGTTCTAAAAATACGTTCCATATTTTTTTAAAGTCATTATTTTTCATTTGGCCCCTGCTTATTTTCATATCGCATGTCAGTTTATCATTAATAGCCATATCCCACAATTCTCTATACCATTCCTCAAGGTTAAATTGATTTTCATTTCTCCAATTCCTTGCCATAATTATCCTTGCAGCCGTAATCATTATTATTATTAAATCCTTATTTTCATTCACCAATTGCTCTTTACTCAAATTCAATAAAGCTGTTATTGGGGACATTGAAATATTCAATCCCATAATTTCAGTTATTTCCCTAAATATTACTTTCCATTCTTTCTTTCTTTTTTCACATAGCCACCACATATGTAAATACGTCCCCTTCTCTTTTTTACAACTCCAACATAATGATGACACAGTTTTATCCATCATATTCATTTTGACCGGCGTTAAATACCACCTCCATATTACTTTATAGCAGTTTTCTTTTATCCTTACTGACATGTTCTTCATAATTCTCTGATCCCATATTTTATCCCATTCTTCTCCTATTACTTCTTCATCCAAATCATTTTGCCATTGCATTTTTAACCCTACAGTACTCTGTTCTACTTGATTTAATAATTTATATATTTGACTTACAGTTCCTTTTCTTTCTGTTTTTTCCTCTGATTTCAATCTTTTTTCTATAATTTCTTCAAATTTTGTCATTTTTCTACCTTTCCCTTCTTTAGTATACCATTCTCTTGTCCACTTTTCTAATTGAATTAGATTTAACCATGAATACCCTTCTCCCCCTAATATCTTTTTTATATCCCCTTTTTCTTTTATCTTCTCTGTCCAGTCTTTTAATCTACTTATCTGTTTGCTTTTTAATACATTCTTTAAATTTTTTAAATTTTCTGGGAAATTCCTTAAATCAACTACCTGAGATAAAGGAGATATCTGTGGACTCAATACCTCTCTAAATTCCTTCCAATTTTCCAACATGTTTCTTAAAAACGGATTTTTAATCTTTTTTATCCCTTCTGCAATTTTCTTTTTAAACAAGATACTTTCCACAGTTTCTCGTATTCCTTCCATCTCAATATCCATCCAGATTAAATTTTTATTATCCTTAATTATATCTGGGATATGTCTAAGCTGATTCGCTACATAGTATAATTTTATATTAGGTAATCCAAGACCTCCCTTTTTTTGTGCTACATACCATAATTTTTTATTAATCCTCCCTCGTTTATTTCCATTGCAATAACAATTTATCATTATCTGCCATTCTTTTAATTGTTTTTCTGTAATCTTTATAGGGAGCATCCAAAATATAAAATTTAATTTAGGGATTTTTTCATTTTACATAATGCAACTCTATCAAACCATGAAATTTTTAATTTCTGATATTCCTTTATCCTTCCAGTTATCTCTGTTTTTAATCTATCCAAATTTATTTTGATTATTTCTTGTAGGTTCCAAGTTATATTAATCCCCAAATATTTCATAACCTTTCCTATTTTACCTTCAAATATTGTTTTCACTTTATTTTCCTCTTCTTCTGAATGGTTTAACAATAAACATTCGGACTTCCCCCAGTTTATCCTTAATCCCATTATACTCTCAAATTCCTTCAAATGTATTTTCAACCTTTCAATTGTTTCAACTGGATTATTAACTATTAATAATGTGTCATCGGCAAATAAATTTATCTTACCATTCTCTTTATTATCTACCCCTCTAATTTGTTTATCTTCTCTAATTATCTGTGCCAAAATTTCAATTATCATTGTAAAAAGTACTGGAGATAGGGGGCAACCTTGTCTAGTGCCCCGACCTAAGTATATTGTTTCAGTGATACCATCGTTCACTATAACCTTAGCTGTATTCTGAGAATAAAGTTGGTGAATTATATGATTGAAATTAGATCCAAACCCTAAATACTTAATTAATGTCTTCAATGACTCCCATTCCACTGAATCAAAAGCTTTAAATATATCTAGTGATATTACTCCCGCCTTAGAATTACTTTCTTTCGCCAAGTTCATTACATTAAGTACCCTCCTCATTAAATCAGACATTTGCCTACCAAGTATAAATCCATTTTGGTCTTTTTCAATATATTTCCACATAAAACTATTCAATCTTTTTGCCATTATTGCCGTAAATATCTTAGCATCCTGATTTATCAATGATATTGGCCTATATGCATCCATGTTTGCAGGGTTTTTATCTGGTTTCAGTATTAAAACTATAAGTGATTCTCTCCATGAAAGTGGGATTTCTTCTCCCTTTAATATCTTATTAAATAACTCTTTTAATTTTGGTATAAGGATCTTTTTAAATACTTTATAATACTCTGGGCCTAGCCCATCTGTTCCAGGGGTCTTTCCTACTTTTAAACTGTTTATAATTTCCTCTATTTCCTTTTCCGTAATCATCTGCTCCATGACATTTTTATCATCATCTGAGATTTTTTTATTAAAATTATTTTTAATATACTCTTCAATTTTTATAGTGGAAGGATTTTTACTGCTATATAAAGTTTTATAAAACATTTGAAAAGCTTCAAGCTTCTCCTTTGTTTTATTACATCTTTCCCCCTTCATATCTTGTATTACTCCTATATTACTTTTATTCTTTTTTTTAGAAGACGCATTAGCTAATAATTTAGAATTCTTATTACTAAATTCAAAATAATTTCTTTTTAAATATATTAAATTTCTTTGTACCTTTTCTAAATGAATTCCTTCCAGTTCCTTTCTCTTTGCTTGTAATTCTATTATTGCTTTTTTATCCCTAGTTTTTATAACTATCTTTTCTAATTCCTTTATATTATCTTCTAATTCCTGTATTCTTTCCCCCTGTTTTTTCTTTATCATGTATGACATTTTACATGCATACCCTCTTGCCACAGATTTCATTGCATCCCATATTACCTTAGTTTGACTTCCCCCTTTCTCATTTATTTCCCATGTTTCATATAGATCCTTTTGAAATTTTTCAATTAGGTTTGGATTTCTAAATATACTCGTATCCATTTTCCACCTATTTGCCACTTTATAATCACATTTAATCATCAACTCCATTTTCACTCTGGCGTGGTCTGAAATTTGTATAACATCAATAACTGTTTCATTTACTCTAGGAAGCAAGTCATTAGACACAAATATATAATCTATCCTTGAATATGTGTTGTGCACCTGTGAGCTGAAAGAAAATCTTCTTTCATCCCCTTTTAACTCTCTCCATACATCTTTCAAATCAGTTCTACTTATTAATCTATTAAAACCTGTAGTTTTAGATTTCCTTTCCCCAGTCTGCAGCTTTGATTTATCTTTCGCCAAATCCATTACCATATTGAAATCTCCTGCTAATATTACTGACCCTTTTCTCAATTTATCCAACTTTCCCAATATATTTTCTAAAAATTCTTCTTGTCGCTCATTAGGTGCATACACATTTACAAGCGTAATCTCTTCCCCTCTCACTTTCCCTTGTATTATCAAGTATCTTCCTTGAGTATCTTTTTCTATTTTTTCAATCTGAAATTCACACTTTTTTGAAATTAATATTGCCACGCCTCGAGATTTAGAGGTTCCAAATGATTTTTCATAAATTTGAATCCATTTACCTTTCAGTTCATTGACACCTTCCTGTTTTTGATGAGTTTCTTGCAGAAATACAATATCATTATTACTTTTATTCAAAACACTCTGTATCTTAGCCCTCTTTGAGTTAGATCCAAGGCCTTTTACATTCCATGTAAGAAAATTTAAATATTTAACCATATTTCAATTTACTTGTTACTATTTTTTTTACTAATACTAGTCCTGATTGGTGTACCCTTGCTCCCCTTATTACGAAACAAAAAACTAAACACAAAAATAAGCATAAACATAAAATCCTACTACCTTTACCTACCCCCCCACTACTAATATTTCTCCCCCCCATACTTCGCAAAATTTCTTCCGGTCTTCTCTACTGACCCTGGGGGGGGGGGACATGTCTGTCTCCTCCGCCGCGGCTCTCTCCCTCTCTCGCTTTATAATATTATATAAATCCATACTGTATATATTTATATACTTACATACGCACACACATACGTATATATATATACACATACACATATATATGTATATATATATATCCTTACCCATACACTCGTATACATTTCATAATATGTACTGTTATCACATAAACAGGAAAGGCAATGTAGCTAATAATAATAATCAAAACATTATTTTAAAACATAGGATGAGAAGGGAATGTCACTATCTAACTTTCATAGAATTTTTTTTTTAAATAAATATTTCTTCCCAGATTTTTTCCATCTAGATCTATACATCTATTTCCATATTGTTCCTCTATATTCGGTTTTCTCCTTTTTGTGTCTCATTTGCTCTTATTTATTCCCGATTGTTCCTCCCCTTCTCTTTTTTTTCCACTTAAATTTACCCTCACTGGGTATCTCCCTTTAAGTCCCATTGTATCTTCTCCTTACGATATCATTCCCTTCTCATCCCTTCTTCCCTCCTTTTCTTTCTGGTTTACCCATTGATTCTTGTCTTTTTTTTTTCTACTAAGAATTCATCCTACCAGACCCTCTCCATTTATCTCAATTACATTTTAAATTATGCCTAAAAACTTTTACTCCTTTGATTTTCCACGTCCCCTAGTCTTCCTTGGTTGTTTTGGAATTGCTCCTTGTTTTTCCTTTTCCTGTTCTTCTTCTAGTTGTCGTTCCTCTTCTTCTTGATCTTGTTCTTGTTCTCCCTCGCCCTTATCGCTCTCAATTGAATCGCGCTCCATTGTTTCATCTTCCTCAGATTCCTGATTTGACCCTGATTTCTTCATCAGCCTCATCTGCTCCTCCCACTCTTTTCTTGTTAATATTCCAGAATCCTTTAAGAAGTCTAAAGCCATTTGAACGGATATAACTTTGTTAAATTTTCCATCGTGATGAATCTTTAGGAACAAAGGGTATCCCCAACTGTATTTCACACTTTTTTTTTGCAGAATAGATGTGATAACTCTCATTTTTCTGCGAAATTGCATTGTCTCATGCGAAAAATCGTTAAAAATCTGTACTGGATATTTAGCAATCACCAAGCTTCCTGGATTCTCCCGTAACGCTTTCATTAACTCCTCTTTTTTTCTCAAGCTTGAAAATCTAATTAAAATATGACGGGGTTGATCTCTGCGTTTAGGGCCCACTCTATGTATTTTATCTAGATCGTAAACAGTCCAATCTATTTTTGGTAGTGTCTTTTTCAACCATTCCAGTACCAGCTCTGTTAGTTCCTTCTCTTTAGGGCCCAAATCTGGAAGACCTTTTATTCTGATGTTATTACGGCGATTATAATCCTGTGTTGACACCATCCGATGCTGTAGATCAGTAGTCACAAGCTCGTTATCCATGATTCTAGTAAAGTTCCTGTTGGCTTGACTCTGCAGCTGTTGTAAATGTTCTTCAGTTTTTTTAACATGAGAGTCTAATTTTTTACTAACTTCTTTACTTCGCTCTTGATTGGCTGAAATCTGCTTTGTCATATCATCCACTTTTTGTTCTATATTGTCCACTTTTTGATTCATTTGCCGAATGGATTCAGACAACTTAGTAATTTCTTCCAAGACCAGCCTCATCTCTGATTTCTCCCCCTTCTGGGCCATCTCTGAATCTGCTTCTTCTTTTAACAAACTCTCCAAACGTTTATCTGAAGGCTTACTTCTTGAAACTGAAGATTCCCGCCTTCTAAATCCTTTCTCCTCAAACCGCCTCTGCATGTATTTTCAATAAGATTTCATTAGCTTTTTTTTTTGGAAGCTTTGACTGCTATTTTCGCTGTTACCAGCAGATGGCGCTTATGTATCTTATTGAGAGTTGAGGGCTTGGGCTTCACTTTTGTGAACACGTTGCAAAAGCGAAAGTGAAAGAGTCTATTTTTATTTTACTCTTAAAGTCTTGCGATGTAGCTCTTTACCAAAAATATTTCACCATCATGGCATTTATAACAAAGATTAATGAGTTCGCCTTCTCTCTTTATTGGATTTATTTCCCTCTACTCCCGGCTGCGTTTAATGTCCACTCTTTCTCTTTTTTCCCAAGATAATCTCCTCGGCAACTAGATAAAAGTTCCAATTAGTGCTTTCGAAAGGTAAAATGAAAACACCGCCTGTTCATTATGCCACTTTGCCAAAAGAAAACAAGCTTTGTTGCAAGCCTTGGTGGGAAACTCTCGTCCGCAGGATTCCCCCGCTGAGATTGCTGTTCCTCCCTCCACGGCCGGCTGTATAACTTTTTTAATGAAACAGGCTACTTTTACTTTCTTCTCCGTTGCCCGAGGATATCGCAAGATTAAAAAGTCACTTACATATCAGAAAGCCTTATGAAGTGTTAAAGCGGATCAGTGAGGTGGACTACGAAGTAGAAACCCCAGATAGAAAAAAGAAAAGGCAGGTTTTTCATGTGAACCTACTAAAAGCGTGGGTAGACCGTGAATGCTTCTTCGATGGGGAAACGGATGAGGAATTGGGACCTGAGGTGGGGCAGATGCGGGAAGAAGAAGACATTACTGTGGGCGAACTCCTGAACCCCGCCCAAAAAGGGCAAGCCCTCTCCCTGAAAGCTGAATTTCCACAGGTGTTTTCCAAGGTCCCGGGCCAAACGAATCTGGTAGAGCACACCATTGAAACCGACCCCGGAGTGGTGGTAAGGGAGAATGGTAGAACGTGGCCCCATCACGTAAAGGCTCTAATGGAAAAGGAAGTAGAAGACATGTTGAACATTGGAGTGATAGAACCCGCCAAGGGCCCATGGCGCAGCTTCCCGGTCATTGTACCCAAACCTGATGGGTCTTTAAGGTTCTGTGTGGATTTTCGAAAAGTCAATGCGGTTTCCAAATTTGATGCGTACCCCATGCCCAAGGTGGGGGACCTGCTGGATAAATTAGGGAACGCCCGATACCTGAGTTCAATCGATTTAACTAAGGGATATTGGCAAATTCCCGTAAGGGCTCAGGATCGTGAGAAAACAGCCTTCTGTACCCCCAAGGGGCTCTTCCAATTTGTTAAGATGCCATTCGGGCTACACGGGGCGGCCGCGACCTTTCAGAGGCTTATGGATCGGCTGTTAGAATCTCAGAGGGAGTGGGCGGCGGCATACATAGATGACATCATTGTTTTCAGCGCCAGTTGGGAAGAGCACTTGACTCACTTAAGGAGAGTACTTAATGAGTTGAAAAAGGCCGGGTTAACCGTCAACCCCAAAAAATGCAGAATTGGTTTAGATAAAGTAGAGTATCTGGGTTTCAAAGTAGGTCAGGGGGAGGTGCAACCGCAAGAAGAGAAGGTGACAAAGATTTCACAATGGTATAGGCCTCGGACAAAAAGGGAGGTACAGCAGTTTTTGGGCCTGATTGGTTATTACAGGCAGTTTATACCCCAGTTCGCATCTATAGCTGCCCCTCTCACCGACCTTACCAGGAAGGGGGCTTCGGTTAAGGTAAAATGGGGCACGGCCCAGGAAAAGGCCTTCGAGACCTTGAAGGGGATAATATGCGAACTACCCATCAGGTTCTCCCCCGATTTCAACTGCCCCTTTGTCCTATTCACCGACGCCTCGGATCGGGGTCTGGGGGCGGTGTTGTCCCAGGTGAGGGAGGGCAACGAATATCCTATTCTCTATCTGAGTCGAAAGTTGAAACCTCGGGAGGAAAAATATGCAGTTATAGAAAAGGAAGCGTTAGCCATAAGATGGGCCACCCACGCCTTGAAATATTATCTCCAAGGGGCCCCATTCACCTTAGTGACAGATCATGCCCCTCTCCAATGGTTGAACCGTATGAAGGAGACTAACCCTAGACTCACCCGATGGTATCTAGCCTTGCAACCCTATTCGTTCAAGGTCCAGTATCGCAAGGGTAAAGAACACTCTAACGTAGATTATTTTTCCCGGCAGGGTCCGTGGGCGCAGAACGAGGAGGAGCGAGCGGCACTCTCGGATGGGGGGGTATGTGAGGCTCCCAAAGTGGAAGCCATGGTTGGAGTGCCGCTGCTCCCGAAGAATAACAGCCAGACCCAGACTTCCCCCCCACCATCCCCACCGCGACGGGAGGAGAAAGGAGTGGAAACCCCTGATTGGGGAGCAGAGTGCGGCGGAACCCTTACCCTGAGCAAGGGGGTAGATACCCGGGACCTAGAAGAGGAAGTGAAGGGGTTAAAGATTACCCGCGAAACGGGACGGATTCAGGCGGGAAAGAGAGGGGAGGAGATAGAAGCGGGGATGGGGGATATAAGGGGAAGACCGAAGGATATTCCAGGCGGTTGGGAGTGGGTCTGGATGGAGGACCCCTGGACCCACAAGTGGGAGCAGGTCAGAGTACCCCATGAGGAGGCAGAAAGACGTCGCCAACTGGGGCTGAAACCGCGCCCGTCTTACTGGGGTGAGACGGAGGCGAAAGAGTGGCGCAGGAAACTGCGGGAGGAGCGAGAGGCGGTTGCCAGAGAATTGGAACGCAAGCGCCAATGGCACATCGCCGAGTTGAGGAAGCTGGGGGGTTACCCGGCCCCTGGGGCTTCACAGTAGAAGACGGATCCTCTTGGGACGGCTGGAGTGGAGACGAGGAGACCCTACCCTTGATTTCCCTGGAAGAAGAAGTGAACACTGGGCCAGGGCCTGTGCCGCCTTCAACAGGACCCTGGAACCCAGAGAACTCTAACCCATTTGTACATAGTTTGTGGACTCCTTCCAAGCCGAACCTTGGACTCCAAATGTCCCTGAACCCTTTCATGGGTATAGTTACCGATGATGTTAAAGTTGAAATAAATACGTTGTCGTTTGATATTCCTCAAGAGTCTCGTCCGTTTATTGGAGAAAAGACAGCCCACACATATGAACCCTCACAAAGCTGGATTCCGAAGGGGCAGAGGAACTAGAGACCAAATTGCAAACATGTGCTGGATTATAGAGAAAGCCAGAGAGTTCCAGAAAAACATCTACTTCTGCTTCATTGACTATGAAAAAGCCTTTGACTGTGTGGACCACAGCAAAGTATGGCAAGTCCTTAAAGAAATGGGCGTGCCGGACCACCTTATCTATCTCCTGAGAAACCTATATGTGGGACAGGAAGCAACAGTTAAAACTGGATATGGAACAACTGACTGGTTCAAAATTGGGAAAGGAGTATGACAAGGCTGTATATCGTCCCCCTGCTTATTTAACTTATATGCAGAATACATCATGTGGAAGGCTGGACTGGAGGAATCCCAAAATGGAATTAAGATTGCCGGAAGAAATATCAACAACCTCCGATATGCAGATGATACCACTCTGATGGCAGAAAGTGAGAAGGAATTAAATAACCTTGTAATGAGGGTGAAAGAGGAGAGTGCAAAACACAGTCTGAAGCTCAACATCAAAAAAATTAAGATCATGGCCACTGCTCCCATCACCTCCTGGCAAATTGAAGGGGAAGATATGGAGGCAGTGACAGATTTTACCTTCTTGGACTCCATGATCACTGCAGATGGTGACAGCAGCCTTGAAATTAAAAGAAACCTGCTTCTTGGGAGGAAAGTGATGACAAACCTAGACATCATCTTAAAAAGCAAACCTATCTGTTCTGAAGGAAATCAACCCTGAGTGCTCCCTGGAAGGACAGATCCTGAAGCCGAGGCTCCAATACTTTGGCCATCTCATAAGAAGAGAAGACTCCCTAGAGAAGACCCTGATGTTGGGAAAGTGTGAAGGCAAGAGGAGAAGGGGACAACAGAGGACGAGATGGTTTGACTGTGTCATTGAAGCAACCAGCATGACTTTTTCCCAACTCCAGGAGGCCGTGGAAGACAGGAGGGCCTGGCGTGCTCTCGTCAGTGGGGTCACGAAGAGTCGGGCACGACTAAATGACTAAACCACAACAAAGGGGTCTAGGAAACCCTTCCACCCATTGGGTTCCTTGGACAGCTCAGGGAAGGACCGCCTCACCCTCTGTGCTTTTCCTGCTGGGGTTTCCTTGCTTAGGGGCCCACCATCCACCGACCCACCCTGGAGTGCAAGGGTATCAGGTCTTGCAGGAAGCCATGTTCCTGATGCAAATGCTGGACTTTTTGCTGCAAGTGGTGCTTGTACGCTTGGAGCTTCTGCACTCGTTGGACCAGCCGATACAGCTCCTGCCTCAGCTCCTGGTTCTGTTGCCGAACAGCCTGGCTATGTTCCTGCAGGGACCGGGAGGCAGCCCCTTGGGCCTCTTGCACCCAAAGCCCTGCCCTCCGCTGCACCTCCTGCTCATGAGCAGCCTTCTCTTGTAGGAAGCGGGTCTTGGCAGCTTGCAGGCGCTCCAGCTGTTGCTTTCGGGCAGTGGCCAGCTCCTGCTGTAGCACCTGAATGTGGCGTGCCTGTTCTTTCTGCAAGTCCTGGACCCAGCGCAGCCCCTCCAGTTCAGAGGTGAGGTGGGCCAGCTCAGCCTCTTTCTGCAACAACTGTTTGTGCAGGCCCTCCTCCTGTGCCTTCATGCAGGCCAGAAGCTCCTGGTGGTGCTGCTGAGTCTCCGCCAGTAAGGCTTGGTTCTCCTCGCTCAGGGAGAAGGCAAGCCCCTGGCGCCACTGGGCCCGCTTGCCCAAGTAGCCCAAGAATTCCTGGCTCTGAACGTGGAGCTCCTGTCCCTCCTGCTGGAGGAAGCGGTGCTGGGCCTGCAGCTGCCCCCTCTGTCTTCTCAAGTGCTCCAGGTCGTGGCAGATGCGCTCGTATTGTTCTTGCAGGAGCATCACTGCGGCCTCATCCTGCACAGGCCCCTCTGCACCAGCCCCAGTGGCTGTCGGCACCATCCTGCGTGGCTGCCCTTTCTTCTTCCCCTGGCGCTTTGTGGACATCGTGAGACCTGGAAGAGGGGGAAAGAAAGACGCTTCAGCTAATCATACAGCTGGAAAGGACCTTGACGATCCTGCGGCCCACCCTTCTCAAAGGAGGCTCCCCTCTGCAGGATTATCGTCTTGTGTTGTTTGCAATAAAATAATACCATTTCCCCCCAACAGATTTAAAAACATATATAGTACAATGCACATTTAAACAGTAAACATAAAGTGTCAGAATCTCTAACTGTCGAACAATAAACAAAGATAATCTAAATGCAAAGAAAAAAAGAAAGAAAAGCCTAAGGCTTAACATAGAAGCAATCTTGTATATTGGAATAATTCTTCTGGTGAGATCCTATCCATGACATCCCACTTTTTATTCATTTTCTGTTCCTTTACTGCAGGATTTTTACTTTCCACCAATTATAAAATAAATTGCAGCTTAAATAAAAAGATGATTCTTCTTGTCCCTTTAGCCTCTTAATCTATCCATTTCTGCACTTTCTATTTTTTTTTAATGATCATATCATCATTTGGTGGATTTTCATCTTTCCAGACCTGTACCCACAATAACCGAGCTGCTGTCAAAACATGTATTAAATAATAGCTTTGTATATCTACAGTATTTGGTAGTAATCCTAAGAAAAACATTTCCTATTTAAATTCTATTACCTGTTTTGAGATTTGCTTACTCCACATGTAGATTTTAGCCCAATAATTTTTTGCTGTATCACAAGTCCACCATACATGATAATAACTTCCTTCATATTTTTTACATTTCCAACACTTATTTGAGATATTTGGGAACATTTTTGCAAGTCTAGCTGGTAACAAATGCCATCTGTATGGATTTCCGTTTATTTCCTCTCATCGTAATTGATGGTTGGTGGACGCAGTTGGTCTGGCTTCTCAGTTGAGACCTGTCTTGCTTGGGAGACCCTTCAGCATAACTCTCAACCTCAGTGAAGCACGGAAGCCCCCCCCTCAACAAAGCCTGGGCCCATCGAAGGGATGATGATGATGATGATTGTTGTGGTGGTGGTTGTTTAAAATAATAATAAGAGGATGTCCCCTCCCTCCTCCTCTCACCCTTCCCAGGCCCTGACTGGTTTCAGGTAGGAAGCTTCCCCACGAAGGTTATGGGAGATGCCTCCCCTCTGGCCTCCTTGTGCCCCAGAGGGAGACATTTCTCCATCCCACCGTCCTGGACCCCTTTGCAAGGGAAAGAAGCATTGCGGAATGCCGTGGGACTGTCCGTGGCGTGGAGGCACAGGGCAGGGCTGGAGCCAAGCGTTTGTGAACCCTGGTACAGGAGACTTGTCCCCGGCAGGTCTGGCCTATAGTACCAAAAATGGAATGAAAAAGGAAGCCGAGAAGCCCCAGTGAGACGTGGAGAGGAAAGGCCGCCTTCCCTCTGGCAGCGCTCTGCTGGAAAGCTGGAGTTAAACGCCCAAGAAGCCAAACTGGAGCCGGGGTGGAGCAGCGCGAATCTTTCCCCCCCCCCCCGTTCCTCCTGCTCTGTTCTGCCCAGGAAGGAAGGCTTTCTTAGGGCTGGGCCAGGCAGAGCTTGGGAACCCGAGGGGCTAGAGAGAAGGGCCAGGGGTGGGGTGGGGTGGGGTGGGGTGGAGTAGAGTGGGGGAGACCGACCCACCGCCTCGGACCAAAATCACAGGCAGCCGATATCTGAGGGAAAGCACTGGGTGGTCCTGCAGGCCCGCCGGTGCCCTGAGAGGAGGCAGGGAGAGGGGGAGAGCCAGACCCCCCCCCCCCAGCCCAGGGATCTGCGCCTACCTGCCAGCTGCCTGGGAGAGCTTTGCCCGTGGCCTTGAAGAGGGAGAAGAGGAAGGAGGAGGTCTGGCATCTGTGCGTTGTTTCCCCCGTTGCCTGGTGAGGACGGGAGAGGGAGGGGGAGGCGAGGGCTTCCTTTCAGAGTCCGGCAGGCAGGCGGGCGGGCAGGCAGGCAGGCATCCACAGCCGGGCTCCCCATTCCCTTGCCTCTTTCCTCTGGCCAGCTGCGATCCAGAAACAGGATGGTCCCCCTTGTCAGAATGACGTGACCTCTGCGTGTCTGCTGCCCCTCCACCCCCATCAAGGACTGGGGCATAAAAAGACTTTCAGGGCAAGCCTCTTTCTCGCTCTCCTCTTTCCTCCGTCCCCTCTGCCTACGACACACACCCTTTTTGTAACACACCAACGGGAAAAGGGGGGCACACACCATTTTAGGCTTGGCTGAATTGGCTGACAAAGCAGGCTTCACCGGTGGGGGAGAAAAAACACCAGCAGCTACTGCTTAGGATCTGTGTGCCGGGGGTGGGGGGTGGGGGAAGGGCTGTACATTCTTGTGTGCCACCAGATTTCACACACACCCCCTCTCACTCACTCACACACTGGCACAAGTTATGCACTGGCAACCCCTTTCTGTTCCTCTAGCGTAAAGTAGCAGTGGCGGGGGCAGCCACATCTTGGTTCTCTGCCCCCTCGCCCCCCCCGCATCACGAGCAGGAATTTTGGAGCGGTTGGTCATCAGGGGGTCCCGCGTGGGATTCCAGGCGTGTCTGGCTTCTTTCCTGTCCTTTGCCTCTTCCTTCCACATCCTTCTCATCGGGGGGGGGGGGGGGGAGGAGGAGGAGGGTGAAGCTTGGAGCTGGGCTTTCAGGACATTTGGGGGCCCAGAAGGAAGAAGCGGAGCTTCAACTAGGGTGGCGCCTCCAGGTCTTTGCTCCGGGCCACCCCAGCCGAGCAGCGAACCTGGAGCCGAGGGTTGGGGACATCAGGGGCAACCCCTTCTGGCCCTCTTTGGTTTCTTCTTCTTCTTCTTCTAAAACATAACGTTTCCTCATTTTTTGGAGGGGGAAGGGGGGACCTCCTGCTTTCTTGGTGTGTGTGTGTGTGTGGGGGGAGCCCACAAGGCTTCGCCTGCCTCCGGGAAGAGCAAAAAGGGAATTACTTTCAGCCCACGGAGAAGCAGCAGCAGCAGTGGCGCTTCTGTGGCGTTTGGTGGCCTTCAACCGGCTCGCGGGTGGGGTGGGGGCTGAATTCTTCCCATGCAAAGAACGTGGGGGAGACTCACGATTGGGCCAGAGGTTCAGCAGGGACACCCTCCCCCCCCAAAATAGCTGGAAATGCTTTTCTGCCAACAGCAGCAGCAGCAACAGAACCTCCTGTAGCAGCTGAAAGACGAAAGAGCTTTTATTTGGCATTTATTTGGTGTCGGTGAGGCTCAGCCCATCTCTTCCGATACAGCCAGACAGGAATCGCGAGCCTCGAAGGTACCGCAGCGTCCTCGGTCCTCGTCCTCCTGCAGCCACAGACGAAGCGGCGTTTCCCCCTACCCACCCTCAGCCATCAGACCGGCGGCGTCGGTGCGCATCCCTTGAGGAGCCCGGCCGGAGCCCCTTCAGCCCTGGCCACCCAGCGACTGCACGGCCCCCAGCGCCTTTCAAAGCCGCCGCCCCCCCCCGCTCCCCGGCGACCACCAGGCGGAGGGTGAGGGTCCGCCCGAGCCAGCTGAAGGGCCCCTCGGATCCCAGGCTTGCGCTCGTGGCTTCCCCTTCCCGTCGGGGCTCAACTCCGGTCTGCCTTAAACGTCCCGCGGCCACTTGGAGCCGCACACAAGGCGGCGGCCTTGAGGACGGGAGGGGGGGGCGGGGGAGGGCGGCAGGGGAGGGGAGGACAGGTCGGGGCCCCGCCCTGCCGCCCACCCCCGGCCATCCCCGAGGAAGCCGCCCACGGGCCACGTGCGTCCGGCGTGCGGGACAAGGGTCGCCGCGGCAGGCCAGGGCACGGGACGGGCGGCGGGACCTGGGGGGGGGGTGGAGGGGCAGTCAAGGCCACCGCGGTCGCTCCCTCGGCGCGTGTGCGGGTGTCCGCCGGCCCGCCCCCCCCAAGAGGTCAGCCGGGGCTACCAGGCTCCTGCGCCGCCTGGGGAGCCGGGAGCCAGCCAGCACCTGCCCCCGCCCCCCGCGCCGAACCGGGCCAGGCGAGGGGGCGCCCCTCCGTGCGCGGGGAGGGCTTTTCCGAGGAGACCACCCGGGGCGTTCCCGGCGCCCCCCGCTGGCCGCCCTCGAAGAGCGGCGCGGAAGCTTCCAAGAGGGCGGGGGCGCAGGTTAGAAGCCCGGGTGTGAGGGCGCCCCGTCAGGGCAGCTCCCCTCGGAAGGAGACGTGGGCGGCAGGGGGGGTCGTGTCGCCCGGCGGCCCCAGACCCTCGCCCGAGGCGCGGCGGGCAGGAAACTCAGCGGGAAGACCGTCCAAGGGCGTTACGTGCGCTGCTCCTCGGGCTGGGGCTGGTCGGGGCCCCGCTTGCGTCCCGGGGCGCTCAGGGCGGCGTCGAGGGCGGCCCGCAGGGAGGGCGCAGCGTCGAGGCGGGCGCGGGCTTCGGGCACGGCGCAGTGGCGCAGCAGGCAGAGCAGGGCGGTGGGCACGACCTGGGGCGGGAAAGGAGAAGGGAGGAGGAGGAGGCCCGGCTGGCAGGGCGGCCGGTGCCAGCCGCGACGGGGCCCTCCCCGGGCAGCCACGGCGGGGCGGCGGGCACGTCTCCCCCCTCCCCGTCCCCCCCCCGCCCCGCACAGCCCCGGGGGGGGGCTGTCTAACCTGGACCTGGTCGGTCGCCCGCGCCACGTGCTTGGAGACCGGCGCCGCGCGGAGCTCCTGGGAGAGTTGCTCCGGGTGATAGACGACCTGCAGCAGCGCCTCCCGGCATTTGGCCCGCGTGTCCCCCGTGAATCTCTGCGGGGAAGGAAGGAGGAGGGAGCGGAGTCGACAGCGGGGCGGGGGGGAGCGGCCTAGGTCCCGGGGGGGGGCAAGGGGGCTCCCCTGTGCCCCCCTCGCTCCTTCGGCCAGGGCCTCGGCTGAGCCGTGCTGGGGCTCAGACGGCCTTTTCGCCCTTTCTCCCAAGGGGCAGCCTACCTCACAGGGTGGTTGTGAGGCCCCGACAAGTAGCCCCGCTGCCGCCACCTTGAGCCTCTTAACAGGAAGGCTGCTGGGCAGTTAGGAAATGGGGGCACCGTGGGGGGTCTCCCTAAGTGGCTCTTGGATGGGCAGGGCTCACGTCTTCTTCATCTTTCTGGGCCTCTGGCTGCTCCCCCCCCCCCCCGCCAGGATACTAGGATCAGTGGCAGGGAGTACCTTGTCTTTGGCAGGTCTGATCCTCCCCCCCCCCCCCCGTTGCGCGCAAGTCTTCTGCTCTGGCTGGCCCCTTAGAACACCCTCCACCCATCCATGGGCTCTGCCTGGTCTCCTGAGGGCTGCTCACCTCCCAGGGTCAGTCCCCGTGGGCAGCTCCCATCCACCCCCCCCCACACACCCACACCCACCAGTACCTGCAGGATGGCGACTGCCCTTTCAAAGAGCTTGGCGTTGCTCACACGCAGGTCCACCATGTAATTGCGAAGGATTTTCCCTTTCAGCACATGGGCCCCAGTGCTGACCGTGTTGAGAATCCATTTGGTGCTGAGCTCCCTCTGGAATCTCTGCCAAGAGGGAAGGGGGTGGCGGGCGGCTGGAGGACTCCTCCGAGGCAGGGAGGGGGGGGCTAGGGTTAGGGGGTTATGGTCAGCTCCGGCTTGCCAGGAGTGTTTGTGTGCATGGAGCAGCCCAGGAAGAATGTGGCCTTGGTGTTGGGAGTGAGACACCCTCACCAAGAGAGGAGATGGAGTGGGGCCCTGTCTGCACATCAGCCTCGTGAGGAGGAGCCATGCGCCCGCCTAGACGGTGTGTATTTGGGGAGGGACTGCATTCTGCTTCGCCGCGCCCCCCCCCCACAGCCTACCTTTTGCCACCCCTATGGCTCACCTGGATGAAGTTGCCTTCATATTCCAGAAACAGGATGGGCCACGTGATGCTGATGATGGAAGGGATGAGCTTCTTGAGGGAGGCCTGGAGAGGGAGAAGGGAAAAGACCCTCACATGGGAGCCTGGCAGCACCAGGGAGGGAGCCCCCCCCCCCAAGGTGCTGCTGGACGGTCCCTGTCTTAGCTGCAGACGCCACACCCTTGGGGCCGCCAAGCACTCTGCCCGGCCCAGAAAGAATGAACGGCTTCAAGCGGTTTTCTTTCTTCCAGGCAGGGCACTTGCCCGGAAGGGAAAAGGGGACAGATCCTCCGTGCAATGATGTGTGAGAAAGAAGGGCCCCAGAGCTGTTGGTGTGCAGGGAAGAAATTTCCTTGCTTTCTTCTGTATTAAATAAATACATACCCCTAAGAAATCAGGTTTCTGATCTTATACAATAAAACCACATATCATCCTCCTGAGTAGGCAGTTGCATTGGGGGGGGGTGTTTTCAAAGGGGTACCTGAGCCTTTTGGAATAAGGAGTCCATCTGTGTTCCCAACCTTTCCTGCCTGACAAATTTAGGTAGGACTCTCCCTATTTAGAGGCCTGAACAGCCGGCTCCTGGTTCCTGGCAGTTCCCCTGGCCACAGGCTGAGGGTCACAGAATATCAAGCACAGAATAAAAATGTATTCCAAATAAAAGCTTTTAAGTTGTTAAAGGACTACCAGCCACTTTGTTGATCAAATAAAATGTATTAATTATTTTAAAAAAAAATTGATGGGGGAAATGTCCATGATGCAGCTGTTTGAAAATCCTGCTTTGAAATGTGGAGTTCCTCAGCTTGGAATGTCTTATCTGCCCACAGCAACATTTCCCAGAAGTTTAGACCTTCACCCGCAGCAACTGTTTGCCCCTTCATCCTGACCCATAGGGACAAATAGGGGAAAGGAGGCTCAGCAGGAAGCCAATGTCGGGCCCAGCCTGGCCCGGGAGCACCATCTGCTAAGAAGGGCTGCATAAGCACTTTCTGCAGAAGCAAAAGCCCTCTTTTTGGGGGGGGGGGGCTGCTCTGAGACACACACCTGGACATGGCAATTGAGTTTTCCAGTGAGTCAGGGATGCAGAGAGCTGGCGTGTTGCGGGCTAGGCTCTGTTACAAGTCCCAGCAGGTGAAAGGGTCAAGGGCAAGATACATGTCACAGAGATACATGTCCTCTTCTGGATTTGTTGGTCATGATGACGGTGGAAGATGGCGCCAAAAACAACATAGGGAGGAGATAATCATGGGTGGGGGGGTGTCAGCTACTCAGTAGAAGCCATCATGGAAAGTGACTTTGGTGGAGGATGTTCCATAGGCAGGAGCAGTGACGCTAAAGCTAAATCTTCTCTGCTGCACAGAAAAGGGCAATGACAATGATCAACCACAGGAATATTTTGCAACCTGTATGATGCAGCCCATCACTTGCCAGCAGTCCACCTTCCAGGAAGCTTAGCCTGTGGTCCCAAAATCCCAATCCTTCGTGTCGGCACCACCTTTGTAGCCAGTCACCCACCCAAAGAGTTTTCCTTTCCATTTCTATTCTTTTTCTGAGTCCTGGTAGGATGGACAAGAAGCCTATGTGGACCTCAACATCCTTGAGTTTCCTTCCCAGAGCTTCATAGTCTGACATTTATTTATTTATTTATTTATTTATTTATTTATTTATTTATTTATTTATTTATTTATTTATTTATTTATTTATTTATTTATATCCCGCCTATCTGGTAACATGACCACTCTAGGCGGCTTACAGCATCATAATACAATAATAGAATAATAACAGCAGTATTAAAAAGAATTATTACAATCAATATTAAAAAACATCAAGATGGGAAAAATGAAAAATGGACTACAAGGAGGAGAGAGGAAAAGAAGCAAATATTAACTGGAGGGGAAGGCCTGCCTGAACATCCATGTTTTCAGTAGCTCCTTAAAAATACCCAGCAAGGGAGCCACACGAATCTCCGGAGATATGTTGTTCCAGAGGCAAGGAGCCACCGCTGAAAAGGCCTGGTTTCTTGTTTTTTCCTTCTGGGCCTCCCTCTGCGTCAGGCTCCTCAACCTCACCTCCTGGCTTGTGCGGGTGACACGGGTAGACCTTGGTGGGAGTAGACATTCCGCCAAATATCAAGGTCCTAAACTGTTTAGGGCCTTATACGTGAGCATCAAAACTTTGAAGTCGACGCAGAACCGAATGGGCAGCCAATGCAATGTGGCCAGGATAGGAGAGAGATGTTGGAATTTTCTTGCTCCCGTCAGGAGTCTGGCCGCCGCATTCTGCACCACCTGGAGTTTCCGCGTCAACCTCAAAGGCAGCCCCACGTAGACCATTGCAGTGGTCTAATCTTGAGATTACAAGCGCATGTACCAAGGTAGTGAGCGCCCCGTGTCGAGATAGGGTCGCAGCCGGGCTATCTGCCAGAGATGAAAAAAGGTGATGCGGACCACGGACGCCACCTGAGTCTCCATGGTGAGCGCCAGGTCCAGATGGATTCCCAGACTGCGTACCCCACTCTTTGCGGCGAGGGTCACCCCCCCCAAATGAGAGGGAATCACCCAGCCCGCCAATGGTGGGAGCACCCATCCTCAGCACCTCCGTCTTGTCCAGGTTCAGCCTTAGCCCATTTTTCTGCATCCATTGCAGTACGGTCCTCAGGCAGCGCTGGAGGGACAGGACAGCGTCACCTGCAGTTGGTGAAAAGGAGATGTACAGCTGGGTGTCATCAGCATTCTTCATAACTCTTCTTGGCTGTGTCAATATTCCTTTGATTTAATACATTTGGAGGCAGTTCCTCTTGCCCGCCCGGCAGACTCAAATTCATTTAAATTTACTAGATGTTTCTATATCATCTCTTTGCCTCTCTTGGGCAGCTGTGCCTTTCCTTTCTCCTTTATTCCACACTAACTTGAGCACAGCTTTCCTTTTGTTGGCAGAAGAGAGAAGCACTTCTGCCTTTCTCTCTCTTACCCATAAGCCTTTCTCCACCCCCTACATACAGTGGACCTTCCTTCCCCTTGTTCTTCCTCTTGCTTCAAGCACAGCTCGATTATTTTTTTCCAAATGCTGTTCAACATCTACACAAGGCTACATGGGAGAGTTCATCCAGAGGTTTGGCATGTGTAGTCACCAGTATGCTGATGACACACAGCTCTCGCTCGCTCTCGCTCTCTCTCTCTCTCTCCTTTACTTCTTCTCGAGTGGATGTTGTTTGAGTCCCAGCAGCAACTTTGGAGTGGATGAAGGCCAATAAGCTGAAGCTAAACCTGGACAAGACAGAGCTCTTGTTTGGGGCAGGGGATTCCCTCTGACCAGTTGCGAGGAACTATCCGTAGGTTGTACAGAGTCGCCCTCCATCTTAGGGACAGAGTGCAATTTGGGAAGGATCCTTGACCCCGGCCCTTTCAATGGAACATCAAATATTGCCCATGTGTATGTCTGCCTTTTGTCAGCTCTGCCAGATTGCTCAGTTGCTCTTGTCTTCCTGGGCAGGAGGTCTCTGACAGCATTGGTGCACATTCTGGTAGTCTCAAGCATTGACTATTGCAGTGCTCACTGTGTGGAGCTTCCTTTGAAAATGACCTAGAGATTCGAGCATGTACAAAAGGCAGCACCCAGGTTCATCACTAGCATGATGATATCCCCAGCCCTGGCCTGCCTGAATTGGTTGCCTGTCTCTTCCTAGGCCAGGTTCAAGCTGTTAATAAAGCCCTTAACAATTTGGGACCTTGCTACCACTTGGAGCAGCTCTTTGCCCTGCCAGGTGATACCAAAAATGCATCAGAGACAACGCATATGGAACGTGTTCAGCTTCCTCTCTTGCTGTGCACAAAGGGTCCAGGACTCACTGCATCCAGGAGTGTGCTCAGGACACAGGCTCTATAGACCTGGATCTTGGTATGTGTCATCAGCTTCTTATTAAGCCGTACTCTCTTTGTGAATCTAGAGAACGTGGTAGCTGCTTTGCCAATGTGTTTATCCAGCTTGACATCTAGGGACAGAGTGTCAGAGATTGTTGAGCCAAGGTACACAAAGTCATGGACAACCTCCAGTTCTTGCATGGAGATGAGGGAGGGAGTCCACACCCTGGCCCATGACTTGTGTTTTCTTCAGGCTGATTGTTAGTCCAAAGTCTTGTCAGGCCTTGCTAAAGTGAGTCATGAGTTGTTGGAGGTCTTCAGCAGAGTGGGCAACAATGGCTGCATCATCGGCAAAGAGGAAGTCCCGCATGGATTTCAGCTGGACTTTGGTTTTCACTCTCGAGCTTTCCATCTGATCTAGTCTGGAGATAGACACCTTCTGTTGCAGTTCCAAAGGCGTGCTTCAGCATGATAGCAAAAAAGATCCCAAACAGGGTCAGCGTGAGGACACAGAATATAGCTCAGAGTAGTCCTTCACCCATTGTTCCATTTGCTGTGCTTGGTCCTGGATGATCATGCCTGTAGCAGACTTCAAGGGAGCAGATTTCTTCTGTATTGGACCTAAAGCCTGCTTGATACCATCATACATTCCTTTGATGTTACCTGTGTCTGCTGCTATCTGTATCTGAGAGCAGAGCTGAAGCCAATAATCGTTGGAACATCTCCTGACAGCCTGCTGGACTTTGCTACAAGTAACTCAAAGCGCCTGCAAGTTGTACTCGCTAGGACAGGCTTTGTATGCTGCTAGAGCTCTCCTCTTATCCTCGATGCCTGGCATCAACTCCTCTGAATGGGCTTCGAACCAGTCGGCCATCTTTTTGATCTTCTTGCCAAATGTGGACAGGGCGGAGTTATAAACAGTGTTCTTGCAATGTTCCCATTGTTCAGGTGCATTTGCATCAGCTGGGCCTGGAAGGGTTTCCTCAAGCACTTAGGCAAATTCTTCCACTTTTCTTTGATCACAAGTCTTGCTGATGTCAATACGTGGTCTTCCTTCCTTTTTTGTGTGATACAATCTCTTTGTTCGCAGTTTTACTCTACTACTCACCAGGGAGTGATCAGTATCGCAATCAGTACTCTGGTTACTGCATGTGATCATAATACTAGGAAGGCTAGACCATCTAGTGAGGATCAAATTGAGCTGATGCCAATGCTTGGATCTTGGATGTCTCCAGGAAATTCTGTGTTGAGGCTTTGTATTAAAGAACGTGTTGCTGACACAAAGACCATAATAATAGCAAAACTCCAGCAAGCATTGGTCATTTTCATTCATCTTCCCAATGCCAAAACGGCCTAGACAAGTGGGCCAAGAATTGTCATCAGCACCAACTCTAGTGTTAAAGTCTCCGAGAATGAACAGCGGCTCTCTCTTGGGGATTTGTTTGATAGTAGCTGCCAGATCATCGTAGAATTTGTCTTTCACCTCTGTTGTGGACGACAGTGTTGGTGCATATGCACTAATGAGGATGACCAGTCCTGCTGATGAGTGGAGCTGCAGAGACAGGATTCTTTTACTCCCCACAGTAGGTGGAACAATGGATCGTAGCAGAGTATTTCAGAGTGCAAAGCCAACACCATGTTCTCTGGTCTCATTCAAAGGTTTTTCCTGCCAGAAGAATGAGAAGTTTTTTCTTTGGCAGATCCCATGCCTGGCAATCCAATCTCTTGCAGGGCAACAATGTCCATCTGCAGCCTACTCAGTTCCATGTCGATGACAGCTGTCTTGTGCATGTCGTCTGTTTCCTGCAGGTCACCAGAAAAGCCAGGGGTCATTGTCCAAACATTCCAGGTGCCCAAATTTAGAGCAGAAGTTTTCTTATTGTTGCATGGTGCAGGGTTATCGATCTGCTTGTTGACTTTCACCCTAAACCCCATGTACCTCATGAGGTTAACAGACCATGGTGAGGTATGGAGGATAGGCTGTTACTGAAGCAGCAACTCCCCCCTCTCCATATCACTGAAATAGTCCAATGGAAAGGCAAGAGCCAATACAACTGGTTCCAGCGACTTCACAGGAGTTGACAGAATGACACGAACTGCCTCCGGGACTCTGGCTCTGGATTTTTCCTCGAGGTTAACTCCTGAAGCCTTTTCCATCAGTGGATATAGTCACAAGGCAGTGGGGGTTTGAAATCGGAGTTTTCCTTCTCCTAAATGGACTGCCTTCCCAGGCTGATGAGCCCCACCTACCTGGCCTGCTCCCTAAAAGTGTGGAGATTAGAAACAGAGGCCTCCAGCTGCCAGACCTTGTCTTCCAAGAGGACCATCAACTAACACTTAGAGCATTTCTACCCCAGCACGTCATTGGCAAGAAAACAAATATGCCACAGGTGTTACAAGTGCAACAGATCCTGCACTCTCGATCTTGACTGATTGGTCAGTGAGTTAAAAAAGGGAGGGAGTTTGATCCTACCCCTGAAACATCCCTGACCCCCAGGTGTATGCAATGCTATTTGGCTTACCAGATCAGAGTCAAAAACAGAATTGGAGAATTTCGTAAGTCAGCCCACATTTAAAGCCAAAACCCCGCCCCCCTCAGACCATGCAGTCAGGGAGAACAAAGGTCAGCCTAGAAGAAAACACCTCACCAAATAAAATGTCCTCCCAATCACAGGGGGCAGAATATACATGTTATAAACAGACAGACAAACAAACTGTAAATTATCCAAATATTTAAAAAGAATTAAATAAATGTTACAACAGTATAAAAATGTTAGGTAAAAGCATTACTAAAACAGATTTAAAAACAACAAAAGTACAAACCATCCTGTTTTTAAAGACTCCCTCTTAGACAGCTGCTAAGTAGCATAACCGCTGGATAAGGATTCCTTTTTGGGGGGCACGGGGACACACCCTTCTTCCTGTGAGATGGCTCTCCAAAAGGGGACCCTTCTTTCCTTTCTCCCCTCTCCCCCATCACCCCCCCCCCCCCTTGTTAGAGGAGATTCTTTCTGGGCCACTTAAGGAGAATAAGGGCAGAAGAAGGAAAGGTGTCTTCCTGGGTCATGACTCGATTTGTTTGAAATGTGATGCTGAATACTCTGGACTGCCAGAAAGACAAAAGTCACTTCTTAGACCAAATCAAGCCTGAACACTCCCTAGAAGCAAACAGAACTCAATTTAGGTCCCTGATGAGAAGATGGGGCCATCTAGAAAAGACGGGAAACAGCTGAAGGCAGGAGGAAAAGTGGGAAAGCAGATATGAGAGCAGTTGACTCTGTTATGGGAGCGGAGGCCTCTAGCTGGTAAGACCTGAGCTGTTAACGGGAGAAGGTTTGGGAGGTTGTTAATTCCTTGAGCCACCGCATGTGGGAATCAGCTTGGCAGCAAAAAACCCCAAACCCAACCCCACAACAATTTGGCCTAAATCCACTGAAGCTTCTTTTTGGACAAAAATGGCAGCAAATAAAGGCAAGACTGCCTTTCAAAGCAGGAAGGCTCTTCCCATCCAGAAGAGGAGAAACGGGGGCTGACGGGCCCGCCTCTGTCCCAAGGCACCAAAGAGGCCTCTCCCCAAAGTCCCTTGGTCTAAGAGGGCATCCCCCCACACACACACACACACTCCAGAGAGAGCAAATGTCCTGCACCGCCAGGCCCTGACTCGCTTCTGGCTCGGCCACCTACCGGCAAGTACTGGCCAACGGTGGCATGAGAAAGGGCATGGATGTTGGAGGTTCTTTCCTTCACCTGAATCGCCAGCTTCTCCACCTCTGCCAGGTTATCTGTGGGCCAGGGACATAGGGGAGAATTGAGAAAAGAGGAAGGGGGTCTTCGCTTCCCCCTGCTGTTTGCATCTTGCCTGTGGGTCGGGGTGGGTGGGCTCAAGGGAGAGCTGCTGCCACGAGGGCCCTTGGCCACCTCGTAGAGCTTCTGCCTTGCCTGGCGGGGGGGGGGGGTCCTGCAGCCCAGAAACCCGGCTGTCATCAGGGATTCAGGCAGAGAAGGTGGGGAGGGGGTTATCCCTGCCACTGCCCCCTTCCCTTTCAAACAGGCTTTGCTAGAGGGTGCCTAGCGTTGCCTGCATGGTGTTGGGGGGGGGGAAGTGTTTGTGTTCCTCCCTGGGTTCCTTGGTCCTCCCTCCCCTCTCAAGCTCTTCAGCCTCTGTTTCCCCCCCCCTTCCCCCAAGTCCCTCACCATCCATGGTGAAAAGGAAGAGGACCGTGTCCTGCTCTGTCAGAGAGGGGAGGATGCTCTTCACAAAGTCTTCCTCGGAGAAAGCGAACTTGGGGCCCTGGCAGGCAAAGACAGAGGGAGCGGGAGGAAAGGGTCCCAGGCGGGAGCTGCTCTTGGCCAGACAGGCAAGGCCACAGACACCGAAAACTGATTCCCGCGGCCTCCTCCGCCCTCCCCTTCCCACGCCTCCTGAGTAAAGCGTGGTCTCGGGGCCTGAAGGGCCATCTTGTTCAGTGGCCTTGGCAAGGCTTGTTCCCCTGGAAGGAAGCTGGCCACCCTTCCTGGAGGGGGCCTGAGCCGTAAGGGGAGAAAGAAGCCGGCCAAGAGGTAACGCCCTCACCTGGGCAACCAGGTCAGCTTCCCTGTTGAACATTTCGCTGCGGTCCCCGATGAGGAATCCCCGAACGTCATTGAGATCTGTGGGCCAGGAAGGAAGTGGATTCCCTTGCCCTCCTCTGTCCCAACACACCGGCAGCAGGGTGGGGCCCCACACCCTTGCTGAGGGGGCCCCAGGGAGACTTTGCATGCTTTCTGCCCCGTTTCCATTCCTACCCAGCCCCTCTGCCTCACCTGGAGAAAGGAAGACTCACCTGCCCCAAAAGTGGGGACGCACTCAGCCCCATCCATGATGGCAATGATCCCCAAGGTGTGCCAGCCAACCAGGTAGACGTAAGCCTTCTTCTGCAGGCTGCGAGAGGAAGGAGAGGCGGTCAGGGCAGGAAGGAAAAGGAGGCTTCCGTGGGATGAGACGACGACGTGAACAGAAGTTCTGAGGGGAGGCGGGTGGAGATCTTCCTGGCCTGGCTTGCCTGCGGGGAGGAAATGCCCCGGCCCAACCCCACCCACTCACCTGGTGCCCGCTTGCTTCACCAAGGCGGCAATCTTCTTGCTCTGGCTGTAGGTGACTTTGTGGGCACGTTCGTAGGTGCGGAGGATTTCCAGGAGGCACCTGGGAAGGGGGATGCCGTGAGACGGGGGGGGGGTGCAGCCGAGCCGAGCCGAGCTGCGCTTGGCCTCCCGAGACAGCCCCGGAATCGCCCTTTTGTGGGACTCCCCGGAGACTCTCCTGGGGCAGGAGGGCCTCCTCTGCCACTCACTTCTCGGAGACCTCGCCGTCCTTGGAGACGGTCTTATGAGCGGCCAGAAGCAAAGTCTCCAGAAGGATCTTGGTAGCGCTGCCGCCTTTCATCCGAGAGGACCCGGCGACCCCTTCAGGCTGAGGGAGGAAAGGGTTAGAAGTGAAGAAAAGCCCGCGCTCTAGAAAAGGACGAAGCACCTCCCACCCCTGTTTTCCGGGGTGCAGCCAGAAGCACCTGCATGAAGTCCCACCCAAGTTCTGCCCTCCCTGGGCAAAAGTGCCCACACCGTGTTGCCCTTCAACTAGCGCCGGCTCTCTGGGAGGGGGAGCCTCACCTTCCTCCACCTCCACCTCCACCACCTTTCCTGGATCCGGCCCAGATCTCATTGTTGGGCCGCCTGTTGGATCGGTTTTGAGAGGCTGCCAGCTAAAGGGGTGCGACACCCAAAGGACAGCCCGAGGCCTCATTGAGAAATCAGGAACGAGGGAGGTGCCTTTCCTTTTCCATGTGCAGAAACCCTCTTCCCGAGGCCTTCCAAGTACGCAGAAGCCCTCTTAGTCTGTGAAAGTCTAGCCAGGCCACACGCTGGGGCCTGAGAGGCTGGCAGATGGACTTGGGTGTCATCAGCACCCAGATGGTACCGGACCACAGAATTCTGGCCAGCCTCTTCCACCTTTTTCATGACTATGTGAAATAATATGGGTATTCATGGAACCACAGGCTGGTTCAAGGTCAAAGTGGTGAACAGGAGTCCCCCCCCCCCCCCCGGCCAGGACGACTACCGTTCACATAGTGACACCACGCAAGGGTAAACCCCAGAAGCTGACTCCTTTTTTAACATCACTTAACCACTTCTCGACCAAACACAAAGCCATAGTCAGGGCAGTTTTCAAAAAAAGTGTGATTGGCAATGAGAAGCAGAAGGCATCCTGTAGTAGACCATCTCGACTGGTTATGCAAAGCTTGGCATTCTTTTTTCCTTTTGGCAACGTGGGTACAATATTCTGCAGCATTATTGGGCCATTTCCTGGATTTTTGAATCATCGGCACAGAAGCAAAATATCCCACATTCATAAACTGGAGGGGTTTTGTTGTTTTTGAAGAATTGAATATATTACAGTTGCATCTACTGTAGAGGTTACCTCAGGTTTAGGGTAAAACTTTGTCCTGAAACAATGGCATGTGCCACAATTTGAAACAAATCCAAACAATGGCAGTAAACACTCTTATCAGTCACAGAGGGAGGAAAAGCAGAGGGAGAGGGAGAGGGAGAGCACATGCAGGGCTCACCCCCACGGCAGGATTAAGGACAAAGGCTTGGTGGGTCTCCTGCAGCTTCTCCATCCGCTCTGCCACCTGCCGGAAGGAGGAGTGGAAGCCCTCGATCTTCTCACTCCTGTGGGGAGACACAGGGGTCAACAGGGCAAGGGTTGTAGAGAAGAGGCCGACACCCACGCCGTGCACCAAGTGCCTTTCCTAATGCTTTCTCTGAGACTTTGAGGTTGCACCCTGACACCCAGGCCACCATCTAGCATCCTCAGAGAGGTGGTTTCAGTCCAGGTACCCCCCCCCCCAGCCCCTCGCCTCACACGTTTCCTCAGGAAGAATGTTCACTGATGCTCTGAACATGGAAGTGAAGTTGCATGGGATGGATTGGAGAAATCTACATTTTGGAAATCCCGAGATGTCGGACGCTGAAGACCAAGGAGGCTGGGTCTCTTCCTTCCAGCCCCCCTCCTGTCTGTCACCTTGGGCCCCAATTCCGTTCTGGTTGTGGGGATCCCCATGGAGGAGGAAGGAGGGAGGCTTGTCACTTCCTGGGGCATGGCAGGGGGCGGTGCGGAGGAAATTCCTCTGTGTAGGAGGAGGTCCCCAGGGTGCTGGTGGAGGGGGAAGAACCTTGGCTTGCGAAGGGCAACTGCTGAGGTCAAGGGTCCACCCTCATCATCCTCTGCTCTCTTATCCTCCCTCTGGATGCAGAAGAAGAATCCAGAAGTGAGGGGGCGGGGGGGGGCCGACTGTACTGCCTCAGCCAAATGGCACTAGGGCACGCGTGCGAGGGGCGGCTGGGCGGCTCCCACCGAGCTGGAGTAGTTGGACAAGTGAAGGGCCAACCTCACCTGCACCGAAGACCCTGCCTCGCTCTCCCTTCTCACCTGGCCATGCTGACTGGGTTGAATCCCACCAGCACTGGGGTGTAGATGTCCAGGTTGTTCATGCAGAAGTCCAGCTGCCCGGCAACGTAGGGGGCCTGGAGGAGGCAACGAGGAGGCCAGCAGGCAAGCGAGGAGGGGAGCTCATTCTGCCACCAGCTGTGCATGCATGCACAGAGAGACTCTGTGTGTGTGTGTGTGTGTGTGTGTGTGTGTGTGTGTGTGTGTGTGTGTGTGCGCGCGCATGCGTGTGCGCACATGCACATAAAGCTGTGGCCCAGGGTCAGAGGAGCCCCTGCTCCAAAGACATGTCGCTGAAGAGTTAAGCCTGTTGCCATCTCCAGCCCAGGAAACAGGGAGTGAAGGGAGCCCTCTCCCCACTCCCCAGCCCGGCCCAGCCCTGCCCTTTCCTTCAGGGTTGTGGGGGGCCTCTCGCTTTCTCTTCCCCAGTGCTGTAAATAACCCCCCCCTTAGACACTCACCTCCCTCCCTCCTTCCCTGAGATACTCACAGACAAGCCGCAAGAAATCCCAAAGAAAATGACCTTCTTCTTCCCTTCGCACACCTGGAGATGGGGGGGGGGAGGGAGGAGAATTGGGGTGGGAGGGACACGGACCACGGTGAAGGCCCTCTCACAGGCAGGCTTCATCATCCCCCACCCACATTTCATCCCCGGTAATGAACAGGGACAGCCCGTGGGCGAGTGCTCGGTCTGGGATTGGGCTGGCATTGGGCTGCTCCTGGGGGTGACCCCGTGGGGTCTCTTTTGGGAGATGACGGCCTGTGCACACGCACGCACACACACACACACATGCACACACAGAGGCCCAGTTCCAGTAGCAGATACACACACACACACACACACACACACCCCTCCAGCAAGAGCCCAGGCCCTCGATGCCATCTTGTCCTGCGGGGCTGGCACCTTCCGCTTGCTGCCCTTCTCCACAGGCTCTTTGCCCACCAGACCCTCGTGGCCTGAAGGCCACTGAACAGCCTGCCACAGAAAGACCTTTTTCATCCTGGGATCTGGAGGTCTTGCTGTGACCGCTGCTGCCCTTGCGAAGAAGCCCTCTGAGCCCAGGCCAGTTGGGGGAGAAGGGGGGGGAACAGAGGGGCTGCTGAGAGCCACAGCCATTGTGTGCACACAGACACGCAAGCACACGACACAAGCCGGTGCCGGTTGCCCCCACCTTGTTCAGGTCCTCAATGCCCAGGAGAGCGCTGTCTTCGTGTCCCTCTTGGGATGCAACCAGACACCTGGGAGGCGGGGGAAGAGGAGGAGCCTAAGGAGGAGAGAGGGTTGCACCTGTGTGTGCCCCCCCTGCCAAATTTGGAACCCCGGAGCTTACTTCCTGTTCTCTCCCCCCCCCACAGAACCCCTACAATTGCCTTGCTTCCTTCCAGACCCTCAGCCCAGGACCTTTCTGGGGGGGGGGGGTGCTGCTGTTACACAATCTCCCCCCCCCCATAACCCAATTTCTCTCCCTCCTCCTCCTCCTCCTCACCTGTCCCCTCCAGCAATGAGGTAGGTGTATTGCGGGGGCTGCCCCAGACCCTTCAGGAGCTTGTTGAAGGACACCTGGTGGGGAGGGGACAGACAAGCAGAAGAGGGGTGAGCGGGTTTGCCCTGGACCCCAGCACCGCTCAAGAGAGGGCATAAGGGAGGCACAGGGCACCCTCCAGGGGAGCCAGTGCCACCCACACAGCTGGCAGCGGGACGCCTTTTCCCTGCTCAGCCTTGGCCCACAGGCAGAAGGAAGGAAGGAAGGAAGGAAGGAAGGAAGGAAGGAAGGAAGGAAGGAAGGAAGGAAGGAAGGAAGGAAGGAAGGAAGGAAGGAAGGAAGGAAGGAAGGAAGGACGGACGGACGGACGGACGGACGGACGGATGGACAGACGGACGGAGTGACTCACAGCCATGAGGAAGGCCATACGGCCGGAGGCTCCCCCGCCGCTCAGCACAATGAGGGTGTTCTCTGGCTCCTGGGGAAGGGAGAAGGAAAAGTGCTGCCAGCCGAGCCGGATCCCTCTTTCCAGGGATCCCGCTGGGCCACCTGGGATGGCAGCCGCTGCCCTTGGAAGGGAAGCCATGGCTGAAGTGGGAGGGGGACCAAGAGAGAGGGAGAGGGAGACCTCCCCCCCCCCCGGATGTCTTGCCAGAGTAGAGGATGCACCTTTTGTTAAAGGGGAGGCGGGGGGGGCAGCGCATTATCCGGACGATTGTTCCCTCCCCCGCCCCAACATCTTTGGTGGACTCTCTTCCTCCCTTCCTTCATGGAGCAAAGCTCAGCCAAATTCTGCAGCCTGATTCCCAGACCAGGCAGTCCCTCTGCTTCTCCTGGTCGTGGAAAGAGCCAGAGGGAGGGGGCCCCATCCACCTGCTTCAGGTCCCTGCCTCTAGGTTTCCTATTTCCCACCCGAGTAGCCTTTGGAGGCCTTCAGCCCCCCTCCTCCCCTCCGCCCGAGTCCTGGTTCTTTCGCTCCCTTCTCCGCAGGCCTACCCATGAGTTCTTGCATGGCCAAGGAGAACAGGTTCGTCTCAGGGAGGGGTGTGTGCTTCCTCCCCCACCTGCACAGAAGGTCCTCCACAACCCACCAAACAATGGTTTGACTGCCCTGAGGGTTGCAAATCTCTCCCACCCCCCAAATATGATAACTTGTAGTGCTTCTTGTTGTTTATGTTCTTGGCTCACGTTGTGAGCTCTTCCCTTTGGGGTCTGCACTAGAGAAAAGGGGGAGACACATGGGCTGCATTCACAGGCCATGTGGCCTAGGACGCTGGAGGCCTTCAAAGGAAAATTTGACAACCCTGCACTGAGCACGGGGATTGGATTCAATGGCCTTGTCAGCCCCTTCCAGCTTCATGATTCTACGATCTGTCATAAATGTGCTTTGATTCGGATTCCTGCACTTGATGCCTTGAAGGTCTCTTCCAACTCCATGATTCTATGACTTCTTCCAGGAGAAGGACCAGCTCCCCATGAGGGCACCTGGAAGAAGACTCCCAACCCACCCACTGGCCGCACAGATGGAGGGTGGGAGCAGCTCCTGTACCTTCAGGACCTCCTGCACCTTCCCGATGATGTCCATCATGGTCTTCAGCACCATCTCACTGTACAGCCTCTGAGGAGGTAGAAGAGGGGATTGGAGCTTCGCAGCTTGCTTTCTATCTTGCCCTTACCCCAGCGGTAGACCGAAAGGGCCCCTGAAGGGCATGGGCCCAATCCTCCAACGACAGGAGGACCAACCACCACCACCACCACCACCGGCCCATGGAGGCCTGTCTCCGCCCCCGGTCTGGGCAGTTGGGCTCTGCCTGGTGGAACTCTCTCTAGCCACGATCCACCTCTCCCCACATAAAGGTGGAAGGACACTGCATGGGGAGCATCCAGACTAGATCTGAGTGTCACTGGTTCACCTTCACTTGGTACTCGCAGAAAAAACCAGGCCCCTCTGCATGCTGTTGAGGGGCAGTTCTCGCAAGAGGGTTGCCCCCACCTAACCCAAGAGATGAGAGTCTCCTTTGTACCCCCAGCAAACGGGCGGCAGAGTCACCTGGTAGTTGACCAGGGCCTGGTCCTCCTCCTGGAAGATCTCCGCGTCACAGTCTCGGAGGAGCTGGACGATCTGGCCGGGGTCAGCTCTGTCCAGTTCCCGGGTGATGGGGTTTGATTTCTCTGTGATGGGCAGGGTGGACTCATAACCTGCCAGCTAGAAGGGGGGGGGAAGGAGGGAGGGAATAAGCGAGGCCCTGGAAGGGGTTGCCGAGAGGAGCAACAAAGAGGATAAGGGGAATGGAGGCTGAATCCTACGAAGAACGACGAAAAGAACTAGGGATGTTGAGCTTAACGAAGAGAAGACTGAGGGGGAGACATGACATCTTCTCTTCCAACATCTGAAGGGTTGCCAGCGGGAAGAGGGCATCGATGGATTCCCCATGGCGCCTGAGGGCAGGACAAGAATCCATGGGTGGAAACTCATCAGAGGGAGATCCAACCTGGAAATAAGGAGGGATTTGCTGGCGGGTGAGAGCCATGAAAAGCAGAGGAATAGATGTGGTGGGTGCCCCATCGCTGGAGGTTCTCAAGAAAAGATGGAAGAGCCGTCTCTCCAGGATGTTCTCAGGTCTCCTTCCTTGGGCCCCAGGGGGTTAGACTACTAGGAGACCTCCAAGGTCTCTTCCACCCCTACCATGAGTCTATTGGGGGGGGGAGTTTAGGAAGAAAGAAACTAAGCCTTAGGGAAGATAGCTGGTAGATGGAAGGCATGCAGAGGCGCCTTCCCCAGGCAGGGCCTCGAAGCCCCTAGGCAAGCTGCTGGCTAAAGCACATGGATGCGGCATGAGCCATCCACCCAGGGCCACCCACCCCTTGCTCTCAGGCATCCCAGCATGGATGTCTCAGGGCAAACCTGCTTTCCTTTAAGATCTGCAGGAACAATCTTGGCATTCAAGGACTGCCAGCCTCCTCCAGCCACGGCCTGGCTTCCATGCCCTGCCTCCTCCAGCCACGGCCTCTGAGTGGGTGACCTCTTTGGCCACAAAACGAACCAGCACGAATCACCGAACCAGCAGTCGGTGCCCATCTCTAAGGGTGACCTTCTGCCACTCCCCCCCCCCCATTCAGATCAACACAGTCTGCTTCCAAATAAGCACAGTTACTAGGAGAGGCACCCTCCGATGAGATTCGTGCTTCCGTTTGCCTAAACTGTTTGCTGGTGGAGGCTCTGCCATGCCATCTTGGTGCTCCTCCGGGCTGCCCATAGGGCTCATCTCCTCCACCCTGGCCCTCCCCTCCACCCATGGCATCACCCCTTCCCTCCCGAGCAAGAGGGGCTGCTTGGCCTTACCTCCCATTTGCCTGGGTCTGGCGTGTCAATCACATGAGAGTATTTCTTCGTGCCCCGCATTGTTCCCAGACCAGGAGAGGCTCTGCTAGTCTAGGTGGCCCCTGCTGTCACCTTGCAGCCTTATCAGGCCTCTGCTGTAATGATTAATCTGGACAGTTACATTTCAAGCTGTCCTTTTATCACTCCGTGTCCCATCAGTGGGCAGAGATCCCCTGCTTATCTCCAAAGGGCCCCCAAACTCTAACTCCCCCCTCCCCCGGCGCATGCACACATGTACACTGCCAGAGGGCATGACTGGACGTTTGCGTCATGCCTGGGTCACCCTGAGGAAGCAGGAACATGATCCACGGCTGCGCAGCTGCACACCAAGCACAGTCCAAGGGACACAGGCAGAAAGTGCAGGAGAGGCTGCGGGGTGGGGGGGGAGAGAAGTGGGAGAGGGGCTGCTAGGCCCTAGTCTCTTTTCTGGGCTCAGGGCACATAAGAAGTGAAGCCTCCCACGTCTTCATCCAGCAGGAATGCCCTCCCCAGAGACCTAAGGGTTCTTGGTCACCAGTGCTACCCCTGGAAAGTGGCCCAAGGAGGTGGAGAAATGTTTTGCAGGGCTCAGTGGCAGAGAGCGCACCGTCAGCCTTTGGGATTTCACTCCGATTGCCATTAACTTCTGGGGCCATTCTCTCTGTTTTTTGCAAGCTGAGCAGGCTTAGCTACAGGGAATCCCAGCCTTTCGCAGCTTGTTGCTTTCTCTCCAAAGCAGCCAGGAGGCTGCTCCCCACCTCCCCCACCCCCCTTTGCAAGGAGGCAAGAGGACAGGGGAGTGCCTCCTCTCTGCCCTGGAGCACGGCCCCTGCAGCTCAAAGCCCAGGAGGACACAGAGCAAAGGGACCCGTGTGCTACTCAAGTGCTAGATGTCAAAGGGAACAAAAGCAGAGTGTCGCTGCACATTTACACGGGCTTCCAAGAGGAAAACAGGGTGGAAGACAGCAAAAAAACACAGATGCATGTGGCTTTGTGAAAAGCTCAAAGAAGGCCTGAAAACGACAAAGGACACATACAGGAAGTGGAAAGAAGGCCAGACCACAAAGGAAGAGTGCAGACAAGAAACAGCAGGGATGGCATTAGGAGGGCAAAAGCTGAGAATGAGCTGAGGTTATCAAGAAGTGCTAAAAGCAACAAAAAAAGGAGAGCATTCTTCAGGTGTTTTTATTTAATTGTATTTATTTAAAATATTTTTACACCCACCTTTTTCCTCAAAAAGGAACCAAGGCAGCTTACATCATTAAAAGACAATAGGTGCCCTTAAAAAGAGTAAGTATACAAGTATTTTTAAAAAATCAAACACAATCTCACTAAAAGATAGTAAATAAAAGCAACACGAAAAAACATTCAAAGCAGTAAGGCCCAACACTCCATTAAAAACCCCCACTGAGGCAGCCAAATCACACAGAGAAAGCTTGCCTGAAGAGAAAGGTCTTTGCCTGCTTGCAGAAAGACAGCTAAGATGGGACCTGACTGGCCTCCAGTGGCAGGGAGTTCCAGAGTTTGGGAAGGCCCTGTCCTGTGCCCACATCAGTTGCACCTGTGAGGGTGGAGGGACTGAGAGAAAGGCCTGCCCTGATTATATTAATGCTCAAGCAAGCTCATAATAATAGGAGACATTGTCTGAGCCCTGTGTTCAGTTCCAGATGCCACATTTTAATAATGATACCAACAAACTGGAGCAAGTTCAGAGGAGAGCAGCAAGAATGATCATGGGACTTCAAACCGAGCCTTATGAAGAATGACTGAAGGACCTGGGCCTGCTGAGCCCTGAGAAAAGAAGACTGAGGGGAGAGATGAAAAAGTACTTTTTATACAGAGGAGGGGCAGGAACTGTTCTTGATCGTCCCAGAGTGCTGGGTAATAATGGGCTCAAACTACAGGAAGTCAGATTTTTAGCTGAAGGGGTGGAGAGGAAAAGAAAGGAAAAGTTTGGCAGGAGAAAGCTTCGTCTTTGTCACCAGGATCAGCATCTCCAAAAGGGCTCTGCATATGGTCTAAAACCTTACACTGATGGAAGGAACTGCCTAGGCTAAAATGCTTTTACTGTTGTTTGAATTGGATTTTTTTGTCTTTGGTCTTCTGCTTTCCTTTCTTTACCTTTCCTTTTCACCAACTGCAGGTGATGCCGTCCTGTCCCTCCAGCGCTGCCTGGCGGCCATACTGCAATGGATGCAGGAGAACGGGCTGAGGCTGAACCCGGACAAGACGGAAGTTCTGAGGGTGGGTGGCTGCGTGGTTGGCGTCTTGGGTGACTCTCTCATGTTTGGGGGGGTGACCCTGGCCGCAAAGAGTGGGGTCAGCAGCCTGGGCATACATCTGGACCCAACACTCACCATGGAAACACAGGTGGCGTCGGTAGTCCGCACCGCCTTTTTCCACCTCTGGCGGATTGCCTGGCTGCGGCCCTATCTCAACACGGGGGCACTCACTACCTTGGTGCATGCGCTCGTAATCTCAAGATTAGACCACTGTAACGCGCTTTACGTGGGGCTGCCTTTGAAGCTGATGTGGAAACTTCAGGTGGTGCAGAATGCGGTGGCCAGACTCATTGGAGTGAGAAAATACCAACACATTTCTCCAACTCTGGCCGCACTGCATTGGCTGCCCATTCGTTTCTGTGTCGACTTCAAAGTCTTAATGCGTACTTACAAGGCCCTAAATGGTTTAGGACCTTGATATTTGGCGGAACGCCTACTCCCACCAAGGTCTACCCAGATCACCCATGTGAGTCAGGAGGTGAGGCTGAGGAGCCTGACGCCGAGAGAGGCCCGGAAGGAGAAGACACGAAACCAGGCCTTCTCGACGGTGGCTCCTCGCCTCTGGAATAACCTCCCTTCAGAGAATCGCGTGGCCCCTACGCTGGGTATCTTTAAAACCCAATTAAAAACTTGGTTGTACATCCAGGCCTTCCCTCCAGCTAATTCCTGACTTTTCTTTCTAATTCTCTTTTATTTTATTTTATTATAATTGTTATTGAATGATTATGTACATTTTTGTGTTTTATTGTTTTATCTTGTATTGGAAGCCGCCTAGAGTGGTCTGGTGGTGCAGATAGGCGGGATATAAATCAAATAAATAAAAGAAAAAGAAAAAGAAAAAATAAATACATAAATAAACAAACAAACAAACACTGGCCCCTAAATAAACTCAATTTCTACTCTGAAAATATAAATTAGAGCCATGAATGCCCGAATTCCTGTGAAATAAAAAAGTGGCTGGAACAGACAATTTTCTTTCCAGGTATGCACATTTGGACTTATCAATATATTTGATCTGTTTTTAAATAAACTGAAGTTCCAGGTTATTTGGTTCTGCACAGGGTAAAACAATATAATTTTAAAAAATAATTGAAAATGAGTAATTTTTTTTTAAATTGTAAGTGGAAAACTCTTTGCCCAAAAGCCATCAACAAAGGAAGAGCAGACTTTCTGCAGCATCTGTGCTAAATTTGTTGCTGATCTGAGGTCTAGTTTCATAATTACTGTATAATTTTTTGTTTGAGGGAAGCCCTATTTCTTGAGTTGGCTTATGGAATGCTGAATGCTGCCAGCCAGCATAACATATTAGTGGCCACCTGGACACCAATAATAGATTGGACAACTTTGGTGTCAGGCCCTCTGTGTGGAAAGTGCTGCTGCTAAATGTCAGATCGGTAAATGGGAAAGCAACAGGTATTCAGGACTTGATCTTGCCTGAGCAGTCCAATTTGGTTTGCATCATGAAGTCTTGGTTGGCTGAGGGTGTCCACCTCGCTCCGCTTTGACCACCAGGGTTTTCTGTGCAGCAGCAGGCAAGACCCGCCAATGGCAAGGTGGAGTTACAGTGGTCAGCCGTGATACTATCTCCCTCACGGGGCGTCAGTCTTGCAGGTTTGTATGTGTGTATCTGAAAATCTAACCCCAAGATAGAAAAGGATTCTGCTCAACCTGCTTCTCGGGAGTCTCCCTTCCTGAGCTAACAGGGCTGGTCTTGAAGGTGGTGTTGGAGTCTCCTCGGCTTGTTCTGTTGGGGGGGGGGCTTCACCTCCATGCTGAGGCAGCTTTGTCAGGAGTGGCTTAGGACTTCCTGACCTCCATGATGACCCTGAGGCTGTCCCAAATGGGATCTGCTCCCACTTAGGCTGCAGGACACACTCTAGAAATGATTTTCTGTATTGGGGTTGATGCTGGTGGTCCAGGTTTGGAGGAACTCTCTTCCGCTCTGTTGTCATGGACAGATCATTACAGGATGGGATTTAGAACTCAGAGCCTCTGCAGGGGTGGGGGATCTGTTAAGATGGTCCACCCCAGGAAGCTGATGGATGCAAATGGTTTCCTGATGGCTGTTGGGCAGTTTTCCTGTCACCTCCGCAGGTGATTCTGTTGAAGCCCTGGTTGACCTCTGGAAAGGGGAAATGTCCGGGGCTGTTGACAGCTGCCCTTAAGCATCCCTTCTGAGTCAAAGTGGCCCTCTTGTGTACCAGGGAACTGGTGGTGATGAAATGACATCAACCGGACTGTTAAAGGCAGAAAGCTCAGAATGAATATGACTGAACATGGACTAGGGCCCACTGGAAGGCCTATTCTGTGGCAGTGACGGCGGCGGCGAAGAAGTCATTCTCTGCTACCATTGCATCTGCACAGATGAGTGGCAAAGGGCCTGCAGGAAGAGAATGCAGACCACACTGTAGCTCACTGGGAAGCATTTGCACAACTTGTTGCAAGCAAAATGGCTCAGATCCATATGACGTGGATGTTGCAGTTGGTACAGGTCCCGTGGATGTAATTATGGCCCCTACTTGTTCTGTCTTAATGGATAGGTTTGAGTTTTTGGACCCTGGTAATGTGGATAAGATCCTGACAGAGGTGAAGGCCACCTCATGTCTTCTGGATCCTTGCCCTTCCTGGCTTCTAAAAGCTGCCAAACATAGGCCGGCTGAGCGGGCGTGAGCGGGGGAGGCAAATGCCTCCTTGCAGCATGATAGGATCCCAGTATGCTTAAAGTAGGCAGTAGCAAGACCACTGCTAAAAAAAACCCCTTCACATCTCCTTGGATTCCATGGCATTGGATAATGTCCTGTTAAACTGAAACTTAATCTACATCAGACAGAGGAGCTCCTACTCAGCCGAAATGCAGATCAAGGACCAGGAAGTCAGTCTCTGCTGGATAGGGAGAAATGGGAGAGGAGGCATCGCAGGCAGGCAGGCAGGCAGGCAGGCAGGAAGGCTTAGAAGTGGAAATCTTCCCCCAAATCCTTAAAACTAAACTTAAAGAAGTATTAGTAAAGAAAACAGTTAAATACAATAAAGGCTTGGATGAAAAAGATGAAAGGTAAAAAATACTATAAAGGGAATCTTGGGAGAGGAAGAGGGGATATCTTGGCTAAATATACTCCAAATGGAAAGTTGGACAAGGGAGTGGACTAGAAAAAGTAGGAGAAATTAGAAAACTGTCTAAATTTGAGGAGATCATAGAGCAAAGACAAGTTCAAGAGGAAGGAAATAAAAGAAAGGGCACAGTAAGTGTGATTTATGACATTTTAGCAAATGGTGGATATGAAAAAGCTATGATGAAAAAACAGTGGCAAGAGGACTTGGAGGAAGAGGTTAAAAGTGAGGATTGGAACAAAATATGATCACAAAGAATTATGCAGAATATGTCTATAAGGGTAAAAGAATACAGTATTGTTATAAGGTTGCATGGAGATGGCACCTTACCCCAGCAAGATTGAATATTATAAATAAAAATGTACCATCTCAATGCTGGAGATGCAGAAAGGGAAAAGGAAGTTATTTACATATGTGGTGGACTTGCGAAATAAGAAAGAAAGAATGGGCATTGGTTTTCAAAGAAATTAGAGAAACTATTGGAAATTATATTCAAATATCACCAACTACAGTATTTTTCTTTTAAATATAATCAAGAATGACCATCCCAGAAAAGAACAGAAAGCGTTCATTGTTATAATGGTCACAACAGCATATTTGCAAAAAATGACAAATTAATCTGGAAGACTTGGGTAAAAAATGTGGAACTTAGCGATAAATGACGAGCTAATATGTGAAATAAAAGTAAACCATAACGATTTTAGAGAGGTATGGAATATATATACTGTATTTGAACTATGTTTTTTTAAAGGGAAAGGTCATAAGCCAGCAGAAGAATGAAGGTATTTTGGGAGTGGAATGGGGTGAAAAAAAGATATATTTGCTTATCTGGTCCCGAGGGTGACGGTGGCGGCGGGGGGGGGAGGCGCTTTCTGAGAGACCACGGGTTCAGAGGGTCGCCACGGGGCTCCAGCGGGGGGGGGGGGGGTGGCGGCGGCGGCGGGGGGGTCAGCTAGGGCGGGGGGTCGCGGGGAGGCCCGGTCTCCGTCCTTTTAGGGCAGGGGACCCCTTTGGGGACTTTCCTCCCCGGAGCCAAAGCCCGCCGGCGCAGGAGAGCCCGGGAGGGCCGGGAGGCTTCGGCCGACGGAGGCGGCCCCTCGTCGGGCAGCGGGCGGGCGGGCGGCCGGGCGGGCGGGGAGGGCTCGGAAGGCCGGACCAATCCTGCCCGGGGCGGGACGGGACGGGCGGAGGAGCGCGGGAGCGGCTCGGCGGGCGGGCGCGCGCCTGCGAGCCAGCGAGCCAGCCAGCCGGTGCGGCGCCGGACCCTGACGTCGGCTGGCGCGGCGGGTCTGGAGCCTGGAGCCTGGAGCCGAGCGGCCGCCCCGGCCAGTCCCTTCGGCCGTGGCCGCGGCAGCGCCAGCCCGAGCGGCGGAGCGAGCGAGGCCCGGCGGCGGCGGCGGCGGCGGATGGCGCGGCGGGGCAGCGAGGGCGGGGGCCGAGGCGCGCGCTGGGCCCCTCTCGCCGCCCAGGCCCCCGGCCACGCGGCGCCGGCCCCCGCCGCCGCCGCCGCCGCCGGCCACTCGGGGCGCCGCTGCTGCTGCGGCTGAGACTGCGGCGCCGGCCCGCGCCCGGCTCCATGAGCCGCGGCAGCCCCCCGGGGCCCCGGCTGCGGCGGTCATGGCTCGCCTCGGCGCCCCGCGCCCCGGCCCCGGCCTCCTCCTCTTCCTCCTCCGCCGGGCCGCCTGCCTGCTCTTGCTCAGCGGCCACCTGTGGGCCCCCGCGCGCGCAAGTAAGTGCCGGGATAGGGGCCCCCCCTCCTTTCGGCGGTCGGTCTTCCTCCGCAGGCCCGGGCCGGAGGGGCAGGGCCCCGCGCGCTGGCCGTGGTGCTGAGCGCTGCCGTGCCGACCTCGCCGCCGCTCCCTCCCCGGCCGACGGCGCTCCGGGCAGGCGGGCGGGCGGGGAGGGCGGCCTGGCCGGTCGGAAGGAAGCCGCGTCCGGGCGCCGGGGCCGCTTCCCTGCGGGAGCCGCGCGGGAAATCGCGGCCAAGTTCATTAGCGTAAAAGCCTGGCTCGAAGCGGGAGCCGCGGCCACCTGGCCTGCCAAGTTCTCGCCTCGCCTCGCCGCGAAGCTCTCTTGGAAGGAAGGGCGCCCCTGGGAACCCCTGGCATCCCCTCCCCTCCCCTACGCCCCCCCCGCATGCCCTGTTCAGGCCTGGGCCCCAAGGAGAAGGTTGGGAACCCCCCCCCCCCGCCCCGTTCAGCCCACCGGGTCCGCTCTGGTGGCCTGGGCTCGCTTTTTGCTTTGGGCCACTCCTGGGGGTCCCCGGCCGGCCGGGCTCCGTCCCTCCAGGCTGGGAGGGGCTCCCTGCTGCTGAGGGGGGGGGGGTCCCGAGGCACCCGGTCAGTCAAGCAGAGCATCCCGCCGCCCCCGCGCTCCCCCCCCCTCCGTGCGGGCCTGCGAGGAAATGCTCTGCCTGACCTTTGGACCTCCCGGAGTACCTCAGAGGGAGGGACATCCAGCCGGTGGTTCCCCGGGGCTGCCCGCGTCCATCTTCGGAACTGACCCCTGAGAAAAGGTGGCCTTTTCTGCTTTTTAGCTCGATTTGTGGAACTGCACCCCTCTTGCTTTGTGCCCACCGTGCCCATCTTGGGAGTTGCAGGGGTTGGGGCTGGCTAGCTAGGATGCACAGGGGCCCCCTCAAGGCAGAGGAGCCCTGAGGGGGGGCGGGTCGCTAATGGGTAGGTCCCCAGGCTAGGAGCCGTTCCCATCTCTATCTTCTTCTGAGGCAGGGCCTGGAAGGAGGGAATGATGGCCCAGGTAGGGGAGAAACAAGCCCCTTAGTCAGTCTGTGGGCTGGTCAGGGACCCCAACTCTTCGGCCAAAGTAAAAGTAAAGGAGGTGCCTGGAGGTGCCTTTGGAGAAAGAGAGGGGGGGGGGAGAAGGAAGGAACAAAAAAAAGAGAAGAGAAACAAAATGGGTTGCAGAAGTTAGAAATGATGCAGAACACGAGAATTTCATTAATGAAGTAGAATTAACATACCTGAAATCAGCAAAGCTGAAAGAGCAGCAGCTGATGGAAGGGGGTGCCCCACCAGCAACAAATCATATTGGGAGGAACAGACAATGCAGCTATTCCTGTGCAATCCAGGTGTGCAACACTCTCAGTGTTGGGAGATTATTTCCACTGGGAAGTGACCAAAGCGAAGAAGCAGAGACAAAGAGGCAATGCTGGCTGGCAGAGACCCACCCAGGATCAATCCTGGCAGGGCCTAGCTGGGTCTCCTTTTCTATCTCTCCCCTGTCCCGGGTCACCATGCAAGCTGTGGGTCCTGCTGTCCCTTTTGCTTGTGAGAAGGCCTCTCCTTGCATTTCCAAGTAATTGATTAATTTGGAAAATTATGAATTGATCTCTGGAACTCATTGGTCAAGGATTGATTTCATGCACATGAACAGAATAACCTGTGGTTCTTCCCTAGGTTTTCTGTTGTTGTTGTTCAGAGCACTGGCTTCCTTCATGTTTCCATTGTTTCATGTAATTCTATATCTGTTGTCTTTATTTTTCTGTTTTTTCGCTCTTGCATTAGTTCTCATGTTTCTTCTGTCATCTACTTCTCCTCCCCCCCTTTCCATTTTCGAGGTTTGTTGGCAACTGAAAAGAAAGAAAGAAATGAAAAATATTGAAGCAGTCATTGGTCTTTAAACAGTTTTATTTCAGAGCGAGCATTCATGGACCAACATCCCCTTCTTCAGACAGAGAAGTGCAGATGCAGGACTATGGATTTATACCTGTCCCCACAACCTCAGAAGGACATGGATAATAGACAACGGGATGGGGCTCTTGCGGGCTGTTGGCCTTCTGTCCTTAGCCTCCCCTTCCCCCCTTTCCTCCCCCCCTCTTTTGCCCACATGATGACACAGACTAACACAGCTACATTTCTGAAAATGTCAGGGGTTCTTGTAGGTCACCTGCAGTCATACCTTTGTCAGTCTGGAGAAAGTAGCATTTATATCTGTGCAAGCTGAATGTGTGAACCTATTGATCCTTTGGGGTATAAACAAGTTTGCATAGGCTCTGATCTGTCCTGTGATGGGCAAGCCCGCCTGGCCTGGAGCTCATGGCTCTGGCTGGGATCTGCCAGTTGAAGTTATGAACAGCTTGACAGTTGCATTCTTGTGTGTTAGTGGGCCCTTGTTCACCTATAGGGAAAACCATTATGGAAACCACCCTATCGACACAAAGAGAAAGAGAAAGAGAGAGGGAGAGAGAGAGAGAGAGAGAGAATATTAGGAATGCTGGCCCCTATTTATTCCTCTAGTTTGGACAGGCATTTATGAATAGAAAAAGACCAGTTCAGCCCTCTGGTTCTCTAACCTCCCTTTGAAATGCCTTCTCTTTGGCGAAGCATCTCGAAGAGTTCCAACTTTCTGATGCTGTGTGTTTCCACCGCCATCTTGGGTGTTGTGAATTGTGTCCATTTATTCTTTGAGGCTTAGCGTCGCTGGCAGGGGAGAGCGTACAGCACATTAGCAAATGAACCAGCCAAAGATGCTGCCAGGGACACTTGAGGTGTGGGATATCGGTGGGCCCAGGAGCGGCGCTGCCAGAGCCGGTTGTAGGGGCAGAGTTGCTGTCAAGGATGGTGGCAGAGTTTGGCCCTTGTCTCCATAGCTGTGCTGAAGGACCCACTGGTACGTGGGCAGTTGTTGCTGGTGGCGGCGGGGGTGGGGGGGAGGATTGCAAGCCGGCAAAGCACAAAAGAGAGGGCGGCCTGGTTGCCCAGGAGAGGTTGCAAGTCTTTGGCGATGTGTGTGTGTGTGATCTCTGCTGGGAGTGGAAGGCGGCTCTTCCCCTCGATTCCGGGCCTGCTCTGTGGCAGGTCATTTCCGGACGCCAGCCTTGCCCCCTCGGTTTCGCCCTTTTCTGCCTCCCCCTGCCACAAATCTTTGCCACCAGTCCCATTCTGATGAAGTAGCACCTGCTCCGATCTGTTGGCTGCACCCTTCCCCAAGAGCAGGCCAGGCAAGGGGTGGACGGGCGGGGTGGGGAAGCTCTCCCCGGACGGTGGCAACTCCGGCCCTGTCTCGTGCAGCAGCCCTTTCAGTCCCAGCCAGCGAGAGGTCTGTGCTGGACTGGAGAGAGGGCAGGGCGGTCCACAGACGGTCTGCCCCTTGCTTTGCCTTCCTAGGAGGCTTGATGAGAAACACCTCGGGGCTGTGGAAGGCAGTAGGGACCCAGCCAGCAGTCGGGGGGGGGGGAGGGTGGTGGCAGGAAGGGAGTAGGCAGGCAGCCCAGTGGCGGTGGGTTCCGCACACCTTCTGGGGCAGCACCAGGAGAGAGCCTCTGGGGTGGCAGACGCTGCCAGGCCCAGCCCAGCAAAAGCAATCAGCAAGAGCTGGCTGCCCTCAGCGCCGCTGCTGGAGGGTCCCGCTCCCTGCCTGGAGCGCTATGCAGTGCAGCCCAAGTAGCTTCTCATTAGCAAATTAACACTTGGCGGAAGGCAGAGCTGATCTTGGCCCGTGCCTGGCACGCTGGCAGCAGGGGTTTCTGCCAGGCACATCCTGCGAGGGGGAGGCTGCCGGCCGGCCATTGGAAACAGCCACAGCCTGTAGGCAGCCCTTGGAGCTGGGGGTGGGGGAGGCCGGAGGAGCGGGTGACTCTGCTTCCATCCGGGGGGGGGGGGGCTCCGTCCTGGCTTCCTGGACCACCTTCCCCTTGCAGTGGATCTCCAGCGGCATCTCTGTGAAACTAAGACAGAGATGCAGAGAAGGCAACCTCCCCCCCCCCCCAGTTGGTTTTATTTCCTCGCCACATTCCCAGAGGGATGGCAGGCCAAGCCGGGCAGTCTCAGCCCCTGCCAAGGCCCTCTTGAACCTGGGGTGGGGGGTAGGGTGGGGCAGTAAGAAGTAGTGCGTACAGGGAGGAACCTTTGCACCCCAGATCACCACAATTCCTATGAAGATGGGGTGGGTGGGGGTCTCTTGCACAGGTGGGATCCTGGCAGAGGGGAAATGGGAAGAGGGCCATCCGGGGCAGAAGGACCAGGGGAGGGGAGAGGGGTCCGTGGATGAATGTCTTCGAGATCACTGTCTGGCATCAAATGGGGAAAGGGAAGGAGGAGGAGGAAATGGTCTGGTGGTGTTTTTTCCTGAAGCAGTGACTGTGTCCTTCCTTCCTTCCTTCCTTCCTTCCTTCCTTCCTTCCTTCCTTCCTTCCTTCCTTCCTTCCTTCCTTCCCTCCTTCCCTCCCTCCTTCCCTTCCTTCCTCCCTCCCCCCCTCCCTCCCTCCCTTCCTTCCTTCCTTCCTCCCTCCCTCCCTTCCTTCCTCCCTCCCTCCCTCCCTCCCTCCCTTCCCTTCCTCCCTCCCTCCCTCCCTCCCTTCCTTCCTTCCTTCCTTCCTTCCTCCCTCCCTCCCTTCCCTCCCTCCCTCCCTTCCCTCCTTCCCTCCCTCCTTCCCTTCCTTCCTCCCTCCCTCCCTCCCTCCCTCCCTTCCCTTCCTCCCTCCCTCCCTCCCTCCCTCCCTCCCTCCCTCCCTTCCTTCCTTCCTTCCTTCCTCCCTCCCTCCCTCCCTCCCTTCCCTCCCTCCCTTCCCTCCTTCCCTCCCTCCTTCCCTTCCTTCCTCCCTCCCTCCCTCCCTCCCTCCCTCCCTTCCTTCCTTCCTCCCTCCCTCCCTCCCTCCCTTCCCTCCCTCCCTTCCCTCCTTCCCTCCCTCCTTCCCTTCCTTCCTCCCTCCCTCCCTCCCTTCCCTCCCTCCCTTCCCTCCTTCCCTCCCTCCTTCCCTTCCTTCCTCCCTCCCTCCCTCCCTTCCTCCCTCCCTCCCTTCCCTCCCTCCCTTCCCTCCTTCCCTTCCTTCCTCCCTCCCTCCCTCCCTCCCTCCCTTCCTTCCTCCCTCCCTCCCTCCCTCCCTCCCTCCCTCCCTCCCTCCCTCCCTCCCTTCCTTCCTTCCTTCCTCCCTCCCTCCCTCCCTCCCTCCCTCCCTTCCCTCCCTCCCTTCCCTCCTTCCCTTCCTTCCTCCGTCCCTCCCTCCCTTCCCTCCCTCCCTTCCCTCCTTCCCTCCCTCCTTCCCTTCCTTCCTCCCTCCCTCCCTTCCTTCCTTCCTCCCTCCCTCCCTCGCTCCCTTCCTTCCTTCCTCCCTCCCTTCCTTCCTTCCTTCCTCCCTTCCTTCCTGCCTTCCTTCCTTCCTTCCTGCCTTCCTTCCTTCCTTCCTTCCTTCCTTCCTTCCTCCCTCCCTCGCTCCCTTCCTTCCTCCCTCCCTCCCTCCCTTCCCTCCTTCCCTCCCTCCTTCCCTTCCTTCCTCCCTCCCTCCCTCCCTTCCCTCCCTCCCTTCCCTCCTTCCCTCCCTCCTTCCCTTCCTTCCTCCCTCCCTCCCTCCCTCCCTCCCTTCCTTCCTTCCTCCCTCCCTCCCTCCCTCCCTCCCTTCCCTCCCTCCCTTCCCTCCTTCCCTCCCTCCTTCCCTTCCTTCCTCCGTCCCTCCCTCCCTTCCCTCCCTCCCTTCCCTCCTTCCCTCCCTCCTTCCCTCCCTTCCTCCCTCCCTCCCTTCCTTCCTTCCTCCCTCCCTCCCTCGCTCCCTTCCTTCCTTCCTTCCTCCCTCCCTCCCTCCCTTCCTTCCTTCCTTCCTTCCTTCCTTCCTTCCTTCCTTCCTTCCTTCCTTCCTTCCTTCCTTCCTTCCTTCCTTCCTTCCTTCCTTCCTTCCTTCCCTCCTTCCCTCCCTCCTTCCCTTCCTTCCTCCCTCCCCCCCTCCCTCCCTCCCTTCCTTCCTTCCTTCCTCCCTCCCTCCCTTCCTTCCTCCCTCCCTCCCTCCCTCCCTCCCTTCCCTTCCTCCCTCCCTCCCTCCCTCCCTTCCTTCCTTCCTTCCTTCCTTCCTCCCTCCCTCCCTCCCTCCCTTCCCTCCCTCCCTCCCTTCCCTCCTTCCCTCCCTCCTTCCCTTCCTTCCTCCCTCCCTCCCTCCCTCCCTTCCCTTCCTCCCTCCCTCCCTCCCTCCCTCCCTTCCTTCCTTCCTTCCTTCCTCCCTCCCTCCCTCCCTCCCTTCCCTCCCTCCCTTCCCTCCTTCCCTCCCTCCTTCCCTTCCTTCCTCCCTCCCTCCCTCCCTCCCTCCCTCCCTCCCTCCCTCCCTTCCTTCCTTCCTCCCTCCCTCCCTCCCTCCCTCCCTCCCTTCCCTCCCTCCCTTCCCTCCTTCCCTCCCTCCTTCCCTTCCTTCCTCCCTCCCTCCCTCCCTTCCCTCCCTCCCTTCCCTCCTTCCCTCCCTCCTTCCCTTCCTTCCTCCCTCCCTCCCTCCCTTCCTCCCTCCCTCCCTCCCTTCCCTCCCTCCCTTCCCTCCTTCCCTCCCTCCTTCCCTTCCTTCCTCCCTCCCTCCCTCCCTCCCTCCCTCCCTTCCTTCCTCCCTCCCTCCCTCCCTCCCTCCCTCCCTCCCTCCCTTCCTTCCTTCCTCCCTCCCTCCCTCCCTCCCTCCCTTCACTCCCTCCCTTCCCTCCTTCCCTCCCTCCTTCCCTTCCTTCCTCCGTCCCTCCCTCCCTTCCCTCCCTCCCTTCCCTCCTTCCCTCCCTCCTTCCCTTCCTTCCTCCCTCCCTCCCTTCCTTCCTTCCTCCCTCCCTCCCTCCCTCGCTCCCTTCCTTCCTTCCTCCCTCCCTTCCTTCCTTCCTCCCTTCCTTCCTGCCTTCCTTCCTTCCTTCCTGCCTTCCTTCCTTCCTTCCTTCCTTCCTCCCTCCCTCGCTCCCTTCCTTCCTCCCTCCCTCCCTCCCTTCCCTCCTTCCCTCCCTCCTTCCCTTCCTTCCTCCCTCCCTCCCTCCCTTCCCTCCCTCCCTTCCCTCCTTCCCTCCCTCCTTCCCTTCCTTCCTCCCTCCCTCCCTCCCTCCCTCCCTCCCTTCCTTCCTTCCTCCCTCCCTCCCTCCCTCCCTCCCTTCCCTCCCTCCCTTCCCTCCTTCCCTCCCTCCTTCCCTTCCTTCCTTCCTCCGTCCCTCCCTCCCTTCCCTCCCTCCCTTCCCTCCTTCCCTCCCTCCTTCCCTTCCTTCCTCCCTCCCTCCCTTCCTTCCTTCCTCCCTCCCTCCCTCGCTCCCTTCCTTCCTTCCTTCCTCCCTTCCTTCCTGCCTTCCTTCCTTCCTTCCTTCCTTCCTTCCTTCCTTCCTCCCTCCCTCGCTCCCTTCCTTCCTCCCTCCCTCCCTCCCTTCCTTCCTTCCTTCCTTCCTTCCTTCCTCCCTCCCTTCCTCCCTTCCTCCCTCCCTTCCTCCCTCCCTCCCTCCCTCCCTCCCTTCCCTCCTTCCCTCCCTCGCTCCCTTCCTTCCTTCCTTCCTTCCTTCCTTCCTTCCTTCCTTCCTTCCTTCCTTCCTTCCTTCCTTCCTTCCTTCCTTCCTTCCTTCCTTCCTCCCTTCCCTCCTTCCCTCCCTCCCTTCCTCCCTCCCTCCCTCCCTCCCTTCCTTCCTCCCTTCCTCCCTCCCTCCCTCCCTCCCTCCCTCCCTCCCTTCCCTCCCTCCCTTCCCTCCTTCCCTCCCTCCTTCCCTTCCTTCCTTCCTCCCTCCCTCGCTCCCTTCCTTCCTCCCTCCCTCCCTCCCTTCCTTCCTTCCTTCCTTCCTTCCTTCCTTCCTTCCTTCCTTCCTTCCTTCCTTCCTTCCTTCCTTCCTTCCTTCCTTCCTTCCTTCCTCCCTTCCTTCCTGCCTTCCTTCCTTCCTTCCTTCCTTCCTCCCTCCCTCGCTCCCTTCCTTCCTCCCTCCCTCCCTCCCTTCCTTCCTTCCTTCCTTCCTTCCTTCCTTCCTTCCTTCCTTCCTTCCTTCCTTCCTTCCTTCCTTCCTTCCTTCCTTCCTTCCAGATCGTCCTCCATCCCCTGTCAATGTGACTGTCACCCAGCTGAAGGCCAACTCCGCCACCGTCTCCTGGGATGTTCCCGAGGGAGACGTCATCATTGGCTATGCTATCTCCCAGCAGGTATGCTTGAGGGGAGGGCAGAGGATGCTGGGGGGAGGGGGGAACCTCAGAAACTCAGGCCTGGCGGCTCTCCGCCCCCCCATGCCCCCAGGGATGCTGCCCACCCCACCCACCCCTGGTGACCGCCCCTCCCCCCTCTGGCAGCGGCAAGACGGGCAGATGCAGCGCTTCATCCGGGAGGTGAACACCACGAACCGGGCCTGCGTGCTCTGGGACTTGGCGGAGGACGCCGACTACGTCATCCAGGTGCAGAGCATCGGCCTCCATGGGGAGAGCCAGGCCAGCAAGCGGGTCCACTTCCGGACCCTCAAGCAGAGCGACCGCCTCCCCTCCAACAGCTCCAGCCAGGGTGAGCCGAGAGGGCCCCGTCCTGTCCCGCCCGTCAGCCCTTCTCCTGGGGGGGGGCCCTTTGTCCCAACAGCCCTTGGAGATCTGGTGAAGTGGCCCGCCATGGGATGGCCGGTGTGTGTGTGTGTGTGTGTGTGTAAGAGAGAGAGAAAGAGATGCACTCCAGGTGGGGGGGGGCTATCCTAATGTTCCAAACTGCCCCCCCACCCCTTGGAGGCAGGACCGATTCCCTCTGGAGCCATGGGGGGGGAGGGCAGGGAGGGAGATTCCTCCCTGGCCCTGTGGGTGGGTGGGAAGGGCAGCCAGGTTCCCCCCCCCCCAGTGAAACTCCTGCGCCCTCTGTCTCAGCAGGAGACATCACCATGGAGGGTCTGGATAAGGAGCGGCAGCTGCAGACGGGGGAGATTGTCATCATTGTGGCCGTCCTCCTCATGTGGGCAGGTGAGTCCCTCTCAGTTGGAAGGCTGATGGCGGTGGTGGGGGGGCTTTCCCCATCCCTGCTTCCCCCCCCCCCACAATCAGATGTGACTTTCCTCTATAAAACTAACCAGTCCTGCACTATTCAGCCCCAGCCTGGGGGTTCCCATGGCTTTATTCAACACCCTTCCCTCCGATAACGAAGCTCTGGGGGCCCTCAAAGGCGAGCCTGTTTCGCAGGGGAGAACGCTGCCTGCTTCTGCCAAAGCCCAGAGGCCGGGGACCTGCAAGGAGGTGGGGAGGGAGAAGAGCTTGGGGGGGGTGCAGTGGGGCCACAAAGAGCACAGCAGGGCAGTGCGGGGGGGGGGGGGAGACAGGGATTTTCAGCTTCTTCCTGCATGGAAGAAGAAGGAAAAACTCAAAAACAGGCATTTTCTCTCATTTTCAGAGTCTGTTGTGGCTTTATGAGAGACAGCCTCTGAAATACATTAGATTCAGGAAGGATCCAAAAAAAGAGGTCCCTTCAGATTTACGCATTCAGAAGACCAAAAGGTCTGGGGAAGGGTGACGATGGGATCTTCTCTTTCTCGTCCTGGGCTGTCTCCTGCTGAGGAGGCTGACCAGGGCGTCTGCTGATGGAAACTGCCCAAGGACCTTTCTCGTTTCTCAAGCACGCTAGGTGGTTGCGCTGCCTGCTCTTGCAGTAGCCAGATCGTCGTCTGCTTCTTTAACCCTGAGTTTTTGGCGAGATCATTTTGAGGGCTCTGCAGGGCTTCGCTGGGTCCAGCGTCAGGGAGCCAAACGAGGGAAGCCCAAAGGGAAGCACATGGAAGATTTGGGCCCCTCTGTCTGCAGGCTCTGTGCTGCATGCGTGCGGGGAGACGAGGCCGGCCCTCTCTCCCACCCAGTGGCAGGGAAGCAAGCAGGGGCCAAAGGGGCTTGGGGTCCAAGAGGTTCAGGAAGGCTGCTCCTTGCCCCCCCCCGCTCCCAGCCCCAGGGAGTGGCAGTCCCTTGAGGTTGGGGAGAAGGAGCCCCCCTCCCTGCCCCACCTCTGCCACTCTCTCAGCACCATCCAGGGAGGCCAGCGCGGGGGGGGGGGGGGATGCGACTCTCCTGAGCTAGAGGAGCCTGGCTTTGGGGACGGGAAGGTGAGAGGGGGCACCACCTGGTGGGGCGTCAGAGCATGATGAGGAGTGTGCTGAGGGTTGCGGAGGGAGGAAGGGGTACCATGACTGCTGGCACTAACCCTGTTCTCCCTCCCCTCCCACTGGGCCGGGCCCTCTCCAGCCGTGATCGCCCTCTTCTGCAAGCAGTACGACATCATCAAGGACAGCGACTCTACCAACAACACCAAGGAGAAAGCCAAGCCCTCTTCTGGACCCAGCACCCCCGAGCGGCCCCCGCCAGCAGGGGGGCTGCTGCGCAGCAAGGTCAGTCTGGCCCAAGGAGGGAGGGGGGAAACGAACTGCTCCTGCGGGGGGGCCTGCCCCCTCCCTCTCCAGGGATGCCGGGCTGACCCCAGCCCAGACAGAGGGCTCCGGACCCCGCCGTTCTGGATCGGTGGGCCAGAGTGGGGAAGCTCTCCTGGAGGGGGGCAGGCAGGAGCTCCAGACTGCTGTGGGCTGTGTGTGTCAGAGGAGCAACGTTGTCAAGCAGGAGAGAGACATGGATGCTGCCGCATGCTATGCCAGTGGGGGTAGGGCTTCAGCATCACACACACAAATACACACTGAGCCCCCATCCCACTTCCCAAAATCTTGCCCAAAGAAGTTCTGAGATGATTGAAGAATAGTGGCTGAGGGACAACAGAAGAGCAGAGGCGGCGGCAGCAGCAGCAGCAGCAGGAGCACCGGACAAGCCCTGGACCAGCTTTTGTGGTGTGCTCTTCACCAGGGCTGCGCGGGGCTGCTCAGAAGGGGGCCCTGCCGGAGGGTGTCGGTCAGGAGAAGGGGACGGGACAGCCCAGAACAGCCACCCCTTGTTTCCACAGCAGTCGGCCGGGATCCCGGGTGGGAAGGGCAAAAGTCTGTGAGGATAGCGGTTACACCGCCTTCCCCGAATTGCCCCAGTCCCTTCAAAGGCTGGCCGGCCGGCCAGCTCTCCAGCTGTCCAACACTGTGTCTGCTTTGGCACTCCGACCGTTCGGCTTCACTGGGCGACCCCCATAGAGAAGAAGGCCTGAGAATTAAGACCGAGAGCTTGTTTTCCTCTTTCTTCTCCACAGAGGGTCCCAGAAGAAGACCTCTCTCTCTCTCCTCTGCCTTCTTGTCCAGCCCTTGGCCTAAAGGGTGCCTAAAGGAGACCTGCTTTTCCCTTGGGAGGTAGCGCTCAGGTCCCCCCCCCCAAGTGGATCCGTCCGCAGGGAGGCCGTGTCTTGGCTCCTCCCTTGTGCCCAGGGCTCCTTTCTCACGCTTCCTTGCCTGACAACCTCTCCTCTCGTCTCCTCTCCTCCACCACAGAAGAAGTCACCGTCTGTGAACATCATTGAGGTGTAGCTGCTCCCCCTGGCCAGGAAGGGACCTCCTGGGAGCCTCGCTGCTGTTGATGCTCCTCCTCCTCCTCCTCCTCCTGCAGTGGGGCCCTCCTTATTTGCATGCAGAGAAGACCCCCTTCCTCCCTTGAGGGAAGGGCCTGCAGGGAGCCGGCCCCCTCCACCAGACAGAGACAAGGTGCATGCCGAAGCTGGTCCCGAAACCCCCTTGCCCTGCAGCAGCAGCAGCAGCAGCAGAAGGAGAAGCAGAAGCAGAAGAAGAAGATGATGATGATTATAGAAGGGCCAGGATGGGACTGATCGGCTTGCAACACCAACCGGGAGAAAAAGCGTGTGTCTCTGCGGGCTGCTGAGGTGCAGGGCCGAGGAAGGACAAAGACAGCCACCCAAGAACGGCTTAAGGTGCCCTCGCTTGCCAGGAGTGTGGGAAGCAGGACGGAGCAGGGCCCGCCATGGCCCCTGTTAGGGAGTGTATGTGTGGGGTTGACCCCACTGGTTGGCCCTCTGCCTCTGAGCCCCAGCCCTCCAAGGGGGGCCATGGGGGGGTGAGGGGAGGATACCCAGCAGCAGGTGGAAGATCGGAGGCTTCTCCCCCCCCCCGCCCCGCCCCGGGAGGGCCCACCTGCACGCAGCCACTGTGGGTAGATAGAAAGACCTCAAGGCTCCCGGCCTGCCGAGGGACCCAGTTCTTTGAAGAAGCAGGAAACTGAGCCAGCCAAGAGGTCTGGCCTGAACCCCTCTCCATTCCGGGCATCCCTCTCTGGCCACGGCTGCTTTCTGGGGGAGGGGGGTTGCAGTGTAGGAGAAAGAATTGGCTGCTGTGGGCCCCAAGGAAATGGAGCGGCTCCCCCTCCGTCCCGCCCCCGCCCCCTCACCACCACCACCACCACCACCTCCCCTCTTGGCTCCTTCTCCCCTGGCTTCGTCCCCAACCGCCACCTGCTCCGTGCCGAGAACGCAGGGTTCCTGCTGGCCTCTCTTTCGTGCCAAGAGCTCCGGGGTGCCAAAAGCCTTTCCAGTCACCGCTGCTGCTCCAGCCAGAGCACTCCAGCGGCTGCCCCTCCTCTTCCTCCTCTTCCTCCACAGGCTGCCAAAGCAGCTGCAACCCGACAGGCAGGGGCACCTTTTCTACCCAAAAAAGTAAGGCCAGTAATATGGCTGTCAGAGATCAACCGCCACCTTGTCTCCTGCCAGATATGTCCCTGGGTAGTGGTGCCACCAGCCCTGATGCCACCAGCGCCACCAGCACCCACCTGCCGTCTTCCGTGAATCCTGCTCTTCCAGGCAGCGGTCTTGGCCGAGGGTCACTTTTGCACAGGAGGAGAGAAATGGCTGGCCGACCGAAGCCAACAGGCTGTGAGAGCAAAGGGGCCTTTTTGCTCTTGCTGGGACATTGGGGAGGGGGGGTTGAGGCTGTGTCCCTCCCAACAAAAGGACCGAAGGAGCCCTCATGAAGCCAAATGGGACAGAAGAAGAGGATGGGCCTCCCGATGGAAGCTCCCGGGTGTTCTAGCTTCCTGGCTAGGAAGAAAGAGGGGGACCTCCTGGGTGGGCCTCTCAGAGGACCTTGGGAAGACGTTCATCAAGACGCCCCCGGGACCAATCCTGACACCCTTGCTGCTCCTTGCCTCCTCTGTTTTCTTCTCCTTAGAGACCCTTGCAGAGGAAAACAGTCTGGCAGCCCCTAAACGACTTTTCAGGGACAACAACCTGCTTCAGGTGCACCAAGTGCAAGGTTCAAAACACGGCTTTAGATGCGAGCGGTCATGGTGATGGAGCAGGTTGGAAGGGGCCCTGGGAAAGGACCGTGCTGTGGACAAGCGGAGGGCAGGGGCACCTCTGTCTCCAGGCGATCGCAAAAAAGGGGCAGCTCGGGGACACGCAGCTTGGCTGGGCTGCCGATTCCGAGGAAGGGTTGATCCATTCGTCGTCTTGTAGTTTCTTCAGCTACAGCCGCAGGCTTGGTCTTAATGTCTGCGTGTGGGGAGGTTATACATCAAACTGTAGGGAAAGGTAAGATTGTTACTGAGAGGGTGGCTCAGCCCTTCATTCATGGACCGGAGATGGGCCGCTCATGCCACACCAAACACAAAAGAGGCTCCACGCAATCCACGCCAAAACAATCCACGCAAAAGAGGCTCTCTCCTGAGCCATTCGTGGGCCTTTGGTGATGGCCAAAAGACAGCTTCTAAAACCATGAATGATTGGTGTCTACAAATACATAATACTGTAACCTAGTTGTGCGGCATCGAATCCATTCTGACTTACGGCAACCCTTTTCAGAGCCTCCTAAGTAGAGAATATTTGGAAGTGGCTTTGTGTTCCCTCCTTCTGCCCCCCCCCCCCCGAGACCACTGTGCAACTGGCCCAAGGCCACCCAGGCTGGCTCTTCTCCCCGGAGAAGCACGGTGGAGGAATCAAACTCCCAACCTCCACAGCCAGGTGCTTAACTCACTGAGCTATCCAGCCAAGCTGTGTTTACAAAACAGGAGTACGCTACTGTTTTCTGTTTCATTCCTCTTGCCCCTTTTGGGTGCTCTTTTGCCCTTCGTCTCTCAATCACCTGATAGTTGCTCAGGCTTATAAGATCGTGGGTGTGTGTGGGTGTGTGTGTGTCAGCAGCCAAAATCCGGAACACACAAGAGCGGAGTGAGGGGAGGGAGCAGGAGACTTGAATCTGCAAAAGATCTAGAACCTGGTCAGGAGTGTTCTTTGCCTCAGTTCCTCCTTGTGGGGCGACTGCATGCTGAGCGCTGGCACTCTCCACCCAGACGGCTACCTGACTGCCTGCCTAGCCACTGTGTCCCCGTTTTCGATGCCTTTCAGTTTTTGCACTCATTTCTTGATTGGAGTGTGTGTGTCTTTTTCATTTTTCTGGATTATTTTTGCTGCTGCCACATAGTCTGCCTGTGCTAATGTGCCTTCTTGGGATTATCTTTTGGCTTGTTTCCCCAATTTCTCTGGGGATGCCCCCTCCTCATTTCCTTTCTTTCATTATGTTTGTTGCTGCCTGGCCTGCCTGCTAAGACACCAAAAACAGAAGCTATCCAGCTATAGGAAAGAGAGAAAAATAACCCATATTCGAGTAGTTTTGATTGGGAGGGATCTTTAAGGGCGTTTGTTGGCTTTATTTGCTTGCTTTTCTTGGTTTTGGAGAGAGGAGCTGTGTATGTGTGTGCACACATACGTGTGTGCACCCATGCATAGATGCATGTGATTTTGCTATTTTTGTTGTTATTTTATAGAGGTGCTTTTGCTGCCTGATCAGTTTTTAAAATGTTATTTTACAATGTATTTATTCAGTTAAAAGTGCATATTTTGGCGAGGGAAAGTTGGAATTGTTTAGTTTGTGTCTATAGGGGAGTGTGGTCTGGGGGTGAACATTGTGACTGTGCGAGTATGTCACCGGGCTGCATGGGAAGTGGTGTATTTTTCTCTTGTTTGTAGAGCTGTGTTGCTATTTGTTCCTTTGGTGAGCGGATGTATCCGCGTGCCGGCCGTTCTGTGTCTGCAAATAAGTCTGTTTCCTTGACTTTTTCCCCCCTATTGTACAACCCAGGCCCAGAGGGCTGTGCTGGGTGGAGGGCTCTGCATACTGTCATTTTCTCTTTTTAAATTTTTGGGTACTTTATGGCCTTTTGAATTTCTTGGCAGGTAAGATAAGTATTTTTCCCTTTGTTTATATTTATTTTTACTTTTGTTGTTATATGCATAGAACATAGTTGGGAGGGGCGGTGTCTGCATAGATAGGTCTAGTGACGCTTTTCCATTCTCATATACTGTTGCCTGCTTTTTCAGTAGAATGATTCTCTGTTGCCTTGCCTCTGCATTTTTCTAGTCGTTTTTAAAGATTCTTTAGGGCTTTGCCAGTGCCAACCCCCCCCCCCCAAACCCAGCAACACAAATGGGGGAACATGAATCGGAAACTGGAAAGAATATTTCCCTCTAGTATAAAATGAAAGACTGATAAATGAAAAGTATAAAAATTAAAGAGGTATCCGCTCCCAAAAGAACCCAAAATGAAAGAAGTATGATCATTTTTGCTATAATAAAATAATTATATTTTTTGCCATGCATATCCCTATATGACTGGAATTTTTAAATGTATCCGAAATCAGCGGTCTCCTTGTCTACACCAACGTTGGGATCAAAGACAGAGTGTGCTGGGATGTTTTAAGCATTGTAACACCGGCTTCTGCGTATCTATTTCCGATGCCAGATTTCTGTTGGTTTCTTTCTTTGGTTGGTCTCTCACCAGCCCTGGGAAGAAGGTAGAGCAGCCCTGTCATCCCAGAGTGGCACCTGTCACCTTAGAAGAGGAACGTGTGAAAGAGCCCCTTCTGCTGGAGGTGGAATTGCTGGCATCTGTCACAGGCCCCACCCTCATAGATCGTAGGCCTGTAACACTGTGGACCAAGAATGGGTCCCAAGGATCACAGAGTCCAACCTCCTACCAGTGCAGGAGACCCACAGCTTAAGCATCCCTGGCAAGGGTTCCTTCTCACCTCTGTTGAAAGGAAAGTCCACCACCTCCATGGTGCTCTGCCCCATTTTTATTTTTGTACAGCAGATTACTGTCAGGAAATTCAGAATGGATTCTAGTAAACGAAATCAGCTACTTGGGATTCTACCCTCTGGAGCTGCAGAAAACAATCTTGCTCCATCCTCTCATATGACAGCCAGTCAAACATTTTAAGATGGAGATCATTGTCACCTTTCAATCTTCTCTTCTCCAAGCTAAGCATACCAAATTCCCTCAGCTGTTCCTCCTGGGGCTTGTTTTCCAGACCTTTTAATATCCTGGGCATCGCCTGAAAGCAGCGTGTCAATAGTCTTCTTAATCTGGGGTGCCTGGAGCTGGACACAGAAGTCCAGGAGAAGAAGTCTGACAAAAGCAAAATAGAGCAAAAATATTGTTGCTTCCTTTGATCTGGACACAGCGCCTCTGTTGGTGCAACAGAGTAATTTTTTTCCTGCCAAGCCTGCTGTGGCATACCCTGAATGTGGGCATCTGATTTGTCTTGTCCTACAGGATAACTCCACTTTCCCCCATGCCACAATCCTTTAATTTGCTCCGGTCATTTTGAGTTTGGGTTCGGTTTTCTCCAACATTAGCTGTGCCTCCAGGTTTGGTGACGGGGATCCTACCTGCGCAGCCTCACGCAACCTGTTTGTAGTCTGTTGAACCATGCTGGGCCCAGGCCAGAACCTCACGGACCACTTCACTCCGTGGAAACAAGGTTCTTGGAGTGAGCAGTCCTTGGTGGCAGCTGCAAATCCACCTCGCAGAACCTGCTCTAGCCCACGTCTTACCCACCAGGCCACAAGAATATTATTAAATTGGGGGGGGGGGGGAGTGGTAGAATGCTTCACTGAAGTCAAGCTGCAGGATGTCCCTAGTATATCTCTGATGTGAAAACGTCAAAGTGTCAAAAGTAGATAGAATAGCAAGGATAAGTTATATCCCATGGCAGAAGACAGAAGATTGTAACAGAAAAAAAGGAGTCCAAGATCCGTGGGAGGTACAGTATTTAAAAATAAATGCTCAAGGCACAACTTTAGTAGCATGTCCAGCTTGGGAAACAGCAGTTTAAGAAGGATGCCAACAAACTGGAGCAACTCAGTTATTTTATGATAATATTGGTCTGATATAACATGTTTTTTTAAAAGAAGCCCATGCAGTTTCTTAGTGATCAAAACATCTAAGCACTCATAGACACTCTCTTTAATTTTTAGTAAAAGAATTTTTCCATGGATCAAAGTTAAGCTGACCCATCAGAACTTGCTTGGGTCTTCTTTTTTTGAAGAAGGAAATCACATTTGCTCACTTTTCAGGGACCTCAAGATGTTTTCCAATAATTCTCAGACATTGTAGACAAACGCTCAGAGATTGCATCCACCAGCTTGCCCTGGGCAATTTGATTTAAGCCAGGTGTTCCTGTACCACCTCTTCACTTATCCTGGCCAGTATCGCTTATCAAACCCAGCATCTTTATCTACCTGTGCTAGATTGAGGACCCCTGTTTTCCTTTCAAAAGAACCTAGAAGCCAACCACAGCTTTGAAGACAGCATAGGCCTTCAAGCTTGAAAAACAACAGCAACAACAACAACCCACCCCTCCTGAACTCCCTTGTCTTTGAGCATCTCTGATGAATCCAGGATGTCCTTAAACTTCATTCCAAGAGGTCCGGAAGGCCTGTGGTGGCTGCCCTCCACTCTTCCGGTTCCTCAGCAGAGTAAATCCAGCCCTTCCTTTTTCCACTTGGTGAATTTGTTCTTCCCTGTTGGTAAGGGATCAACTTCTCATTCCTTCCACTTTCTGGAAGATGTAATTGTCAGCGAGTCAAGTGAACTATTTGCTGGACCTTCTGTTCTTGGCAAAAATCGACTTGGGACAGATACCAAGGTAGTAGACATCTCCTGTTACTACCTTTGAGTAAGAGGAAAGCCATCTGAGGGCAAGGGAACCTTCAAGCGTGCTGTTTGGTTTGGATGGAGGCCTTTAGAACTGAAGTCACTTTTGTTTCTCTCTCCATTCATTTTTATCCAAATTCTCTCAACCTACTCTCCCCCCCGCCCCAAACCCATGGATCTCCATGCAGAGGAACATATCCTTTACAGATAATACTATTCCTTCTCTCTTCCTGTTTAGTTTATTATTTTCAAGTAAGTTGTACCCTTCAATAACTACAGTTTTGTCTCAGCAGGCTTCATTAAGATCCCTTATATCATACTTGGTCTCCTGTGTTTCAAGTTCGAGGTCTTGTTTTTTTCCTACTCTTGGTGCAGATGGAGAAAAGCCATGCGTCAATGCCGTGTAGGCACGGTTGGCATCTGGCTTCATTGCAGGATTGTGCTACCCGTCTCTGAAACTATGCAGTGCTGCCTGTTGTGTATCAAGACAAGAATCTTCAAGGTTTGGGGGTTGCATGTAGACAAGCATTCAGAGCCCAGGAGGGGGTAGCGTTAGGGTTACAAATAGGCTGTGTTTTGCTAGTTACATCCACGAATGTGACTATTTCATGTATATTGGCAGATGCTGACATTTTGAGAGCTTGAATCTAAATACTGTATATATTTTTGGGGTGTTTTGGATGGAAGTTCGAAGCATGTAGGGATAGTGCAGCAGCAATGAATGGGCTTTAAACACAGGACAGTAGCCCTTCTGCCAAAAGCCTCTTGGCACAGTGGTTAAAGTGCAGTACTGCAGCCAAAATTCTGCTCACAATGCAGGTTCAATCCCAGGTAGCTGGCTTGAGGTTTACTCAGCCTTCTTTCTGAGACTGGTAAATTGAGTAGCCTGTATAATTGAATTGTAAACTGTCCAGAAAGTGCTTAAAGCACTATGGGGCAGTTTATAAGAAGCACGCTTTGCTTTGCCATTGCACAGAGATGTACAGAAAGCGAAGCTGTGGTATTGACTCATCTAGGTTAAGGAGGATCAGGGGCTGAAAGTCTTTTAAGGATTGGTGGGGCTTCTCAAGCAATTCCTGGTGGGATAATAAAGGTTTTAAAAGACAATGAACAAACTAAAGGACGAGGATCCAATTAACGCTTTCTTGAAAGCAGAGCCCCCCCCCCCTCAAAAGGCAAGCGACAGCCCAACAGCCTGACCGAATGATGGATCATTGCCTGCCTGACCCCGTTACAACCTCTTGGAAGTTTCCTGCCACCGTGAACTGTGCACTTGGTGTCACCCTCTGGGGTGACCCTTTCACCCTGTAGTCTCTAACCCTTAACCTTTTGTATCTAACTACACAGCTTGAATATTTACTCCATGAGCCAGAATGATTGGATTGCAATTAGAGAAAGATTTAGGTTGAAATAAACCAGTGAAGCTTTAAGGTGCCGCACCTCTGTGCTTTATAAAAACAAAACACTAAAACGGCCTAACATGGGATCTCTGAAAAATAATACCGCCGCCTGTCTGCCACCCACAGCCCACAATCCCCATTGCACATGGGGCTGGGACCCAAGATTGGCTGAGGGCCCTCCAGGCTGCAGCGAGTCCTGCCTTCCCCACGGTCCCCCTGGTTGCTCCCCTTTAAGGCCAAACCAGGAAGCACCCCCCATGTGGTCTCCCTTCCTCTTCCCTCCCCAGAGCTACAGAAGAGGCGTGTGCGTATTTGGGGGGGGGGGGGAGAGAGACAACTGTCAAGGAAAGCACCCTCCTCCTTCCCTCAGGTGCCCAGGCCAGGTGCTGCTGTCTTCCTCTGCAGAATCACCCTCGGCAGGCACAGGGGTCTGTGGGGGCAGGACAGGGACTTGCCCACGCCATGCCAGCCCGGGGTGGGCTGCAACATGTGGAGCACCTCAGAAGCCCCCTCCCCAACGTCACAGGGATAGAACAAGAAGAAAGGCGGTGAAAGAGGCCATGGGATTCTAGGACTCCAGCAGTGGACCCCACCCCACCCCCCCAACCTGTGGGAAGAAATGGAAGCAGCTCCATCTCCCTTGGTGGGCCCCCCATCTCTCCCCACCCCCCGCATCCCCTGTCCCTCTGAGGAAAGCCATGCAGGTACAACAGTAGAAACAGTTTATTTCTCTTTAGAAAAAGACATCATGAAAAACTAGTCTTTTGCTACAAAGCTGTGAGTTGGCAGTGATGAGCAGCTGGGACTGAGAAGGTGTGGGGGGGAGGCTGCCTTCCCACCAGCGCCCCCAAGGGGGGGGCAAGGGCAGAGGATGGTGGGGGCTTTGTGCCCAGGCAGCTCCGCAAAATGCAGCAGGTCAGAGGCGTGCCTGGATGTGCGACTCTTCTTCTGCCCCATGCCCCACTGCCTCCGGGATCGAAGGAAGCCTGACTCTGTGGCTGGGCAGAGCTGGCCCGGGCCCCGCAGAGCCCCAACGCCCAGCCAGGGCCCTGCCCCCGATGCCCGCTGCACCCCCTTGGGCCGGCCCGAGGTGGACGAGGGCAACGTTCATGTGGCTCTTCGGGTAGGGACGGGGGCCTGCAGCTTGTCGGGAAAGGACACAGGGTGGGGCTTGTGGTCTTTTCGGGACTGCGGGCGAGGAGGAAGAGGAGGAGGAGGAAGAGGGGCTGGAGATGAATAGCCACGAGGAAGGACAGTGAAACCACGGCAAAGTCTCAGAAGAGGGCTCCTGGAGGCAGGCAGCTGCTGGGGGGACTGCAGCCCCAGGCCCCCACCGAGCGGAAGTGTGTGACTGGGGAGCTCCCAAAGGCAAGCCCCCCCATACCTGAAACACATACGGGGGGGGGGGATGAGCAACGTCACTAAGGGAGGGAAGGGGAAAGGAGCCCAGCCAAGCCCTCAGGAACGTGACTCCAATGCCGTCAGAAAGAAGGTCCGAGCCCACCCCTCAAGGCAGGGAAAGATTCAAGCCCCACCTGCGTGGGTGGGTGGGTGGGGGTGTTTCCCTGTGGTCGCTTATTACCTGTGCTCGTGTGGCCCCCCTCGTCTGTGAAGCTTGGAGCAGAGAACAGAAACAGATGAGAGTAGCAAGGGCACCCAGGGAGCACCCCCCCCCATTGTCCCCACCTCAAGCCGCCAGCCACGCAGCCACCGGTGGGGGGGGCAGACGCATACCGCCACTGTGCCCACCTCCCCACCTCAGGAAACCCTCAAGGGGATGGTGGGAAACCTCCCTCCCCCATCCTCAAGGGCAGGGCTGAGCCCGGCTTCCGGACACCTACCCAGCCAAGGTCTCTGGGGTGAGATCAGCGTCGTCTTCCTCCTCTTCCTCCTCCTCCTCCTCCTGGACCAGAGAAAGCCATGTGGCTGCAGGGCCCTCCAGAGTCCCAGCGACCCTCACCCACCTACCCACGCCAGCCCCACAGCTGGACGGCTGGATGGAGCGGCACCTCTGGCCCCACCGGCCACCCCAGCAGGAGGAGGAGGAGGTGGTGGGAGGAAGCCACCCCAGCCCCAGCCTACCTCAAAGTCTGTCTTGAAGGGGGGGCTGCCTACCGGCGATGGGACAGGGGGGCAGGTGCTTTCCATGGGGCACCGCGGACTTTGAGGCTGCCTGCCTTTAGCCTTCTCCTGCCCCTCCCCTTCCTCCTCCACTCCTCGGGAGCCTGTGGAGGGGAACAGAGGCCCTGAGGCATGATGCACCTTATCACCCCCTCCCCTTATCATGCAGTCAACCCTCCAAGCAGGTGAGGAACACCTTTACTCACTGGGGAGAATTTCCCTGCCTCTAAGAGGCCAAGTGTGTGTCTCGTTTCTCCCCCCCCCGCCCCCGCCGCCACCTCTCTCTGGAAAGGAAGGGCCATCTGCCCTTTGGCGGCACCGCTCTCCCCTTCCAGACTGGCAAGGCGCAGAGAGGAGGGTCTGCCCGCCCTCCTTCGGCACACATGGTACCCCCAACCCTCCCCCTCCCCCCCAATCTGTACCTGCCTGGGCTGCCTCCCAGAGATCAAGGGCCACGTGGAAGGCCTGAGCCACTGTGAGCGTCACTGCCTGAGCCTGCGAGAGGAGGAGGAGAAGAGAGGAGGAGGAGGAGGAGGCCAGGCCAGGCCAGGCCAGGCCAGGAGGTGGCAACGGGCAAACCCCCCCTCCACCCACCCCACCTCTCATATAGCACCAGTCCAAGGAACCCGGAGGGGGAACGGCAGGAGGACCCACCCGTGGCTGAAGCCCAGGCCCCTGCACTGGCCACACAGGCGGGCAGCACAAAGCCCCACCCACCCCACCCACCCCTCAGAGCGGGCCCCTCCTGCGGACGGGGCACTGAGCTGGTCCCGGGACCCGGCCCTCCTCCCTCCCCTTTGCCCCCAAGCAAGAGGTGGGCACTTACAACCTTCTTCTTGGGGGACAGAAATGCGTGGCACTCCAGGGCTCCGCTCTGGGGGTTCTGCGCCACGTAGGCAAAGACTTTGTTCTGAAGCTTGTCCGTGGTACAATAGGAGATCCTGCCAGAGGTGGGAGAGACGCTCAGCATTTCCTCTGCTCGCTGCTGAGCTGTGCCTCCCGGGGGCTCTCTCTCTCTCTGTGTGCGTGTGTGTGTGTGCCTGTGTGTGTTTGCATGCACACACAGACATGCAAAGAAAAGAGGCAGCACGTGCCAAATCCAGAGGGAGCTCAGCGCACGTGCCACGAAGACAGAATGAGGGCAGGGAAAAGCAGGGCCTAAGAAAGGGGAACGGGCCAGGATACAGAAAAGGGCCAAACGCCAGGCGAGAAGGAGGTGCCACGGGGCCCCTTCTGCAACCACCCAGCAGTCAAAGGAGTACCAAAAGACCTAAACCCCCTACCATACAACCCCCGACCCCCCCCCCCAGCAAATGAACCAGGAGATGGAAGGTTTTTCCTCTGAAGGGGAGGAGGGGGCCTCTCCGCTGAGCCCAGGCCTGCGTTTCATTTGCTCAAGCAGGCTGCCCGCCCAGCGGCTCCTTCCAGCCCCACCTTCCCCCTGTAGGGACCCCCCATGCAGGGAGAGGTGACCCCCGCACCTCAACCCCCCTCCCACCCTGCTGAGGGTGTCATTTTCCCCCCACCCGTCCCCACCGGTAGATGGAGATGCAGGCAATGGTGTCCTGGGTCTCGGCGTCTTGCAGGGAGAGGCCGCGCGGCGAGACGGTCAGGATCACCTTCTGGAACTTCTTGTTCCCCACCCGGGCCTGGAGCGTGTGAGAGGAAATTTTTTTGGGGGGGCGGGAAAGGGCGAATGAGAGGGCAGGGAGGGGTCCCTCAGAGGGGTCCCCTTCCAAGGCGACAGAAAGAGAGCGGAGGCTGCAAGAGGCAGGACTGGGGTGGGGGTGGCATTTCTCTCCTCCTCAGCTGAGCTGTGGGGTGAATGAAGGGGGGGCAGCAAAGCTTAGCCAGTGTGTGCATGCCTGTGACCCATTTTGCCCCCACCTCACCCACCCTCCCTCCTGCCTTAACGGAGGGGGGGGCCCTACTCTGTCCCTGCCTCAGCTTCACCGGTGGCCCGGCTGTCCTGCCCACCCGCCCGCCCTTGCTTTCTGCCCCCCCAACTGCCAAGGCCCCCCCCACTGGCTCTGTCTGGAGGCTCCCCGGCCTCACCCCCACGAGGGGCCACCAGGTCCTGGGATAACGTGGCCTTCTCAGCGGGGACTCCCAGGAGCTTGGGGGACCCTCAGGGATGGGGGGGGCTCCGGGGGGAGGGTGCACGGCCCCTGCCCTTCCCAAGAGCCCGTTGCTGCTCTCCATCCCACAGGCGGCTTCTCTTGGGGGGGGGGAACAAAAACGCCCCAAGGGCCAAGATGGGAACTGGGTCTCTGGAGGCCAGGTGTGTGTTTGTGTGTGGGGGGGCTGTCCTGCTTCCACCCCCTCTCTCCCCTGCCTGGGGGCCCACCAACCTCAGGCAGGGAGGGGCAAGGGGCCACCGCCCGTGGTGTGTGTGTGTTTGGGGGGGGGCCCGCCTCCCCCTGCCCCTCCCCCTCCCCCCCCGCCCCTCCCCCCTTCCTTACCGTGGCGAGGATGCGGTGGATGGCGGCGGCGGCCATCTCCTCCCCCTTGGGCTTCTCCACCAGCGTCATGCCCAAGTACTTGAGGGCGAAGCTCATGCCCTCCAGGAGGGGCTCCCGCATCTCCGCCCAGCTCTCGGGCACCGCTGCCGGGGAAGGGGAAGGGGAAGGGGAAGGGAGGCCTTTTGGGATCGGGATCCGGAGGCGGGTCCGTCCCAGGGAGGCAGCCAGGGCCCCACCGGGGCAACCCCCGCCCTTCTGACCCCCCCCCCGGGCCCGGCGCCCCCCCCCTCACCCCCCAACCGCCAGCCTCCCACTCCCCGTCCCGGCGCAAGGCCCGCCCCCCACCCCAGCCCCCCGAGAGCCCCCTCCTCGCCCCGCGGCCGAAGGGAGGCCGGCGTCCCGCGTCTCCTAGCAACGGCCCCTCCCCTCCCCTCCCCCTCCCCCCCCGTCCGGTCACACTCACGCTGCCGGGGGCGGCGCAGGCGGGAGACGCCCAGGCGGTGGCGGGCGAGGCTCGGGCTCCGGAGCACGGCTCGTCCCGCGGCGCGCAAAGCCTCCATGCCCGGAACCCGGCGGAGGGAGCGGGAGGGGGAGCGGGAGCGGGAGGGGAGGCGCCTCCCGCCGAGGGAGAGGCCGGGGGGCGGGGCTTAGCGCCTCCGCGGGGCGGGTCGGGCCCGGAGCGGGGAAGGGAGGCGCATGCGCCGCGCACCTCGGCCCTCCCCCCCCGTGCAGAGAGAGAGAGAGAGAGAGAGAGGGAGAGAGAGCAGGCGGGCCCCCCCCCGCCCGCCCGCCCGCGCCGGTCCCAGCTGGGAAGGAGTCGCGGGGAAGCGCCTGCGGGAACGGGACGTCGCCCGGCTCCGGATTCTCCTCCCGCCCCTTGAAGGAGGTGCGGGCTCGCCGCCGGCGCCCCCCCCAGAAGAAAAGAAGAAGCGGGGAGGGGGCCATCCAAAGAGACGACAGCTTCCCCCCCCTCGAACCCCGCTGGACCGATTTACTGCACTTAAAAAGCATTTTTATCCCGCCTTTCACCTTAAAAAGGACCCAAGGCGGCTTATATCCTTAACAAGGCAATATAATTAAAAATTACAGCAAGTTCGCTAATACTTAGAAAGATGTAATGCAAATGTTAGATGAAAAATGGCAAATAAAATCAATACCAGAAACATACTGAAAAGCAACAGTTCAACCATCCATTAAAAAAACCCACTCAAGCAGCCAGTCTTAGTTAATTTCTAGTATAAATGAAGGCACCTAATTCGTTTTAATGTTTTTAATCAATAAATCTGTTTAGTATGGTGTGCTTTAAAAATGTTGTGAACCTACACAATTCATTTTTCACTCCCTTCCTTGTTCTCCTTGAGAAGGAGATACTGTATGTCGTTCAAAGACGGTATTTAAAAGCGGAAGCAAGTCAGTAAAGGCATATTTTAAAAGAATCCAGCAGAGGCCACTCGGAGGAACGGGAAGCGAAAGCAACCCCACGAAAGAACGCGTCCAGGAGCATCCAGGTGAACCCTGGCCCCCTCAGACCGCTCGCCATCAAAGAAAAGCTTGCCTGGAGGCAAAAAGGTCTCTGCCCGGTTGCGGAAGGGCAGCCAAGGCGGGGCCCGGACGGGGCCCCAGTGGCAGGGAGTTCCAGAGTCTAAAAGAGCCGCCTCCCGTGTCCCCGTGAGGGAGGCCCGGCTCAGCGGGGTTCGGGCGCCGGAACGCGGAGGCGGCGTCGGGAAGAGGACCCCCCCCCGGTCGCCCCCGTCCCGCTCGAAGGAGGGGACGCGGGAGGGGGCCGGATAGCCGCCCCCCAACCCCCCATCCCCTTGGAGGAACGGCTGCTCCGCGGGGCGCCTGGGCCACCAGGGCGTGATCCCCTTCCGGCCCCGCCGCCGCCGCCGCCCTGGAGCTCCCCACCACCACCACCACCAAGAGGTTCGCCGCGAGGAGCCCCGGTCCGCCGGAAGGTGGCTTTTTCCAGGAAGGGCTCGGAAGGCTCCCTCCGGTTCCCGACTCTTCCGTTTTCTACCTCTAGGGCTTCGCGCGGCCGTCGCTCTGAGCCCCCTCTTTCCGGCGCGGTGATGTCATCAGCAGTGGCCAGGGACTGTTGCTGGGGCAACGAGCGGGGACGCGGCTGGCGGCAGCGGCGGCAAGGATGCAGCTGCGCCACGTTCGGACTCTGCTCCCCCCGCAGGTGGGGGGGTCCTTTTTCCCTTCCCTCCGCCCCGCTCGCTCGGAAGGGAACCGGGAGGAGGCCCCGCCGCCCGGCCCTGCGTCTGCTTCCCGGCTGAGGAGTGGACGTGGGCGACAGCGGGCGGGGAGGGGAGAGGAAATAAAGCCTCTCCCGGGCGGGCGAGCGGACCCCCCGGCCTCCCTCCCGCTGACCCGCCGCCCCCGCGGCTCCGCTTCCTCCCCTCAGGACGGGGCGGCCAAGGTGACGTGCCTGGCCTGGGCCCCCAACAACGCGCGGTTCGCGGTCTGCACGGTGGACCGGGTGGTGCTGCTCTACGACGAGCAGGGCGAGCGCCGGGACAAGTTCTCCACCAAGCCGGCCGACCCCAAGGTAGCCTCCGGTCCGGTTGCAAGGGAGAGGAGGGCCCCCGCTGCCCCCAGCCCAGGAGGGGAGCCGGGAGGCGGGGGGGGTGTCGGTCATCGGCGGGGGAAGCGAGCGAAAAAAAGGGGCTGCAGCTTCTCCTTTCGTGGGTCACAGCCCTCCCTGGGGTCGCCCCTCGACACCCTCCCGGATGGGGGAGAGGCCGAGGGAGGGGGGCCGGCACCCACCCTCTCCCGAGGGGAGATCCGCGGCCGGGGATTGCCCGCCCTGGGCCCCGGAGGCCGAGGGGCCACCATGGGGAAGGGGCTTCAGACTGTCTGGATGGAGGGGGACGCCGGGGACGTGGGCCTGCTTCTCTTGCCCTGGTCTGGGCCAGCCTTGGGCGAGGGGCTCTGGCCCCCTCCCCATCTGGATCATTCCTCTCCTTTCCTGACCAGTATGGCCGGAAGAGCTACGTGGTCAAAGACATGGCCTTCTCCCCAGACTCCACCAAGATTGCTGTCGGGCAGAGCGATGGCATCATCTTCGTCTACAAGATTGGCGAGGACTGGTGAGGAGGATGGGGGGGGCATGAGGTCAGAGGGAGGGGAGGGGGTCTTCCTCTTGCATCTCCAGCCCCAGCGTTCTTCCTCTTCGAGAGGTGTGACATCACTTGGTAGGACTTCCTCTCAGGAGGGCCTTGTGACACCCAAGAGAGGTGAGGGCACTTGCTGTCCATGGCCCTGACGTTGCTGCCACCTGCAAGAGTGCATGAAACGTTGCCTGGTGGCTCTGGGTCCCCTGACGATGTGCCATCCTTCTTCCCAGGGGTGATAAGAAGGTGATCTGCAACAAGTTCATTCAGACGGTAAGATCTGGGCGCTTTTCCCGTGCACACAGGGTGCCCTCAGCGCTGCCCCAGTCTCTGGTTCAGGCAAGATGGGGGCATCTAGTTTCGAAGTCCTGCAGGGTGGTTGGGTAGAGGGACTAGCCATGGGCCCCTTGTTTGTTGAGCCTGTGCCTCTGTGTGGTTGGCACAGTGATGTACCTCAGAACTGAACAAACACAAGTGAAGTGGGAGGAGGGCGTTGGGCCCGTGTTGCTGCACATGACAGGGTCAGGGGCCAAGTGGGAGCGGGTGACGGAGTCCCGCCCAGGCCTCTCTCCTTGGCTTTGCCTCCTTAAGCTGCCTGTCATGTCAGCGGGAGCCAGACTGGGAAGGGCCTGACTCTTTCCTGCTTCTGCTGCTGGTCCCTAGAGTGCCGTGACATGTTTGCTGTGGCCAGAGGAGAACACCATCGTCTTTGGGCTGGCAGAGGGCAAGGTAGGAGAGGCCATGGGAAGAGGCCTGTCCAAGTGGATTCATTGCTTCTCTGCTCCTTGTTTTCCCTTCTGGGGAAAGATGGGAAGCTGCTCTCGCTCAATGACCAACGAGCTGGGCTTTTCTCTCCTGAAGGTTCGTTTGGCAAACTCCAAGACCAACAAGTCTTCTACCATCTACGGGACAGACTCGTATGTTGTGTCACTGGCATCCAAGTGAGTGTGTTTGTTTGCGGGCGTGGGCAGGGCAAGCCCTGGTCCTTTGTGTTGGGGTTCAGCAGCTCCACTGTCAAGTAAAACCGGGCACTGGCCTGCTTCTGCCGCTCTGGGAGGCTGTGACAAGCGCCTGCTCCTAGCCCCTGGAAGCGAGCCCTCGTACTGAAGGACGGGGTGCTCAGTGCTGATCAACTCTCTTCCTCTCCCCGCTTCCCCGTCCTGCAGCACCACTGGGAAGGGGATCCTCTCTGGGCATGCAGATGGAACCATCGTGCGCTACTTCTTTGATGACGAAGGCTCGGGGGAGTCACAGGTGCTGGCTGGCCCCCGCTCCGCTGGGACCTCCTTCCCTTGGCCAGGCTGAGAGATGGAGCATATGCGTGAGGGGGCCTTTAAGGAAACACTTCCTGCCCTGTGGTTTCCAAGCTTCCACATGAGTTTCTGGGAAAGATGAGTTCACCTTATATGAGACCTTTCACTGAGCTGAAAATGTGTCAAGAGGGCTCCTTAGCTGGAGCGTTCCCTGGGAGGAACCCCACTCTCCCATGCAGGTCCTCTCCCATGCCCATCCCTTGTGTTGCTTCTTGAAGAGTGTGCTGTTCTTTCTCATGTTCAAAGTAGGGTCAGCAAGAAACACAGGCCACCCTTGACCCAAAGGGAAGTGGGTGTGGGAAAAGGCTCATATCTTGCTGTGCCTGGGTCTCCAGCCGCCAGCTGGATGAAGCCTCACAATTATGTGTAATGGTGTTGGGTGGAGAAGGCCAGGCCCGGTCAAGCAGAAGTGCATGCAGTTAATGGGGCAACACCTGGAAAACGGGCCCAGCCAGCTCAGGAACCTGGGCTGCATCCTGTTGGGGCTAATGGCTGAAGCACGGGCTCCTACGGAGTGGGAGAGACCAGCAGGCAGAGCTTTATGGATGCTTACTGGTTCAGAACTATTTGCGTTCATTACCATCACCACCACACTCCACCCCTCCCGCAGCCCTTGAAGCCCAAAAGAAGGCTGAAGCTGTCACCCCCAGAATCTGAGGTTAGGTAGCATGCCTTTCTTTGCCATTTAAGCAAAAAGCAGAAGTCTTCTAAGTCCAAGCAATAATAGGCCTGTGCCTGTGACAGTCCAGGTTGCCCGGCTGTTCTTGGCAGTCCTGGCCGGAGCATCGTGGGACAGGGATCCTCAACTGTGTACTGCTGGCAGCTCCCTCTGCCACACACACACCCCTTCATTCTGGTCTCTGGTTTTTGAGCAGGGCAAATTGGTGATGCACCCATGCCCCCCCTACGCCTTAGCCTGGGCCTCCAACAGCATTGTGGCTGCTGGATGTGACAAGAAGATCGTGGCCTACGGGAAAGAAGGGCACGTGATCCAAACCTTCGACTACAGCCGAGACATGTCTGAGAAGGAGTTCACGGTTGCGGCCACCGGTCCTGGGGGCCAGTCTGTGGTGATTGGCAGCTTTGACAGGTGGTTTTGCTGGGGCAGCGCAGAGGGGAGGGGGCTGCTGGGCTCCTCCCTTGGGGGCGGGCAGTCACTCACAGGGCCCGTCGGTTTTGCCAGGCTGCGGGTGCTGAACTGGAGCCCTCGCCGGAGCGCTTGGGAAGAAGCCAAGCCCAAGGAGATCCCAAACCTCTACACCATCACCGCCCTGGCCTGGAAGCGGGACGGCTCGCGACTCTGTGTGGTGGGTTTTCAGCGCTGCAACAGCAAGCGGCAGCCCGTGGCCAGACCGTGGTCCATCACGGTGGCTCTTCTGCGAAGCCTGCCAGCCCACCTTTCCACTGGGCAGGGCATTTCCTCCAAGTTCATCCCTGGGAGGGCAGGCAGGCAGGCAGGCAGGGTGGCCGAAGGGCTTGCCTGAAACGAGCCTTGTTTCCCCAGGGCACCCTGTGTGGGGGAGTGGAGCAGTTTGACTGCTGCTTACGCAGGACCATCTACAAAAACAAATTTGAGATGACCTACGTGGGCCCAAGCCAGGTACGCCAGGTGGTGGCGGTGGCGGGGGAGGGGTAGCTTGTGCTGAACACTTCGAAAGACGGGGCTGTCCTCAAAGTATGGAGCAGACAGGGGACTTTTCCTTTGCCCAGGTCATAGTGAAGAATCTCTCCACGGGGATGCGGGTAGTGCTGAAGTCCCACTACGGGTATGAAATTGATCAGGTGAAGATCCTGGGCAAGGAGCGCTACCTGGTGGCCCACACCTCAGACACCCTGCTTCTCGGCGATCTCAGCTCCACCAAGCTCAGTGAGGTAGGGGGCGGTGCAGGTGGTTGGTTGGAAGGCCACGGGTGGCATGGCCAGGCAGGCCAGGCTGGGCCAAGGGAGGGGATTGCAGGGGGCAGCTTGAGGTGTGGCCGGCTGTGAGTTTGGCGGCTGAGGTTTGCAAGGGAGGGCCTGCCCGTGTAGAAGAGATGCTCCACGAGCCGCTTTGGCTTCCGCAGGACATGAAGAGGCCTCTGTAAGCTCGGGCCTCATCGTCCAGAGGCTGTGGGAGGAGGGGAACACCTCTGCTCTTTGGAGAGACCGATCGCCTGCCATTCTTGCCCTGCCCCGCCCCTGGTTTGCAGCCCCTTCTTTTTCCAGGGCCTGCCTTGGCAAGGGGACTGTTGGGGGAAGGGCATCTCTCCCTGCCCCCCCACCCCCTTCTGCCTTGGTGTTCTGTCTGCTGCATAGGGGCTTCCAGGCTCTATTTGGTGCACAGCCTTCCCTTTGCCGCAGCGCAGCTGCCCCTGAGGCTGTGATGGCAACTGGTCCTTTCCTTCTTCCCTGCAATGGTAACTCAGGCCAGACGCTGAGAGCTTTTCCCATGAGAGCCCCTTTCTAACTGGTCTGGCCAGCATCTCTCCAATGCACCACCAAAAGAGGTTCTCAGCAGCAGCATCGCTGGAGTACCTTCCCTGGGTGGACTGTGGTTTCTGCAGAAGAATCAGGGGTGGTGGCATTCCCCTGGGGCCAGCCGTTGCCTGGGTCCCGATGATGTCATTAACTGCCCACTTAGCTGGGCTGAGCCCTGGTCTCGTTGGCAGGGCATGTAGGGGAGCTGGTGGCCATGCAGCTGACAGGTGGGCGGTGAAGAACCGCAGGTCCCAGCAAAGGCCTGAGCAGCGCATAGGGTTCACAGTTAATGGTTCTGTGGGGTGGTGGTGGCAGAGGGTTATGCCCCAGTGCGTCTCTGATGCTGAGCATGTGTGAGGGAGATGGTCCTGGTGTGGAGGATGATGGGCACAGTCTGTTTTTTTTTCTTTTTCAGGTGGCCTGGCAAGGATCGGGTGGGAACGAGAATTTTTTCTTTGACAATGAGAACGTAAGCAGGGGAGGGAAGGGGTTGCCTGTCTGTTTCTGGATGGGGGGGGGACAGAGAGAGGCGCCTGCCTTCTTTTTCTTTTGGGGGGGGCGTTACTTCCAGCTGAGAAGCCTCTGCGGGGCTGCTCGCTACCCTTTCCCTGCCCAAGGTTTCTGCAGCCAGAGGTGGAGAACTGCAGCTGGGCTTCTTCTCCGCAGAGGTGGCCCCCCCACCCCCACCCAGACCTTCTGCCGCCCACAAGGTCCCAGCAGCAGCGGCAGCAACTTCTCCCTCCTCTGGCTCTAGGTCTGCATGATCTTCAACGCGGGGGAGCTGACTCTGGTGGAATACGGCAGCAATGAGATCCTGGGCTCTGTGCGCACGGAGTTCATGAACCCTCATCTCATCAGGTGAGTCTCCCAGGCAAGACGTCTGGGGGGTCGGAGGAAAGGGCCGCCCCCCCTCTTCTGGCTTCTCTAGCTTCCCTGCCTTGGTTCTCGCAGCGTCCGCATCAATGAGAGGAGACCTCGAGGCGCGGAGGAGAGCAAGCGGCTGGCCTACCTGGTTGACATCAAGACCGTTGCTGTGGGTGAGCCAGGCCCCCCACCCTCCCCACCCCCTGCTTCCTCAACCCTACTTGCTGCTTCAGTGCGGCCCCAGGGCCCCCCCCTCTGAGTCCCGTCCCACCCTACGGCTTGGCTTTTCTTTCCTTCTCCCTCCCAGTGGACCTCGTGGGCAGCTGCAACATCGGGACCATCAGCCACGACAGCAAAATTGACTGGCTTGAACTGAACGAGACGGGCCACAAGCTGCTCTTCCGAGACAAGAAGATGAAGGTGAGGCGAAGGCCGGCCGAAAGGAGGCTGTGGAGGGTGTGGGTGTGGGCATGGGCTCAGCCATCGTCTCCCTTCAACACCCTCCTCAGCTGCATTTCTACGACATGGAGAGCGCCACGAAGACCGCCATCTTGAGCTACTGCTCCTACGTGCAGTGGGTCCCAGGGAGTGACGTGGTGGTGGCCCAGAACCGCAGCAGCCTTTGCGTGTGGTACAACATCGACACCCCCGAGCGAGTGACCATGTTTCCCATGAAGGTAGCTGGCCCTCGCCCCTGATGGCCTGAGCTTTTGGGCTCGGGCTGGGAAGATGGGAGGGAGGGCAGGTCCGGGAAAATGAGGGACGGAGCTTAACCTTAGGGTCGTGGCTCCTGGTAGGGAGACATTGTGGACCTGCAGAGGGACCATGGGAAGACGGAGGTGATGGTGACCGAGGGCGTCAACACCGTCTCGTACACGCTGGACGAAGGGCTCATTGAGTTTGGAACCGCCATCGATGATGGGGACTATCAGCGGTGAGGGCTGGAAAGGGGTTTGCGGGTGAGGGGGCAGGAAGCTGCCTCTGAATACTGCCCCCACCTGCAGACAGCGTAGGTGGGACTGCCCTCCCCCCCCAGGCCACTGCTGCAAAGGGGGGGGGGGCTCCGGTCTTGCCAGGAGAGGTGGCAGAGATCTCTTCGGCCAGCTGCCTTCCTGGGGGGAGGGGCTCCCTTGGCCTGTCCTGCAGGAGGGGAGCCGTCCGTCACCAATCCTGCCCCTCCTGCTCCCAGGGCTGTGGCCTTCCTGGAGACCCTGGAAATGTCTGCCGAGACAGAGGCCATGTGGAAGACGCTGAGCCGGCTGGCACTGGAGGCCAAGCAGCTGCACATCGCAGAGAGGTGGGAGGCTGATTGGAGGTGGGGGTTGGGGTGGAAGGGCCCCCCGCTGGCTCAAGAGATGGCCTGGCAGCCCCGCCCCACCAGAGCCTTCTCTGCAAGCGCAGTGCCAGGACAGATAACCGGGTGGGAAGGTGGGTCCTTCATTTGGCCACTATGCTTTGGGCTGCTGGCCAGGAGACTAGTCCTTTCTCACCTCAAGACTTGCTTCTTCATGTCTGGACTTCTGCATGCGAGGCCACCAAAGGCAAACCGTCCCTGTGTTCAAAGGCGGGGGGGGGGGAGGCCCTTTGCACCCAGTTCAGACCCCACAGAGCCTTGCAGAGGTGCAGCCCTAACAGCTGGCTCTTCCCTCCCACCCCACCCCCACAGGTGTTTCGCTGCTCTGGGGCACGTGTCCAAGGCCCGATTCCTCCATGAGACCAACGAGATTGCAGATCAAGTGGCAAAGGAAACGGTGAGTGGAGAGCCAGGAGACCCCCGTGCAGCTGTCCCCGTGTCTGTCCTGGTGCACAGAGGCTCTGGCGTCCTCTCCTGTTTTCCTTCCCTGCCACAGAACACCCCCCCCCCCGTTGCTCCCCCATCCTGCAGGGGCTCCTTTTTCCTTGGTCAGAGAGGCATCAGGCGCCTCCTGGTCTCCCAGGGCCTTGAGACGTGCTTCCTTTCAGGGCGGGGATGGCACCGACTACTACCAGGTCCGCATCCGCCTGGCCATGCTTGAGAAGAACTACAAGCTGGCAGAGATGATCTTCTTGGAGCAGGTAAGGCCAAGGGGCAGCAGGGAGGGCTCCGCCACACCCCTCCCCCCTCCCGCCTGCCAGCCCGCCCTCCTGTTTATTCCTCCCTGCTCTTTTGCCAGAATGCAGTGGAGGAGGCCATGGAAATGTATCAGGAACTCCACATGTGGGAAGAGTGCATTGCGGTGGCCGAAGCCAAAGTGAGGAGAAGGGTTGCAAGGGGGGAGAGAGGGAGGGAGGCCCTGAGTCCTGGTCATGTCTGTTCCCCCATCACTCCTGAGGCTGCTGAGCCCTCTGTCTCCTCCCTGCCCTCCCCCTTCCACCCCCACCCCACCCCAGGGTCACCCTGCCCTGGAGAAGCTGCGCCAGGGCTTCTACGAGTGGCTGCTGCAGAGCCAGCAAGAGGAGCGGGCCGCTGAGGTGCAGGAGGCTCAGGGCGACCTACCGGCGGCCGTTGGCCTCTACCTGAAGGCTGGCTTGCCAGCCAAAGCAGCCCAACTGGCCATGGGGCGAGAAGAGCTGCTGAGCAACACAGACCTTGTCAACCGTATTGCCACCGCCCTCGTGCGTGGGGACCTCTTTGAGCAGGTGGGGCATCTCCTGAGCTGGGTGGGGGTGTCTGGGGTTGGGAGGAAGCAGCGGTCCATGCCGGCCTCTTCAGCCAGGTCCCTAAAGCCCTCTTCTCCCTTGGTGGCCAGATGACAGCCACGGCAGTGGTCTTCAGGAAGGGGCTTCAGGAGGCGGGCAGCCTTTGGGCTCTGGAGCCCTCCAGCGAAGGCCCCTAGCCACAGAGGCAGACTTTCCACCCATGTGGGTCTCAGATGGTGGGGAAGAGCAGGCTGGGGGCCCAGGTGAGAGGCCCTGATTCCTTGGGGGGGGGTGCTGATGCTGCTGCCGCCGCCACCCGCCTCATCCTGCCCCAGAGACATCCTGGCAAGGCATCCTGGCTGCTCCCCACCCCATTGCTCTTTTTCAGGCTGGGGAGCTCTTTGAGAAGATCCGGAACCCTCAGAGGGCCCTGGAGTGCTACCGCAAGGGCAGCTCCTTTCTGAAAGGTTCGGCTCAAGGTGGAGGGGCAGGGAGCGGGATGGCCCGCCTGACCTTGGGGAGGCCTGCCAGACCGACCTCGGCTTCTTCATGGATGGGGAGTTCATTAAACCTTTAGCATTCTGCCACTCTCTCTTTCTCTAGGAAACCCCCCCCCCGGTCCGTCTGTCCTTTTCATTCTTTGTCTGGGACCCAGCCCCTAAAGGCAAAGAAGGGAAGAGTTGGGGAAGGGTCTCCCCTGGGTCTCCGTCTGCCCGCCTGTGGCGGCGCAGCGCAGGCATGGCCTCGATGGAAGAGCCTGCCTGTTCCCTGTGCCCAGTGGGTCTTTCTGGGAGACACCCCCTCCTCATCTCACCTCTCCTCCCCCCCCCACTCCCTCTCTAGCTGTGGAGCTCGCTCGGGTGGCCTTCCCAGCAGAGGTGGTGAAGCTGGAGGAGAGCTGGGGTGACCACTTGGTGCAGCAGAAGCAACTGGATGCTGCCATCAACCACTACATAGAGGCTCGGTAAAGTTCTCTCTCTGTGTGCGTGCGTGCATGTGTGCGCATGATGCTGACGCTTCTTCCATCCAGGGGAAATAGGGTGGGGTGGGCAGCCTGTGGGAGCTTTTCCTCTGAGCAGTGCAGTTGGTTGGTTGCCTCCAGGTGTGCGGTGAAAGCTGTGGAAGCTGCTCTCGGTGCCCGGCAGTGGAAGAAGGCCGTCTACATCCTAGACACGCAGGACCGGAAGATGGCAGCCAAGTATTACCCCAAGATCGCCCAGCACTATGCGGCCTTGCAGGAATACGAGGTGAACCCCCCCCCAACCCCTGCCTCCCTCCCTCCCTTCTGGAGCAGCAGGCAGGGATGCGCGGCTGAGAGCAGAGCCCGGCGGCACCTGGAGAGTCGGCTGACGGCACCCTCTTCTCTTCCTAGATAGCAGAGGAGCTCTACGTCAAGGGAGATGCCATCAAGGATGCCATTGACATGTACACCCAGGCCGGGCGTTGGGAGCAGGCGCATAAGGTGAGTGGGGAGGAGGGCCCCCCCCAAAACCCCTCCCCCCTCTTTGGGTCAGCTATGGGACCTAAGGCTGGCCTCGGAAGGACCGCTCGCTGGTGGAAAGCGGGGCAGCCGGGCTTTCCTGCCTCAAGTGCCTTCCTCCTAAGCGGAAAGATGGGGGGGGCAGAGAAGAAGGGAATCCCCTCGCTGGGGCAGCCGGAGGGAGGGTGGGGAGGGTCGGTGTCTTCTGCCTGAGGCACCCTTGAGCAGGACTCGTAAGAGGAGCGCTGGGAGCCAGGATGAGGTGGGCCCTCTTTTCTTGGGGCCCCCCTCCTCGGGTAAGGAGGAAGGGGCCTTTTGCTGCCCTGCCTGCTCCTAGCCCCCCACCCCACGCCCCACCCCCTTCTCTTGCAGCTGGCCTCCAAGTGTATGAGGCCGGAAGACGTGTCCGTGCTGTATATCACGCAGGCCCAGGAGATGGAGCGGCAGGGCAAGTACAAGGAGGCGGAGAGGTGGGTGCTTTGGGCCCAGAGCAGGACTTGGGGGAGCCAGAGGAGTGACAGGGCCGGTGGGCGGGTCAGAGGGTGGCGGGCAGGCAGGCAGGCGGGCAGCAGCCTTTGGGGGAGGTAGTTCCCTGGGGCCACGGTGGGCGCCCACTTTGCCTGCTCAGGGCCCCCGCCCAGCGAGCTGCCCTTTCAAGGTCTCCCCCTGCCCCTGCCCCTGCCTTCTTCCAGGCTGTACATCACCGTCGACGAGCCGGACCTGGCGATCACCATGTATAAGAAGTGCCGGATGTACGACGAGATGATCCGGTTGCTGGCCAAGTACCACAAGGACCTCCTGAGCGACACCCACTTGCACTTGGGCAAGGTAGCGTTCGCTGGGCTGGGCTGTGGGGGGGGGCAGTTGGGGAAGGGAAGGCAGGGGAGGGGAAGGGAGGCCAGCGGCTCTGGTAACTGGCTGACTTGGGGCGCAGGAGCTGGAAGCCGAGGGGCGTTTGCCGGAGGCCGAGTACCATTACCTGGAGGCCAAGGACTGGAAGGCGGCTGTGAATATGTTCCGCGTGAACAACATGTGGGAGGAAGCCTACCGGGTAGGAGCCTCCCCCTCCCCTCCCCTCCCGTCCCCTCCCCTCCCGTCCCCTCCCCTCCCCTCCCCTCCCCACGCTGGCCAGCCGGCCAAGCCCCAGCTCCTCTCACCCTCCTCTGTAGATGGCTGGGGGAGGGACTGTGGGGAGGGTGGCCCCGGCGAGACATCCCGGCCCGTTGGCTACCCGCAGCTGATGGCAGTACGAGAACTGCTGTGCGAGTGCCGTTGGGGGGAAGAGGAGACGGGTGGGCTCCCATTAGGCCTCCGTGAGAGCAGGATGCGGGCTCCTCTGGGCCCTGGGTCCAGGGCAGCCTTGCAAAGTGGCCAGGAGGACCTGCCACCCCCTCCCCCCGCTGAGTCCCTCTGTTCTGACCCGAGGCAGGTGGCCAAGGCGCACGGGGGAGCCCATTCCCACAAGCACGTGGCCTTCCTGTGGGCCAGGAGCCTTGGCGGGGAGGCGGCCGTCAAGCTCCTCAACAAGTTTGGGCTTCTGGAAATGGCCATCGACCACGCAGCGGATAACAAGTGAGGCATCTGTGTGGGGAGGGGACTCCCCGTTGGGCATCCCCTCATCCTTGCTCATGGCCCTGGAGGGGCGAAGTGGGTGCCCTTTGGGGGGGGAGGAGGAGGACAGCTGAGCAGGCTCTTCCCCTGTGGCCATCCCCTCCCCGGTCCCCCCCCCCCATTGTGGGGGCTTGTGGCTCAAAGACCTTCCTTGGCTGCAGGGGGCGGTCGGGGGGGGGGAGGGGGGAGCGCGGAAACGCTCAACCTCTGGACGGTTTCTCCTTCCACAGCATCTTTGACTTTGCTTTTGAGCTGGCCAGGCTCTCCATGAAGCAGAAGCTTCCCGAGATCCATTTCAAATACGGGTCTTTCCTGGAGGACGAGGTGGGTGAGGCCTGGTGTCTGGGGGTGAGCGGGGTGTGTGTGCTTGCACGCTTGTCCCTTTGCTTTCTTTCTTGGTGGATGGGTGGAGTGTGATGTTGATGTAAGCCCCTCCCCTCCTCCCGCACATAACTCCCCCCCCCCCCCGGTTCTTCTCCTGTCTTGGATGCAGGGCAAGTTTGAGGAGGCAGAAGTGCAGTTTGTGAAGGCCGGGAAGCCCAAGGAGGCCGTGCTGATGTAAGTCCCCCCCCCCTTTCCCACCCCCATCCCATTTCCCTTGGCTGCATTTGCCCGGTCTGGCCCAGGCACCATTCTCTCTCTCTCTCACTCTCTCTCTCTCTCTCTCCTTCTCTCTCTCCCCGTGCGTGGCTGCTTCCTGCTTCCTTGGCTGGGTCATCCCACGGCTTGCCTGGGACTCTCCGCGGACGAACACCCTCTGCTCGCCCAGGTACGCCCATGCCCAGAACTGGGCGGCCGCTCAGCGCGTGGCCGAGGCCCATGACCCCGACAGCGTGGTCGTTGTCCTGGTGGGCCAGGCGGACGCTGCGTTCAAGCAGAAGGAGTTCCCGAAGGCCGAGGCCTTCCTCTTGCGGGCTCAGCGCCTGGACCTGGCCGTCAAGCACTACAAGGTAGGCTCCAGGAGCAGCCGCCGCCGCTGCAGCCGCACCGCTCTGCAGGGAGGACGACTCCTCCGTGCATTGGCGAGAGGGCCGGGGGAGTGGTGGCATGCTACTGACCTCCCCCAGGCCCTCCCTTGCCCCACTCAGCCCTGCCCTTGCTCATGGGAGACCACTCAGCCCAATGGGTTCAGCCGCGCAGGGCAAAACTGTACAGGGGCCTGAGCACCACCCCCACCACCCCCGCAAGCCTGCTCTCAAGAGGGGGAATACGGAGCCGTGGAAGAACAGGTTGCTTGCTGGAGAGGTGTCGGCTTGAACCAGGGCTTGGGGAGGATGCTTCCGCTTGTTGTTGCCCCTGGTTCTGTGCCAAGGTGCTGGCCTCTGAAGCTGATGGCGCGGACGAGCCCCTCCAGTGAGCATGCGCAGGGCTAGACCTGCCTCAGGCAGACCCCCGAGAGAGGTGGCCGCCTGCCTGATCTGTGCTGTGCTGCGCAGTGGGGAGGGGAAGAGGGCTGCACTCTTAGCTGTCCTTTCTCTGAAAGCTCCGCAACCCCTCATCCTTCCCTAGCCGGACATGGGGGGCCCTGGAGCTCAGCGCCAGGCCAAGAGGCAGTAGCAGGCAAGGAGGCCTCTGACCCTGCTTCCTTCCTCCTGCCCAGGAGGCCGGTATGTGGACCGACGCCCTCCGGATCTGCAAAGAGTACTTGCCTGGGGAGCTGGAAGCCCTGCAGGAGGAGTATGAGCGGGAGGTGGCCAAGAAGGGACCCAGGTGAGCGGGGTGGGCGCCAACCCCGTGGGAGCCTCTGGAGCCCCCACCCCATAACCCCTGGCAGCCCAACCCAAAGCCCCTTGGAGAGGAGGAGGAGGAGGAGGAGGATTCTTGGCTCCTGAGCTCCAGGGTGGAGCAGCGGGAGAGGGTGGCCCACACCCCCTGTCTGCCTGGCCCCTGCAAAGGTGTCCTTGGCCTTTTTTAGGGGCCCTGAGGGCATCCTGGAGCAAGCCCGGGAATGGGAGCAGGCCGGGGAATATGCCCGAGCCGTGGACTGCTACTTGAAGGTGCAGGATCTGAGCAACCGGGCCCTGATGGAGAAATGCTGGATGAAGGTAGGCCTTGACTCCTTCCCCACCTGTTCTCAGCCCCCAGACAGAGTTTCAGGCAATGTGAGCGCCAGCCATCTTTTCAAGCCACTGGAGAGTCAATGGGGGTGGGGGCCGTGTGCTGTGCCCTGCTTGCCTTTCACCCTCAGAGAGAGGCCTTGGGGTGACGGAGGCTCTTGCCCCGAACAGGTGCGCTCGGGGGTCCTGTGGGGCAGCCCAGCTCCTGGCTGCGGGCCCTGGGGATCAGGGTAGAGGCACCTGGTGACTTCCATTTTTCCTCCCGCCACCCCGCCCACCCACCTGCCCATCACAGGCCGCTGAACTAGCCATCAAATTCCTCGGCCAGCCTCGGAGCGTGGAGGTGATGCGGACGGTGGGACCCCAGCTGGTCAGCATTGGCCAGTTCAATGTGGTAAAAGGCACTTCTGGACTGGGTGGGGTGGGGGCAGGGAGGGGGGCTGGCCTCCCCGTTTCCAGTCTAAGCCTCCGTGGGGCACACCCACCCGAGGCCTCCTGGTGTTTCCCCGGAGCCCCGCCGTGGACCCTGGCTCTCCTCCTCCTCCTCCTCCTCTCCAGGCAGCCGAGCTGTATCTCAACCTGGACCTGATCAAGGAAGCCATTGACGCCTTCATGGAGGGAGAAGAATGGAACAAGGCCAAACGGGTGGCCAAGGAGCTGGACCCCCGGTATTCCCCCCCCCCCTTTCCTCCCTGATTGCTCCTTTGGGGGGGACGGGGCACCGCAGAGGCAGTAGGAGCAGAGGGCTCCGGCCACCCTCCCCAACCCGAAAGGTCTCCTTGGGATGGCCTGCGGGGGAGGGGGGACTGGGGTGTCCAGGGGAACTGCTGACGAGCAAGCGGAGGCTCTTCAGCCGGCCAGGACCTTGCCCTCTCTGTAGTCTCCCCCCCCCACCATCTCCAAGTCCCCTGGGGGGTCTTTAGGGATGCTTGCCTCTTTGTCAGCACCATGCTGGGAGGTGGGGCCTCCTCCCATCACTGCCCCCCCAGCCCCCGCAGGGGCTTTTCTTGGGCAGATGACAAGAGGCGCCCCCCCCTTGCTGCCCCACCGCAGGTACGAGGAGTATGTGGACCAGCACTACAAGGCATACCTCAAGGACCAGGGCAAAGTGGACTCGGTGAGAGGATGCGGGGAGGGAGGGAGGGAGGGAGCCCCCAGGGAGGGGCGAGAAGCTCAAGGACGCAGGCTGGCTCTGCGGATCCAGGAGCTGCCCGTTTCATGGCGGGAGGCGGAAGTGGCCACTTTTTTGTGCAGCCGCCGGTCTGTCCCGTTTCCCACCATCCTGTCCAAGACCCCTCATGGAAGCACCCACTGAAACCGGGCCCTTTTGGGAGGGTTATCAAGACCAGCCTGGGGGAGGGGCAAGCCAACTGGGAGGAGGGGGGGCAGAGGGGAGAGGCTCCAGGAACCCTAACCCCCCCACCCCTCCTCTGCTGTCTTTCCCCAGTCGAGCATTAGCACTGGGAATGCACCCTTGCCCCTCCACCCCACCCCGGGTGCCCTCCAGAGAGCCATCCCCCCCCCGCCCCTCTCCTTTTCAGAGAGGGCTGCTCTGCTCCCGGCAGCTCCGGGGAGGGGTCCTTTTTCACCTGCACGAAGACGTTGGCGGTAGCTGGTGTGCAGAGCCCTGTTCTCCGCCTCTGCTCTTGTCGCCCGCGGTCGGCCTTCCCCAGGCCGGGCAGGGGCAGTGGGGTTGCCTTAGGTGCTTTGCGGGTGTGGGGGGGGGAAGAAGGAGAAATGAGGCCGGGGGCCGGTCGCGGGCATAAGCCGGTTGCAGCAGGTGTTTTCTCTGGCAGCTGGTGGGGGTGGACGTGATGGCTGCCTTGGACTTGTACGTGGAGAGAGAAGAGTGGGAGAAATGCCTGGAGACGGCAGCCACGCAGGTACCTCCTCCTGGCTGGGGACCCCGTTGGCCCCCCTCCCTGTCGACCCCCCTCCCCATTGACCCTTGGCCTCTTTCCCACGAGGGGGAGGCGGGGGGAGAACCACCGCAAGGGGATCTACAAAGGAGCCCAAGGCCTGCCTCTCGGCCCAAGCCACAGCCCAGCTCTGTCCCTCACCCACCCCCCTTGGAACCCAACGGGTTTGCTCCCTCAGCGCCAGCCTGGAGGGCTCTGAAGCCAGGTCTGATCCGGAGCACCCAGGACACGCCGTCTTGAGGAGGAGGAGGAGGAGGGAGCCGAGCCTCGGGCGAGGCCCCTGTCAAGGGCTGGGAAGGGGAAGGCTGCTTTCTCCCTGGGAAAGGGGTCTTTCTGCATGGGGTGGGGAGGGAAGGATGGGACGGGATGGGACGGGAACCCCTCGCCCTCCTCTTAGGGCTTCCTGAAGCCTTTGCCTCCCTCCCCTTCGCCCTAGAACTACAAGGTGCTGCACAAGTATGTGGCTCTTTACGCCACCCACCTCATCCGGGAGGGCAGCTGGGACAAGGCCCTCCGCCTCTACGTCCAGCACGGCACGCCGGCCAACGCCCAGGTAGGTGGGGGGAGGGAGGGTGTGCTTGGGGGGAGCTGGACCACCCAGGGGCAGGGGGGTGATGCCATGGCCAGGCTGACCTTCTGCCATCTCCCCTGCCAGAATTTCAACATCTACAAGCGGCTCTTTGTGGAGATGGTGAACGAGCCAGGACTGAACCGGGCGGAGGCCTACCACAGCTGGGCTGACCTGCGGGAGGTCCTCTTCAGCCTGGTGAGTGCCCCCTGTCCCCGGAAGCAGGACGAGGCACCCAAGCGGTGCTCCTGGGCCGCCGCCTCCCCCTGCGGTGGGTGGCGAGAGGCAGCACTCCTCGGCTCTCCGCTGCTCTGCCCAGAAGGGACGGACCTCCGGGAGAGGCCCAGGCCCCCCAAAAGGAGGGCCCCGCTCTTGAGCACCTCCCACCCCTTCCTGCCTGGCAGCCCTCTGCCTGGATCCTCCGTGAACCGAGTCAGGGGCTCTCATGGCAGCCCGAGGTCCCCCCACACACACACCCACACACACACCCACACACACACACACACACACACACACACACACCCTCTCTCCAGGCCCTGGCAAAAGCACTGGGCACTTCCCAGACAAGCTCAGAGACTCTCTTTGTTTCCTGCAGTGCGAAAACCTGGTGAAGTCCAGCGAGGCCAATACCCCTGCTCATGAGGAGTTTGAGACCATGCTGCTGGTCTCTCACTACTACGCCACACGGTCTGCAGCCCAGAGTGTCAAGCAGCTGGTGAGTCCGTGGGGGGGGGGGTTGCGTCCCAGGGACCCCTTGCCTCGCCTGTCTCTCACCCCACCTCCCTGGGCTACACAGAAGGCTGGAGCTGGGGGGGGGGCAAAGGGTTGCCTGGCAGAGGAATGCTCCTCCTTGCTGCTAGAGTGGGTAGGGTGGGGGGTGCACCTCTAGCGAGCAGCCCAGGCCCACGGCTGCTCTAGGCCCAAACAGGCTGACCCCCTTTCTCTGTCGGCACTAGCCGGCCCTCTCCTAGTGGTACCACGCTGGGCCTGCTCACTGCGGCGTGGCTTTTATTGGGGAAGGAGGGGGGCCGCAGAGGAACCGAGGCCCCAGGGCAGATGTTTGGGGGCTGATCAAGTCTTCCTCTTCCCTCCAGGACACAGTGGCAGCCAAGCTGTCCATTTCCTTGCTGCGCCACACGGAAATCGTTCCTGCAGACAAGGCTTTCTATGAAGCAGGGACGGCGGCCAAGGTGAGCCAGAGGGCAGGAGGAGGAGATGGCACAGGAGGAGGTGCCCCCCCCATGCCAGCTGCAAGGCATCCCAGCCCCAAAATGCTCTGGTTCCCTGCAAGGGGCAGGGTGGGGGCGGGGGCGGGGGGTGAGACCACTTCCAAGGGAGGCCAGACCAGGAGAGATCCTACCTCTCCCTCGCAGCCACCTCCCATCGCCATCATCTCTAGAGAAAGGGCAAGTGGCCCAACAGGGTGGCAGAGCAGCCACTGGCAACATGCTGGTGCGGAGGAAGGGGCTCGGGCCAGGCTCTTCCCCCTCCTCGTATTGAAACCTTGTTAGCGGAGTTGTCCACCCAGCCTGGTGAGTGGTTGATTGAGAAAGGCCAGCATTTTATCACACACCACAGAGAGAAACCCTAGAATGGGGGGACCAGGAGGTGTCGTGGTGGCCGCCTAGCCGGGGAAGGGAAAGGGGAAACGAGGCAGATTGGTGGAGGGAGGGGCTGCTTTTCAGGACGATGGCCAGTCCTTCCCCGGAGGGTCCCAGGAATGCCGGCCAGAAGCGGAGGAAGAGGCTGCTCTGGGGTCCCTCTTGGGCTCTCTGAGCAGCCCAGGGGGTCACAGTCGGTGGCCCGACAGCCTCCTGGGATGTCCTTCCCCCTCGCCTCGCCTCCGGCCCTCTCCAGGGCTGCCGTCCTTTCCAGGGTCCCCAGCCCTTTTGGACTTCTCGGGATGGTGCCTGTTTTGCAGGCAAAGCGTGGGTGGGCCACTGGTGACCCAGGGAATGGGAACCGAGGGCCTTTGTCGCTGAGAAGCCCCACTGAGGACGGAGGCCAGGAGCCGTTCCTAGAAGCTGGCCACAGGGTAGGGGCCTTGTGCCCAGCAAGGTCCTTCTTGTCCGCCTCTGGCGCTAGCCAGGGAGGCAGCAGAGTCCTTCGGCAAGGATCATCCGTGCCCCCCCCCCCCCGATATGCCACTTCCTGATCTGTTGGTTGAAGACCTAAGGGACGGCCAGACGACCACCACCACCGTCTCCTCCCCTCCCTCCCTCCCTTTCTTTCTTTCTCTAGGAGGTTGGCTGGGAGAACATGGCCTTCATGTTCCTGAACCGCTTCCTTGACCTGACGGATGTGAGTCCCGCTTGGGCCTGGGGTGGCGACAGGGGTGGGACTGAGGGTGGCCAGATTTCCCCCTGACGGCGGCCCTTGGCTCTGTCCAGGCAATTGAGGAGGGCTCCCTGGACGCTTTGGACCACTCGGATTTCCAGAACACAGACATCCCCTTTGAAGTCCCCCTGCCGGCCAAGCAGCACGTCTCGGTGAGTGCGCCCCTTCCGGGCCAGCCAGCCTCCGCCCCAGCTGTGCCTGGTGAGGCGGAGGAGGAGGAGGGGGGGTGTCTCTTAGGTCGCCATAGGGAGCCTCCTCCCCCCACCCCACCCCCGCCGGCACCTGAGGTGTGTGTTATGGCTGCATGTGGTTGCCCTGCCTGCTCTCTCTCCCCATGAGAGGTCTGTGTCTCTCCCCATGGCAGGAAGAGCAGCGCGAGGAGATCCGTGACTGGGTCCTCACCGTCTCCATGGACCAGCGGCTGGAGCAGGTCCTGCCCCGAGATGAGCGCGACACCTACGAAGCCTCCCTGGTGGCCGCCAGCACGGGCGTGCGCTCCCTGCCCTGCCTCATCACAGGTCAGAAGGTGGGGAAAGGAGGCGGTGGGGCTGCAAGAGGCCCCCCCGCCCCCCCCCCAGTGTTCTCCTATGGCAAATGGCAGGAAGGAGGGAAGCTGCTTTCCCCCCCCCCCCCCGCAGGGGGAGAATAGGCCAGGCCCAGCCTTCCTCCCTGGCCCCTCCCAAGGAGAATGTGCTGCCACATTGTTGTTTAGTTCCTCCTCTTGCAGAGGAGGGGGCAGGGCTGATCCCTCGGGGTCACGGAGATGGAGGATCCACAGTGAGGCCTCCTCCTCCTCCTCCTTCCTTCCTTCCCTTCCAGGAGAGAGGATTCCTCTCTTCCTGAACAGATAAGGCACAAGGCTTTCCCTCCCTGGCTCTGCTTGCTCCCCTTAAGGGAGCCAGCTGTGACCTGGCCTGGGCATCAGTGCGCTTCACCCCCCACCCCACCCCCGGGCTGGCAGTTTTGCTGTTTCCAAATCAGAGGTGTGCAGATTTAATCAAGCAACGGCCACTGAAAATTCACAATTATTCACAAACAGCCACTACTCTTAACTAACTCAGAGAACATGTTTATCACAATCTTTCAAGCTCACTCAAACACCCTCAAGGGAGGTTGGGCGGGACGTGGGGGGGGGGTGCTCAAAGCTTTTGTTTTTTACCCTACCGTTTTGCTCAAAATAGAACTCTGGACAGCTAAACTAAATTGAGTACAGAGTCTTGTAAAAGACAGGAAGTGGCCCTGTGGCCCCTTCGAGGCTAACAAATACTGTTCAACACAAACATTTGTGGATTGCAGCCATGAGCGTCAGGTGGCATGAGTTGCAGCCCCCGGCATCTGACAAAAAAGGGGCCGCCATCCCTGGAATCGCATGCCAGCCCGCCCTGGTTAGCCTTTGAGGAGTCCCAGAGCTTTTGTGTTGTTTGTTGCTGCAACAGACCCAAGCGGGTACCCTCGGAAACTTCAGCCATGAAAGGCGCTGTGGCTGTGAAGACCATGCTTTTAAACTCAAACCAAATCTGCCTTTCTCAAGCGTCTGTAATTGGAGAGGAAGATGGCAGCGTAGACCGCATCAACGAGTGCCTGTGAATCGCTCCTATTAATAATTCAAATCTCTGTAACATCACTTGTGTATCAAACAGCGCTCTCTAGTCTCTACCCCAGAAACAAATCATGGCCATTCTGGAACAACCCAAATTCAGGAATAACCAAACCCACCAGGATGGTCAACCAGTTTGTCTGGATCCTCGCCTGGCTCATGAGCCCCCCCCCCCCACACCTCCATCATGAGGATAGGTGGCATAGCATGACTTTGACAGGCGTCTTGAGACAATGGAGTCTGGCTCCCGAAAACTCACACGGAAACCAAACTATTCGCCTTTCAGGTGTCCTTTTTTCTCCCCCTCCCCCCCCCCTTTTTTTGCCAACTCACTAAAGAAGGTGCTGAGGAGGCACCGGCAGAATTTGCTCTTGGTTTCTCATTGGAGGAGAGTTGAGACCGGTTTGCTTGCTTCGTGCTTGAGGTAGCTCCTCTTTGGTGTTCCCAAAGGCCACCCCTTTCACCTCCGGCTCACTAACGGCGGGCTGTGGGGCTCCTTAGGCCCCCCCCCAGAGCAGGGGGGCGCGGGATATTGGTGGAAAGATCTCTGCCACCTGCCAGGAGAGGGTGGCATTTCGCTGGAGGGGGAAGCGGGTGCCCCGACAGATGCATGGCAGGCATGGGGCTCGGCTCTTGCCCCGAGAGGGAGGTCACTGACACGGCGCGGCCCTTTCCCTCCCCAGGCTACCCTGTGCTGAGGAACAAGGTGGTGTTCAAACGCCCTGGGAAAGAAGCCAACAAGGACAGCTGGAACAAGTTCCTGATGGCTGTCAAGGTGAGGCCGCAGGAGGGAGAAGGGCCGGTTGAGGAGGGAGGGGGAGGGGAGGGAGGGAGGGGTGCTTCCCCCCCCCCACCGGGTTGTTCCCCAAGGCTTCTGGCCTGATGAGCTCACTCTGCCCCCACCTCCCTCCCTCCCTCCCTCGCAGATGTCACACAGCCCCCCCTGCCAGGATGTTCTCAAATTCATCGGTCAGTGGTGTGGCGGGCTGCCCGGCTCCAGCTTCTCCTTCCAGTGACCCAGACGTCACACTCCGGACTCTCGGCTGCCCCTTTTGTGCACAGTCTCCTTTATCAATAAAGATACTGCTGCCTGTATGCCTGGCCTTCCTGGGCTCTTTCTGCACATGAGGGTCGTTGAGAGCCATCTGGATTTCCTATCTTCTGGGGCTGTGACCAAAGAGAAGGCACGAGGAGACAAAGGAGGCTGCGTAGAGCCCCCCCCCCAGTGAGGCCCCCGCCGGCGGAGAGCGAGGCTCCTTTGCTGTCCGACTGCCTTCCGTCTTGTCCAGGAAGCAAGGCAGGGAGGGAGACGCGCCTAACTCTTCGGCGCTGGAGACCCCATCTGTGGGCGGTGGCGGCAGCAGCAGAGGCGATTGGATGGTGGGCCCCCTGATTGCCCTGATCCCCCGGCCCACGGTGGGGTGGGGGGGCTCTGACCCACTACCTCAGAATCGGTCTTGGGAAGTGGCTCTGCCAGCATTCCAGTGGGAGGGGGCAAAAGCTTGGCAAGGGGGAGGCAGCTCTCGCCGCCTCCTCTCTGAGAAGCTCCTTCCTGATGGTCACAGGAGAAACCATACAGGCGAGGCTGGGGGGGGGGCGGGGGAGGGATTGGCTGTTGTGTCCTGCGGGAGCCACAAGGGACGGCAGCATAGAGAGAGCTAGTGGCAGTGGGGGCGGATGATGGGCAGAGGAAATGGCTCTGTTGTTTCCCATCAGTATTCTTTATTTCTGTCCAGTATTTATATGGGCCCCTGTCCTTCCCCCAACAAGCTGACCGGGGGGGGGGGCGGTCTTGGCCTCTCCCCATGAGGGCCACCTCTTTCCTAGAGGGCCAGCCCTTTCTGCCCACTCCTCCTAAGTGCCCGCTGCCTTAGGGCTGTGGAGGGTCATGAGAGGGGCTGAGGAGGCAAGTTGGCGCCCATGCATAGATGCACACACGCACCCTTGAGGGAGCCGGAAGCTGTCGCGGGTGTCCGGCCAGCTGTCTCTCATGCCGTGGCCTTGGGGGTTTCCCTCTCCCCCCCCCCATTACTGGAAGCCACCCTCCTCTGCTGAAGCTGGAAAACCTGGGGGACGGCCTCGGGGGGGGGCTGGTCTCTGAGTCCTTCCTCGCCTTCCCCCGTGGGTGAAAGGAGGGGGCATGAAGTGGGGAGCTTGTCGCCCTTCTCCCTGTTCCAGGAAGTGGCTTCCAGGCGCAGGTGCACACACCAAGCGCCACAAGCAGTCTCTCGCACGCCGCTCTCTGCCGCGGCCTACGGCTGCATGTCTGCGCCTGGGGTGCAGCTGCCCCATTCTCAGGACGAAGGCCTGAGGTGGGGTGTGAACTTGGGCCTGGCCCTCGGCCTCCTCCCGCTCCGCCTCCGTCTTCCCCAGACATTCACCAAAAACCAAGGCCGCAGCAATAGCCCCAGAGCCTGGAGAGCGGGTTGGGAGGTGGCGATGGAGCAGGCGGCGGGGTGCCAGCCGTTCCTGAGCGACTCCCCCAAAACGCGCCCCCCCCGACCTGCTGGGTGACCTGAGAGGTAGGGAGGGCTGCCAGGTGTGCAGGAGTGCCCCCCCCCCCCGAAATGAGGAGCTGGCCATGGCTGGCCCACCGCTCCCCATCCCAGCTTCTGCCCTTGCCCCACCCCCCACCCCTGCTGCTCCTGACCCCCCCCCCCAAGCCTGTCAGGCTTGGAGACTCAGCACAGCTCCAGCATTCTCTGCTGTTCCTTCAAGATTCACAGACGCTCAGGGGGGAAAAAACTGTTGCTTGATTTTAATCTAGGAAGGGAGAAGTAGCCAAAAAATGGGTTCTATCAGATTGTTTAGGGAAGTTTTCAGTATTAGCTGCTACCCTTTTTCTGTATGTCACTGGGGGCCATGCCTGTTGCTGTTGTCATGGGCCATCAAGTCACCTCTGATTTAGGGCACCCCATGGATGAGCAACACCCACAATGTACAGTTCTCAACAGACAGGATTCCCTAGTAAAGACAAGAAACACGAGAAAGGCAGAAGGCAGCAGGAAACGAGGAAGACCCAACAGGAGGTGGACTGACTCCCAAAAGGAACCCACAGGCTTGACTTTGCAAGAGCTGAGCAGGACTGTTGAGAACAGGCCATTTTGGAGATCGCTGATCCAGAGGGTCACGATAAAAGCACAGGTCACTTGACAGCACCTAACGATAGTCCTTGGTATTCCTCTTGCTGTCTGCAACTTCTTGCAGCATTTTTTTTCTAGCAAATCTTGCCCTCACATGAGGTGCTCAAACTATGGCAGCCTCAGTTTCATAATTGTTTGCCTCCAGAGAAAGTTCAAGCTAGATTTGCTCTAGGGCCCACTTGTTAATATTTCTGGCAGTCTAGAGTAGCCACAAAGCTCTCCTTTGGCAGCACATTTCCAACGAATTATTTTCCTTGTCAGCTTTCTTCACTGTCCAGCTTTCACACCCATACATGATGATCGGAAATACTAGACTGGATGATCTTGGGTCTCCAGTGACACATCCTTACACTTCCTTATATTTTCCAATTCTTTCTTTCTCTTCCGAGTCTTGTCTTCCTCTGATTTCTTGGCTGCGGTCGCCATTCGAATTGGTGATTGAACCAAGGTGTATACAGTCTCTCTTTCCATTATCTTCACTGTGAACCTTCCGAGTTGTGTAGTCCTTCTGTAGCCATGATTTTTGTCTTCTTGATGTTCAGTGGCAGTCCTGCTTCGGTACTTTCTCCTTTCACTAAAGGTCATTTCAGGTCACTGCTGCTTTCTGCCTGTAAGATGGTGTCATCTGCATAGCTTAAGTTATAGATGTTTCTTCTACCAAGTTTCACTCAGCCTTCCTCTGAACCTAGTTTCTCTCTGTGTTTTGTCCTAATGGTAGTAAAAGTAATGCATCAGGACCATGAAGTGCTGAGGGACACCCATGTCTTCCAGAACACCCCATAGAGTTTCTCACAACCACCCACCCCCCAGTCAAAGGTTAGGGTTAGGGATACAAAGGAAACCAGCCTGGCAAAGGTATGAGGCTTGGAGGGGTCATGCTTGGTGAAGGGCCCTGGCCTCTGGACACGTGGCTCAGGAACAGACAGGAGGAGAAGGCTTAGCCTCGCGTCCTCTGGCATTTCAGCTCCGTCCTCATCCCTGGGCAGAGCGGCTCCTTGGCGGGAGTGGCGGGCCCTCCTTGGCAGAGGCTTCCCCTCATTGCCCCGGCCGGGCACTCGCTTTCCACGAAGCCCACCCAGGGCAAGGAAGGCTCTAATGGGCTAGGCTGGTGTCTGGTCATCTGGAAGGCAGCTTCCCGTACCCTCTGCTGAACCGAGGCCGGGCCTCCTCGCAGGGAAGGGCGGGGGCGGCCGCCTTTGGAGCAGCCAGCACCTGCAAAAAGCCCTGGTTTGGGACCTTTGTGCCAAATGCCTCTTGACTGTAGGGTATCAGGCAGCGGGAAAACCCCTTGGACCAAAGACATTGCCTGAAAGTGGGGTGGGATGAAGGCCCAGGCCGGCCCGGCTTGGAGGCAGCGCTACTTGGCCCAGTAGGGAGGCAGGGTCTGTGAGTGGGAGGCAGCTTCCATACTCCCCCCCCATACACTTTGCTGCTGCCTCTGGTTACCTCCCGCCCGCCTGGGCACGATGGGCGGCAGTGGCTTCTGCACCAACCAAAGCAGTGGGAGGGAGAGACGGTGCCGAGATAAGGGGCCTGAAGGGAAGAGGAGGGGCTCTGGAACACTCCCCCTGCTCTCTCCCCCAAAGGGGGGGCCAGCCTCAAAAGCCCTCCACCCACCGGCCCACCAGTGCAGGGCTGCAGACAGACCCAGAGCCCCCCCCCACGCACGTACACACACACACACACACACAAAGCCCCAATTCCAGGCAAGGCCACACCAGGCACAGAAGGTCTGCAGCTGCTTATTTACAAAATGGTTTATTAAAAATAGGAACAGAAACAACACATGGAGCGTCCATGGCCCAGGAAAGGGGAGGCCTCTTTCATGGCCCAGCCCCACATACCGGAGAAGAGGCGGTTTCTCACTTTTGCACACGCACACACACACAAAACTCCATGGCTACCCCCCCATCCTGGTGGCCCCTCCTGCCTGCTGCACTGGGAGCCCCTGTCCGCCTGCTCGCTCGATCGCTCGCTCACCTGTCTGCCTGCCAGCCTACGCTGGGGCCCCAAGGGAGCCTCGCCGCTCGGTGGTGCAAAGCGTGCCACAAAGGAGGTGTGCATGTGGGGCTGAGGTGGGCAGAGTGACCTTAGTGGTGGAGATGGTGGGCATAAGGAGAGGCCAAGAAACGGTGGGGTGGGAATGAGCCCCTCCCTCCCTCCCTCCCTCCTTAAATAACAAGACAGACATCTCTGTGCTGTGCAAAAAAAAACCTCTGTACAATTCAAGCCAAAGAAAACTCCATGCATGAGCTGGGGGGGGGGGGGGAGGCCACTGGCCCGGGGAAATAATACTGACAAGGCACACAGCCCCCTTCCTGCCCCACCGGCTGTGCCTTCTTTCCCCCCGACAGCGGCAGCGATTGTCTGCGGGGCCCTCCAGCAACCACACGTGCAGGGGGCCCACCCAAAAGAGCAACGGCGGTGGCGGAGCAGGCGCAGCAACGGCGGCAGAAGAAGGCCTTCTGGGCAGCCCTCTCCTCCGAGGGAGGAAGGCGGGGGGCACCGCTGGCTGGCAAGGGGGCCTTAGGTCGATACAGTGACGGTCGCCATCCCTCCATTCCGTGAGTAGACAAACTTGTTGAACGCCTCTTCAAGTAAGCAGCTAAGCCGACTCTGATCAGCCTGCGAGGAGAAAGAGGGCCAGGTGAGGCGAAGGAGGAGGAGGAGGAGAGGGCGGCCCCTCCGCCCTCTCTGGCCACAGGGGGAAAGGGGCCGGCCATCCGGCCTGCCTGCCTGCCTGCCTCTTCCAGGTGCCTTACCTCGCTGATGAATCCCAGCTGGACCAGTTCAGCCGCCAGCTCCTGGATATTGTCACCTGCAGGAGGCAGGAAAGGGAGGGCGGTGAGCCTGCCGTCAGCCCCTCGCAGCCTACCAGGCAAGGGAAGTGGCGACTGGGGGTCAGACAGGGACTTACTGGGCAGCAGGTCACAGCTCAAGTGCCGGTTCAGCTTGTCTTCCAGTTTCAGCAGCAACGTCAACTGGCCAAGCAAACGGAGAGGGACTCAGAGAGAGAGAGAGAGAGAATCCGAGAGGGAAAGCCCAAGGCCCCTCCCTCTGTGTGTGTGCCCGCCACCCGCCACCCATGGACAAGAGCCCGAACCGGGCATACGTACATGATGCTTCACCCCCCTCCTCTACGGACTCAATGTTGCACTGCATCAACACCACCTGAAGGCAAAGGAGGGGAAGGGGGCCAGTGAGCAGACGCCAAGGCAATGGGGCTGGGAGTGGGGGGGGGCACACACACCCCTTCTCTGGAGCCAGGAGTCGGCCACTCACTTTGCGTGTCTCCACTTCCGCCGGCTCTGGCGTCGGCGTCTTAACCGAGGGGGGTGCAATGGGGGATTTCACCACCTCTTGCTGCGGCTGCTGAGGTCTGGGCAGGCCAAAGGCAGTGAGGGGGTAGATGCCATTCCTGGGAGGGGAGGGAGGGAGGTAGGGAGGGAAGTCAGGTGATGATGCCTCCTCACACACGAGGTTCCTGGCCACATCTTCCCTCTCACCCAGGGAGGGACTTACCTCACATCCTCCAGGAACTTGTCCAGCTCCAGCGCTGGAGACTGGGAGAAGCTGGAAAGAAGCAAACACCGGGTCAGAGAGACCCGCCCGAGGGACCTCCTCACCCCACCCCCTGCAAAAGGACAAGGGGAATGGGTGCGAATCGCCACCGCTCCCAGCCCCCAAAAGAGCCTCACATCATGCGGACACCCTCGCGGTCAGCGTGGTGGATCTCGGCCAGCACGGCGCTCATGTCCAGGTTCTTTGTCATTTCCTCCAGCGCGTTCTCCGGAATCATATCTGTCATGAGATAAAAAGCATGGCGTCCAAGAGCCATTCAGGCACTTCCTGAAAGGGGTGGGGGGCAGGGCCGATGCCTTAACCAACGTCTTGCCAAGAGAGATGGGGCCCTCCTCACGCCTTTGTTTCCTCCCTCCCAAGACCAAACACACCAGATCCGGGAAGGAGGGTGGCTCCCATACTGGGACCAACACCATTTAAGTGGTCCAGAGACATCCCCCGCCCAGCACCCCTGCCTGCCAATGGCTTGCAGGGTGCATCACTGCAGCAACAGCAGCAAATCAGGGAGGTTCTGAGCTGGGAGGAGAAAAGGAGGCCAACAGCCTCTCCCCAAACTGGGTCTATGGGCTAAAACCCAAGCCAGTGCCTGACGGAGCAGGACTGGTCGGGACTACCCAGGAAATCCCAGCAGGGCCACGTGCCACTCCGTGAACGGGCCAGCTCTGTCCGGCAGCAGCTTCCACACTGGGGGCAGTCAAGAAACCTCTGGGAGCCTCGTCGTTAAGCTCCCGGTTCTGCAGCCCAGACTGTGCTCACAACCTGGAGGTTCAATCCCAGGCAGCCGGCTCAAGGTAGACTCAGCCTTCTACCCTTTCGGGGTCGGTTCAATGAGTACCCCCGGCTAGCTTGCGGCGGGGGGGGGGGGGGGAGAGACGCAACGTGTCGCCTGCATCATTAACTTGTCAAGCACAGAGGGACAGAGTTACGATGCCTGCAAGAGAAGCAGTCCATTTATTTTCTCTTCTCACAGCTCTAGAACTGGGAGGGCCCGGCCGAGGCATCTTCACATCCTCAAAAATCAGGACAGGACACTCAAGTCCCACAAAGTCACTTCACAGGTGTTGTACACCCTGCACGGGGGCACACAACGGCCCCAAAGGCTGTCTATCTGCCATGTCGGTTGTTGTCCCTCGGAACAAAACACACAGAGAAAAGAACAGTCCCAAGAAACCCAACCAGATTTTCTTCTGGCACAAGTCTCTGGGCTGTTTCTGCTGCCTGAAGCTGCCTACAGGGCTGGCCCAGAATTCCTCCTCTGGAAACGATTGTCCTTTTATTCCCCTTGGTATTTTCTGGCCCTGGGTGTTTGGGTGGGGTACCACCCACAACTCTGCACACACTCCTCTGGACCCACGCCAGGCCTCTCGCTGGGGTCAGGAAAGGCTCCGGCACTCCTTGCTCGGCTCACAACTCCTTGTCTCTCTTTTTCCATCCTGGTGTCTGAGGTGGTGCTGGTCTAGCTACGGAGCAAGAGGGTGAGCGCAAGGCAGGAGGTGGGGGAAGACTGGCTGCAAATAAGAGAGAGTGAGAGACCCTGCAGTGCGCGTGCGTGCACACACACGTGCTCTCTCTCCCTCCACTGGTGATACTCACGCTGATGGCCCACGATGCAATGAGCAGCCAGAAGCTTTAAGGAAGGGACTTCAAAGAGGGCCTGATGGAAGAGGAGCTCCCGGGCCGTGGGTCGCCTGCCGGGCTGGGGTTCCAGGCACTTCTGAATGAACTCCTGGGGTTGGGGGGGGGGGAGAGAGAGAGAGAGAGAGAGGGAGGGTGGCTGGGATGAAGGAGGAGGAGGCCCAATTGTCCACCAGCCCCCAGGGAGCAGCGAAAGCCCACGCCCTCCAGCTAACCAAGGCCACAGAAGCTCCCTGGTGCTGGCTCTCAGAAGGCTTGTCTCGTCCTGAGAAAACGGCCGCAGCGAAGCTGGAGAGGCGCCCACGGCCAGCGCCAAGTTACCTTCAGCGAGCACCAAGAGGATTCTGGCCTTAGGCTGTTTCCAAACAGATCTCTTTCGGCATTCACCTATTTACAAAGTCAACCATACTGTGGTTGTTGTGTGAGTCGTGTTGCAATTTTGGGAAGGTGCCATGATCAGCCAGCAGGAAATCTAGTCCAGCCAAAGCAAAGAAGTGCCTCAAAAGCAAGGGGGTGGTGGTGGTGCACAAGGCAGGAGAGCCTGCGTACGCACGCTGCCCTCTGCTCACATCATCTGCCCCTTCAACTTGTGCAAGGCACGTATGCCACTCGCTTCCCCGCTTCTCTTCCCTTCCCCTCCCTGGCCGTGGGGACAAGGGAGCCTTACCCGCTGCAGGGGGTCCTCCAGCAACTGAATGGCGTTGTTAATGGCTTCCTGGGGAACGTAGGAGGACTCCCCATTGCCCTGGATCTCCAGCACTGCCATCTGCGGAAGAAGACAAAGCAGGGCCAAGAGGTCCCGTGGGCATCCCTGGTTTTCCAAGGCAGGCACTCACATGGCCACGGACGCAGTTCCCCTTGGGCAAATCTTCATGCCGCTTCGCAACATCCATGTCCGTGCGCCAGAACAGCCGTGCTCCCTGGCAGGCACCACCCCTCCAACTCTAAACCTTAAGAAGGTCTGCCTGATGGTAGGCGGTGTGTGCTGCGGGTGGCTATCCGCCGGCTGCAGCTCTCCTGTGGCCACTGAGAGCTTGACAAGAAGGGCCTTCCATCTCCCCGCCCCCTCCTGGGCCCAGCCCTCCCTCAACCCTCACCTCCAGCGCACACATCCCAAACGAGTAGATGTCCACCGCTGTCGTGACGTGAACCACTTCTGGAAGACAAAGCCATCGTGCTCAGCACCAGAGGCTGGAGTCACCCAGTCCCCAGCAAAGTGAGGATGCCGTCAGGAGGGGCGGGGGGAACAGCTCTCCAACCCCCTCCCCACCCATTCCATACCGCCATATTCCGGAGCAAAGAAGTGGAGGTTCTTCTGCTCCTCACGACACGTCTTCACGTGGTTGTTGATGGTGTCGGGGGCAACTAGAAGAGAGCAGAAGAGCCGCCGGTCACAGGCCTCCCTGGGGGTGGCAGCTGGGCGGCAGCCCTCGCCAAGGCAAGAAAAGATACAGCCCAAGGAGCGGTCCAGCCTCTGGCCGGACCGCCCCCCCCCTCCAGAAGCAAGGGGCTGAGGGGTAAGTGCAGCCAGAAGTCCCCCTTCTTCCCACCCCAGCCCAGGTCAAAGGAAGCCCACCAGGAATAGGAGGCTGAGAGCATGGGCGGGCGGGCAGGTGGGCGAGTGCCTCCTCCGCCCGAAAGGAAGAAGAGACCAAGGCAGAAGGCAAGTCCTCTCCTCCCCACTGGCCACCGCCCCCCCCGCCCCACAGAAGACACGAGAAGCCAGAGGAATGCTAGGAGTTGCTGCTCCTGCCACTTTAATGCCATGGGCAGAAAAAGCAGCCTCACCTTCAGGGGACGGAATACGGACAGCGAAGGTGGCAGACAGGAGCTTCCTTTGGGGGGGGTGTCGGAGAGGCAGCCCTCCTTCAAGGCCACCCACGGCATTCGGGGGAGGAATCCTCCGCTTCTCCCCCCCCGGGCTGGCACCCTGCCCACCTGCCCCACCCTCCCCATGGAAGGGACCCTCTGCCAACGGTTCTCGACGGCACCCCACCTCACCCAGGAGGCAGCCCAGCGAGCCAACCTCCAGGCAGCCGACCAGCAGCCCTCGCCAAGGCAAGAAAAGACACAGCCCAGAAACAGCCAGGCCAGGGAGGAGGGTCTGGTCAGCCCCACTCCCTTGGGCCCAGCCAGGGCTTGAGTGAAAGAAATCTGTCACCTAGATTAATAAAAAAAGGCACAGGGGATCGGCAGGGAGGAGAAGGGCAAAGGAAACAGACCCCAAACGGCCCAGCTACTCACAAAGGAGCTCTCCCTGGACCAAGACAAAGCCACGGAGGGCAGGACAGCCCTCAGCCCTCCTGTCTTCTCGGGGGGGGTGTAAGATGGGGGGATGAGACATTATCACTTTCAACACCAAGTAAAAGTAAAATGCTGCTCGTTCCAGGCAGTGGGCGAGCCATGGGCTGGCCTAAAACCTCTGCCAGCGTCGGCCTGGGGCCAACAATGAGGGAGGATCCGAGTCTCCCTTCTGGCCCAAGGCTGTCCACACTCTGAAGGTCGAGCCCCACTGCACCGGACAGACCCCCGGCTGGGACTGGCCCCACCAGAAGGGAGAAGTGGGCTGTTGGGGGGGTCTCCCCCACTGCTGGTGCCTCTCCCCCCCCAAGACACAAAGAGTCCCACAGGCAGAGCAAGGAGGAGGACGGAGCAGAGACCAATCCGCCCCCAAAATCCAGGGGCCAGCGCACAGCCCAGCCAGTGGCACTGAAGCAGCAGCCAGGCACGCCTCGAGGCCAGACACGAGACAAAGAACACACACACAGACCCGAGCAGAGCAGGGAAGGGAGCAGAAGCCAACTTCAGCTTGCCACCAGCAAGCCACCAGGGGTGGGGAGGGGGGACGGGGACCAGCTGCTGCTGCTGCTGCTGCTGGGACTAGAAGCAGGAAGGCCACCGTGTCCACCTGCTCTAGAAGGTAAGGCCTCTCCCTACCTCAGAGCCAGGGAGGGGGCCCACCATGCAGCCCAGCTTCCCTCGGGCTTGTCCTCATCAGGGTTTGAAAGCCGCCAGCAACCCAAAGGGAGGAAACCCCCCCCCCCCCGTTCACAGGGCCTTTCCTCCTCCTCTGCTTCTGCCCTGTAAATGGCAAACAAGAAATCCGCCTCCGACGATGGGGACCAGTCAAGGCTTGCTTGCTCCGGTGGGGTGGGATAAAGCCACCAGCTCAGGACAGCCCGTAGGCACACCTTTTCCGGAAATGACGTTTCCTGTGGCACTTGAAAGACGAACAAACTTTACTGTGGCTCTCAGCTTCATGGACTAGAGCCCAGACTGTCTATCCTCTGAAGATGATGGTGCTTTATCCCTGATACAGACGACCACCAGTTAGTGGGCTTTTAAAATTCGAGTGTTACTTCCAAGTCTATGGCTCCTTTTACCTCTTTGTTGGGATGTTAGGGTTCTACTTTTCGTCTTAAAGATGTTTCTTTCTTCCATATCTGTAGGTACAAAATGCAGCTTCCAAAATACCACAGGAGTCCTCATGCATCCTCCAAGTGGAAAGTTTGGTTCCTGGTTTTAGATTATGTTTTATTCCTTCTTTTGTCTCAAATGCTAAAAGCCACCATCTCCTTCAGCCCCTTTGGCTGGCGGCTGCATCTTGCAGAGCAGGACATGTTTTCATGAAATGAAGACACTCAAAAGGTAATAAGGTCTCCTTCCATCTTGAGAGACGATGATAACATGCTCTGTATGGAGGACTTGGAACAGCGTTTGGTGTGGCTGAGAAGGCCAATTCGAGAGTGACCATCCCTTCCACAATGAAGACAAATACAGTCTGTCCCCTGTCCAGATCCCTGGTTTTGCTGGTTTCGGGACGGCCTCTTGGCCTCAGCCTGCTGGACGAGGGTCTCTTCAAATTGGGAGAGGCCGTGATGTACCGCCTGCCTCCAGGCTGAACGCTCAGATGTCAGGGTTTCCCATCTGTTGAGGTCCATTCCTAAGGCCTTCAGATCCCGCTTGCAGATCTCCTTGGATCGCAGCTGTGGTCTCCCTCTGGGGCGATTTCCCTGCACTAATTCTCCATATAGGAGATCCTTTGGAATCCAACCATCAGCTATTCTCACAACATGCCCAAGCCAATGTAGACGTTGCTGTTTCAGTAATGTATACACGCTGAAAATTCCAGCTCGTTCCAGGACTGCCCTGTTTGCACTCGGAAGGTCCAACGTGGCCAATGTCTGTGGTGCCAACCAAGCTCTGGACCCTTTCCTTTTGGAGAAGCAGGGCTCTGTTCACCCCGAAGCCTCAAGGCAAGAGAGTGAAGCCAAACCAGTGGGTGGGTGTCTTCTGCCGGGACAGAGGTGGGGGCATCAGCCACGGGCACAACCCTAGCTTCCCAAGCAGAGGGCTATCGGGAGGCTGGTGAGGGCTACCAACAAGCCCCACCTCACAAGGCCTCTACGCTGAGAGAGAGAGCTCCCTGGCTGACCGCGGGCCTAGGGAGCAAGATGTGGAGCTAGAGTAGCCACTGCTGTTGAGCGAAGCAGAAGACCTGGTGGGAAGATCCCCGTCCTGTCTTGACATGAGGCCACGAGCATCTTTGACATGAGGCCACGAGCATCTTCCTTCCTTCCTTCCTTCCTTCCTTCCTTCCTTCCTTCCTTCCTTCCTTCCTTCCTTCCTTCCTTCCTTCCTTCCTTCCTTCCTTCTTCCTTCCTTCCTTCCTTCCTTCCTTCCTTCCTTCCTTCCTTCCTTCCTTCCTTCCTTCCTTCCTTCCTTCCTTCCTCCCTCCCTCCCTCCCTCTCCTTCCTTCCTTCCTTCCTTCCTTCCCTCCCTTCCTTTCCTCCCTCCCTTCCTCCCTTCCTTCCTTTCTTCCTTCCTTTCCTTCCTTCCCCCCCTCCTCAAGAGGAAGACTCGCTGAGGGAACCTTAGGAGCAGCGACTCTTCTTCAGCACATGGCTTTCTGGATCTCTCCCAAAAATTTATTGCCTTCAATTCGCAAAAATTCATTCCTAGGAAATACATCTCAATGTATGCTCGAAGGCTTTCCCAGGACGTGATCCAATGGTTTTTTGGGCTGTTTGGAGGTTTTTCTTCCTAACGTTTCGCCAGTCTCTGTGGCCAGCACCTTCACAGGAATTAGAACTCTTATCTGAGACTCCTGTCCTCTGAAGATGCTGGCCACAGAGACTGGCGAAACATTAGGAAGAAAAACCTCCAGAACACGGCCAAAGAGCCCAAAAAACCGACAACAACCAAACACATTCCACTTTTTCTAAAACTTGACTTTTAAGAGAAATTCACTGTAGCCACAGGAGACGAGGCTCGGCTCCCGCAAGGAGGATCTGGTGCTGTCTGGGCTCCTTCAGCTGAAGGTGGTGAGGGTCCTTTGCAATCAGGAGACCTCTTGGCCAAGTCCCTTCTTGGGCTGAAGGGGCTGAGGCAGCAGCCGGGCTGATCCCCAGCAGATCTTCCACCAGGCTTCCTTGGTTCCTCTGGGGGAGTGTCAGCTGTAGGTCACTCCGACCTACATACAGCAGAAGCTCCACCGAGGCTCCCCCCGGCCTCACCGAGCACGCTGCCCTCTCTCACACCCCTGGGCTTCAGCCTCAGACAAGCAAGGCTGAAGGGCTCCCTCCTTCCCGAGGGCATCCCATGCACGGCCACAGCAAGGGGTCAAAGCTCCCTGGCCACCCCTGTTACCTGCCACCTCTGCACCATCGCCGCCACGGCCAGTTCCTCCACCTCTCCCTCCGGCCCAGGGCCCAGTCCTGCTTCCGGCTGAGCCACTCCACACACATACACTCCCGAGAGCACCCTGGCCAGCGCTGCCAGGGCCCTCCTGCCTGGCCAAAGCGAAGCATTCGCCTACGGGTCCTCCACGGCCCCACGGCTGCTCCTCACAGGACCTCAATGCGGCCCCGGGCTCCATTGCTGCAGCATCGGCTCTTGCTCACCCCCCCCCTCTCCTGCAGGTCAGGAACGTTCCTGGGGCCCCTCTTGGCCTCCCGCACCCCCTTTCGGTCAGAGAGCCACCCTGCAGCGACTCAGGGCCACTGCTCCCGAGGAGGAGGAGGGAATGCCGGCAGGTGAGAGAAGGGGCAGCTCCGGGAGCAGGGGGTGTTCAGGGCTCCGCCAGCTTCTGCTGCCCAGCCGGGCACCCTTGCCTCCCTCCCCAGGCAGAGGCGGCAACCCCCCCCCCCAGGAGGCAGAGCAGACAGAGGAAACCTGGAGGGGCCCATGGCTGGCCCAAAGCAGGGAGGCAGCCGCCCTGTCTCCACAGAAGGTGCAAGCAAGCTGCGAGCAAGGCCCCAACGCTGGCCAACAGGGGAGGGGGGGCAGGGAGCAAAAGGGGGGGGGCGGGGGGCGGCAGCAGCACCTCTCCAGCCGAAGGGCAGCCCAGGCCACATGCGGGAGGCGGCATGCAGCAGGCGAGAGGAGGAGAGGGAAGGGGCCCGGCTCTCCCTCCAACCAAAACTGAGGGGGGGGTGGAAGTAGAGAGGCGGGAGGGGGGCACAGCTAGGCTAGAAAGAGTCACACACACCAGCCTGCTAAGCAAGGAACACTGGAGGAGGGGGAGGAAAAAAGACGCTTTACATATATATATGTATATGTGTATATATATAAACTAAACACAGTCATATATGTATACATATGTGTACATTTCTACTTTGAGAAGATTACAGTCACGTCACAGAGCAGAGAAATTTGCTCACCATTAGCAAAAATCCTATGAAAGACTGTTGGCGAGAAAGGGAGAGAAGAGAGAGAAGCAGCCCATAAGCAGGCAATAAAACAAGGCCGACCTCCTTCTGCATCCTGAGGAGAGGGAGATCAGCTGCCCATCACAGAAGTGGGACTTGCCCCCCCCCCGCCGCCGCAGGAGCAGGGGGGAGAGCTGGGGGGGGGGGGGAGAGGCTGCCGTCCTGGCGAGACCAGGGGGCTGATCAGAACGTGGTGCCCGGCAGGGCTTTCTGTTCTCTACCCCAGCCCTATGCCCGGGGGGGGGGGGGCGGGGCGGGAACGCTCCCAGAGGCCAGGGCAGACAACGCGCCTCCCCACCTCTCCCCTCCCTTCCCCTCCCCAGCCATGCCCCGAGCCTTCATTCAGGACCCCCCCTTTGACCTGTATCGAGACCCCTGAACCCCACCCCAGGTGGTGGGAGAAAGGAGGAGGGCCAGGAGCCACTGGAGGGAAAAAAGGGCCATCTTGCAGAGCCCGACACCCTCGTGCACTCCTCGCCCCTTGTGCCCTCGGCTCCTCCAGGGACCGGCAGGCCAGGACCTTCCCAGAGAAAGCCAGTGCCCTTCAACAGAAGAGACCTCCAGGGCAGCCAGTGGGAAAAAAAAGGGGGGGAATGCCCTCCCCTTCCCCCAAAGCCAGAGCAGCCCCACCGTTCCCCTCTTCGCTTGCCTCCCACTGAAGCCAAAAAGCCCTCGGATTTGCCTTTGCCACTTCCAGCTCAGAAAGTGCTTGCCCACCCATGGCCCTGATGGCCTCCTCCCCACCGGCTGGCCTGTCTCCCACCCTTCCCCTCTGCCAGGCAGCCTCTGTGCCCAGCCCCCGGGAACCTCCTGTACGGCCACAGCTGTCCCTCAGAGGACATCCGCAGAGCGGAAGGAAGGAAGGTAAAGAGAAGGAAGGAAGAAAGGAAAAGAAAGAAGGAAGGAAGGAAGGAAGGAAGGAAAAGAGAAGGAAGGAAGGAAGGAAAAGAGAAGGAAGGAAGGAAGGAAGGAAGGAAGGAAGGAAGGAAGGAAGGAAGGAAGGAAGGAAGGAAAAGAGAAGGAAGGAAGGAAGGAAGGAAGGAAGGAAGGAAGGAAGGAAGGAAGGAAGGAAGGAAGGAAGGAAGGAAGGAAGGAAGGAAAAGATAAGGAAGGAAAAGATAGGGAGGGAGGGAGGGAGGGAGGGAGGATGGATTGAGGGTCTCTCTCAGCTTCTTTGACTTCCAGAAAAAACAAGCCTATTGACAGCAACGAGGGCGTGAAGGCGGGAGGAGAAAAGAGCACGGAGGCTCTCTGGAGTTTGCACTAACACAATGACAAGAGACCCCACCCCTTTCCCCATGGCGCCAGCCACCACCACCCCGTCCAAGTCTGCAAGCCACCGCCCACACAGCCCCTTTTCACCCAACCCCCCTCCCACATGCCTGATGGTCATTGGGGGACTGACCCATGCCCCTTCAACCTCAGGGCCTGGTCCGGACGGGCTACCAGCGGAATATTACAAAGAACTGGAAGAGGTGCTACTCCAGCCATTCAAGAAGTTGCTAGAATGTGTCGAAGAAGAAGGGAAAATACCAGCAACATGGACTGAAGCGATAATTTCTCTTATACATAAGGAAAACACGGAAGGTAAAGAAATACAAAATTATAGGCCGATTTCATTGTTGAATGTGGACTACAAAATATATGCGACTATCTTGGCAACTAGAATGAAAAGAAATTTTAATCCACTTGATACATCAAGATCAATCTGGGTTCCTCTTTGATGAAGAATAATATAAGGATAGTTCTAAATTCCTTGGAATATTAAGAAGCACACCCAGAGAAACAGATGGCCATGATGCAGAGAAAGCCTTTGATAATCTTGATAGGAATTTTTTGATATATACGTTGGATACACTGCAGGTTGGAGAAAGATTTATGAAATTAATTAAAGCAATATATACTGAACAAAAGGCACAAGTGAGAATTAACGGCGAGTTATCAAAAGAAATCCAAATACAGAAAGGTACTAGACAGGGGTGTCCCCACTGTCCCCACTCCTATTTATTTTGACTCTAGAAATACTAAATGAACAAATTAGAGATAAAAAGGAATTGAAAGGATTAAAGGTAAAAGGCCAAGTCTATAAACTGCAGGCTTTTGCAGATGATTTAGTCATTATACTGGAAGATCCACTATATTCAATAGAAGCCTTGATGGTAACGTTAAAAAACTTTGGTGACATGGCAGGTATGAGAATAAATCAAAAGAAGACCAAAATACTTACTAAAAACATGAGAGAACAAGAACGACAAGGAGTTAATAGAGAAGACGAACTTCCAAGAGGAAAAGAAAAATTCGATATCTAGGAATACAAATTACAAAGAAGACAAGCACATTGTTTAAAGATAACTGCATGAAACTAATAAAGGAGATACAGAACAATTTGGAGAAATGGGACAAATTACAATTATCGCTGCTGGGGAGAATTACGACGATCAAAATGAGCATCCTGCCAAAAATCCTATTTTTATTTCAGTCAATCCCTATTATACTAAAACAGTCCTTTTTTAAAGAATTTAATAGGATAATCATGAGATTTATATGGCAAGGAAAAAAAACCAAGAATTAAAATTAACGCAATGCAAGATGATAAGCAGAGGGGCGGCTTTGGCTTTCCAGATTGGTTTCTGTATTATAGATCTTGTACTTAGATTGGATAAAAGAATGGATAACTCTAGAAAATGATAGATTACTTAGCTTGGAAGGACATGATTTGCAATTAGGCTGGCATGCTTATTTATGGGTACAAAAAGGATAAAGAACAAAAGAATTTCAATTCACATATGATAAGAGCTTTACTGGGAATGTGGAGGAAAATTGTACAACAAATTTATTACAAAATACCTGTATGGGTGTCACCGATAGAGGCCTTTACTCAACCTAATTTTATGACAAAAGCAAACTAAGATATCAAGATCTATTAAAAAAGGATGGTGAACTAAAATCTAAAGGAAGAGCTAGAGTCACAGAACATATATATTGATTGGTGGCCTAGAGCACAGTTAGAATCTAGATATACGAAAGATAAAATAGAAGGCTTCTACTCAGACCAAACGATTTTTGATAAACTTTTGTTAGGTTCAAAAGAACAAATTGTTAAGAAAATTTATAATTATATGTTGGAAATTAAAATGCAAGATGAAATGGTTAAGGAATGTATGATCAAGTGGGCTCAAAATATAGTGCATAATATTGATATTGATCAATGGCTGAAAATATGGCAAAATAACATAAAGCTTACAAGATCGGTGAACTTTAAAGAGAATATATATAAGATGTTTTATAAGTGGCACACGATCCCAGAAAAATTTTCACAGATGTATACAGACGTATCAAATAAGTGTTGGAAATGTGAAACACAAGTGGGAAGCTATTATATGTGGTGGTCATGTGGAGTAGCGAAACAATATTGGAAAAGAGTACATGTTATGTTGGAACAAATATTGCTCTGTAAGGTGCCATTAACCCCAGAATTGTTTTTATTGAGTATGATGCCTGAAAATATAGATAAGTCAAAGGAATATATAGTTATATACATAGTTATATACATAGTTACGGCAGCCAGAATTCTATATGCTAAAAATTGGAAAAGACCAACGGTACTGAAACAAGAAGATCTTATTGAAAAGATACGGGAAATAGCCGAAATGGACATTTTATCAGAAGTCATGAAGGACTATCCCTTGCAAAAGGCAATAGAAAGATGGGATCTATTTAACAAGTGGACTGAATCAACAGGCAGCTTATGAATAGCATATATTGAAATGATAACTCAATCTACAAAGCAGAAAAGAGTAAATAGAATAACTTAAAATCTTGATATGACAATAGGTATAAAATGGATGAAAGTATGTTATTGTCTCCCCTCTTCCTCATCAATTCCAATTCCCTTTTTCTTTTCTGTCATCCCTTATGTTAAAAAAATAAAAAATTTGGGGGGAAAAAAAAACCTCAGGGCCTGGCAGCAGGCCAGCCTTGCTGCAGACTGACCCTGGGGAGGAGAGAGGGTGGGGGCAAGAGGAGGCAGGCCCGCAAGGGAAGGTGCTCTTCGCCCTCCCCTCTGGGCTGCCCCCATGCAGGGGAGCGGGGGCGCTTTGCAGGCACGATCCAGGGATCGGAGGCGGTTGCATTTGTGCTCCCCACTCCTTGTACCTGCGAGTAAAGGAGAACCCAGGAAGCTCTGTGCCCCCCCCCAGTCCCCGTGCCTCCGGCAACCCGTTGGGAGGGAGGGAGAAGGCGCTGGACGGGCTCTGCCAGAACCTCTGACCAGCCCTGCGGCTCCCGCTCCCCCGCCCCGCCAACTGCTGGAGGAAATCTCAGCAGCCCAGAACCTCCCCTGTGGCAACACTGGGGCGCCTGCCTGCTGGCCTCGTGTCCCTTGGTCTCTGGGCTCGGCCTCCCCGAGCAGCAGCCCAGAGGTTCTCGCTCAGGCCCTCCTTCTCAGCCCAGCTTGGCCCTGACCCCTCTGCCCCTGCCGAGCAGCGGCCTCTCCGTCACCCACAGACTCCACGGCTCCAGCACTGGGTCCCTGTGGGCCCCAAACTCCCAAGCCCGCAAGGGAGAGTTGGCAAGCTTCCCGGAAGCCGCCCCCACTTCCCGTCCCAAGAAAGGGGTGCAAGCGGACTGACTCCCTGGCCGACGGCCAGGCCCAGAGCTTTCCTCCCCTTTGTGGGTGGGGTGGGGGAACTGTCCGCCCTGAGGACACAGCCAGGCCCACCTCTGCGGCATGGGCGCCCTGGGTCACATCCTCCCTCTCAAATTCCTCTCCAGCAGCCCCACATGCTGCCACGTATGAAGAGACTGCCCCCCAAAAAATGTAGCCAGACTACAACTCCCATCATCCCTCACTGAGCTCAATGCTAGCTGAGGCAGAGGGGAGGAGCTGACCAAGGGCACCTGTGGAGCCTACCAAGCCTACCTCACAGGGAGGTTGTGGGACAGGAAGCGAAGGAGAATCTCCTCCTCCACTAAGAAGACCCCCCCCCCGGTTTCTTCCATTCACAAATTTCTCTGTTGGCAAAAGAGGGCACAAAGGCCGGTTAAAGTGAGGACCAGCCAGTAAACGAAGAGAAGCCACGGAACGGCTTTGGAAGCCAGGCTCCTTTAGAGCAAAGTGAGGCCCCAAACGTGCCAAGGCCAAACCTCGAGGAGCTGAGGCAGCCACACCCCTTCCTGGGACCCGATGTTGCCGGAGGGGAATGTGCCAGGAGTATCCCTGCTAGCCACAGCCGCTGGGGGATGGTGCCTTCCGCTGGGTGACCCCTTGCCTTGGCGTGAGGCCACCAGAGTGAAGGGTGGGCAGGCTGGATATTTTGAGCCCCCTGTCAGCTGCTCTGCCACAAGGGAGAGCTCTGCTCTAGAACGGCAGTGCCACCGCCCGCCCCCCCCCCCCAGACAAGCAAACAAGAGTGGCGGTGGCCAAAGAAAGGTCCCTGGCAGGGCTGGACCTCCAGAAAGGCTCAAGGCCCTCCAGGCACGGGTCGGCTCCCCACCTACCCACCCCAATCGTGTTGGGAGGGCATCGGCCATTTCCACCCCAGGAAAGCTCAAGAGGAAAGGACGGCTGTGGGGCTGTGAGGGAAAGGCAGCCAGGAGGCTCTTGGGATGGGCCCCACAGGCGCCCAGAGTGGGGGGGGGGCAGATCAGCAGAGGCTGGCAGCTGGCCGGCTGCTCAGGGCTTCATGTCCTTCCTCCCAGTCACTGGCCAGCTGAGAAGCCCCTATGAAGGAAAAGAGCCCTCCAACCAGAGTGGAAACCGACAGGGAGGGCCGGGGAGTTTGCAGTCCCCCCCCCCCCGGGAAAGGACCACACCTGGGCAGCAGAGGGAGCAAAGCCAGCTGAGGCAACAGGCCGAGCCAACATCAGTCCTGGCATTCGGGAGAGGCATGGGGTGCAGGCCAGGTCCCATGTGCCTCTCCTAGGTGGCCGGAGAGCCAACAGGGCAGGACAAAAGGCAGGAGGAGGAGGAGGGACCACAGTCCCCTCCCCTCCCCATCCTGGCTCTCTCTCTCTCTCTCTCTCTCTCTCTCACACACACACACACACACACACACACACACACACACGCACACGCACACGCACACACACACACATATGGTCCTACCTGAGCCAATCTTGATCAGCCCATTGTGCTGGATGAAGATGGTGTCACACGTCAAGTTCCCATGGATGATGGGGGGGTCACAGGAATGAAGATAACTGGGAAGACAAGAAAGAGACAGGGAAAAGTCAGGCATTGGGGCAGCCACACGGGAGGCTTCCCACCGCGTGCTTCAGAGGGGGGGGCAAGGCTGCAGCAGCGCACGCTGCCCCCGAGGCTGCTGGGGACAGGTCAATAGATGGTGGTATTTCGAGAGGACCCAGGCGGCTGACACGATCACCCCCAACTGCCCTCTCTGCTCAAGGGCTTGCACTGCTCCTTGCTATACTGAGGGGCTGTGAGCTATGAAGTTATCAAGGAGGTGGCTAGAGAGCAGGTGGAGAAGAGATCAGTCAGCACAAAAGAGGGCTGCAGTTCAAACAATGGCCAATAAATATGCTAATACCCTTGAACAGAGAAAAAAGACTTTTAACATCCAGAGGATTGGTGAGGCTGTGATCCGACAAGCGGAATTGTTCCGGATGGTCTGCGACCTTACCAGTTCTGGCCATTCAAGGCTTCGAGTTCACCAGTGATCAGTTTGCAGCCTTTTTAAAAACAAAAACCGAGGCCATTTGTGCTGACCCTGACTCCACCAGTAGTCCAGCTGATCCGGGGGCGACCCTCGCTGACCAATCTTTCATTGCCCAGTGGGTTCAGTTTGACCCTGCTGTCAAGGGTTAGGCTTAGGCCCACCTCCTCCTCGCTGGATCCTTGCCTGGCGTGGCTGACCACAGCCACAAAGGGGGCTATGATCGATTGTGTCGTGAACATTATTAATTCATCACTGAGGAAGGAATGCTTCCCTCCTGCTTAAAAGAAATAATCACCTGATCTATCATCAAACACCTCCAGTTAGCGTCAGACCACCCTAACCATTTCTGTCCGATCGCTAACATACCATTCCTGGGCAAGATGATCAAGAGGGTGGTGGTGAATCAGCTGCAGCCGTACTTGGAGGAGCAGGTTTGCCTGGACCCATTCCACCGGATTCAGGCTGCGACAAGGTACGGAGACGACATTGGTCATGCCGCAGGATGACCTTTTAAGGGAGGCTGACAGGGGCAGATGCGCCTTGTTGGTACTCCTAGATCTCTCGGTGGCTTTTGATACCGCCGACCATGGTATCCTCCTGGACAGATTCTCTGAGGTTGGGATTAGGGGCTTAGCCTTGAGCTGGCCCTGACCCTTCTTCGGGAACCATGTCCAGAGAGTTCCGCTAGGGGAGGAGGTGTCGGCCCCTTGTACGCTTCCAGTATGGGGGTTCCTCAGGGACCGGCACTGTTTAAAATCGGATGCTGTTTAAAATCTATGTTAAACCACTGGGGGAGGTCATCAGGAGTTTTGGAGTAAGGCGTCATCAGTATGCTGATGACACACAGCTCTATCTCTCCGTCACCACGTCTGCAGTGGATGCTGTCCGGACACTGGAGCATTGCCTGATTGCAATGTCCGGACCAGGGCTAACAGGCTCAAACTGAACCCTAACCCTAACCCATCCTGCAAGCAAGGCACAGCGCTGACTGCTGTTTGCCTGCCCACCCAAGCAAAAGCACCTACCTCAGAGCAGAAAGGATCTGGGTGCACCAGCGCTTCCAGGCCTGCAACAAACCCAAAGAGTGCCCTGTGAGTCCTCATTGTAGACATGGTCTAGGGGGCGGGGCATAAATTTAATAAATAAATAAATAAATAAATTGGACAACAGCCCCCTTTCCACTGCTGGGGACTCTTGCCTTCCCTCCCCCACCTGGCAATAGGCCGTCCCGCACAGGGGCCAGCTCTTCCTCAGGGTGCTAAGAGGGGGGGGGTGGCATCTGACAGGGCAGGCAGCAGGAAAGGGCTTCCCAAGACCCCTGGGCCAGAGCCAGAACCACCCTGCCTGGCATGGAATGGTGGGTGTCGAGTGTGAGGAAGGAAAGGGGGGGGCTCACTTTCTCATTCATGGTCTTGTGGTTCTTCTTTGTCTTCTTTAGAAACTGCTTCAAGCTACCAGAGGACATGTACTCCGTAATAAAGATGACCTGGGGAAAGGGAGGAAAGGAGCTGCTGAAGTCACCGGTCCCTGACGAACAGTTACAGGCAGGGACCGGGCAGGCGCAAGCCCACACCGGAAGGCCAAGCTCACTTACCCTGGCCTTGTTCTCCTTGACATCAGCCCAGTACTTGTGGAACTTCACAATATTCAGGTGCTCCAGCTGAATCAGATTGTCGAAGACAGCTCTCACCTTCTCCTGCACGGATGGATAGATGGATAGGGTTACAACACAGCACCAGACTGGCCCTTCTGTGTCCAGCCTCATGGCCTCAACCCTCGAGCGAGCCTGCTGTAGGCAGGGAGGAGGAGGAGGAGGAGAAGCAAGCCGGCCTCCCCCCTCCCCATTCAGCCACCGGCAGTCAACGGGCACCAGCCTCGACTCTCTGCTGGCCTTCAACCCAGAGCCTCCCCAAAGATGGGGAAAGCATTGTGAATGTAGGCAAGCAGGCAAGCATCCCCTGGGCAACAACAGCGTACAGCCAGCCAATCCTTCACTTCCAAAAGCGCTGCAGGGGAAGAGCCCTGAACCCACTCCCTTCATGGACGCTGACCCCCCGCACCCCCGGACGACGGCTAAAGTCGAGGAAAAGGTTCTGCACCCACCTCAAGCTCTGACTGCTTCGGGTCCAAAACAGTCTGATTGCTTTGGCATTTTCACTGGTTTTTAAATGTTGCCTATCATTTCATAGGTGTCCCTGATTATTAATGGTGCAGTGCTCTGACCCGAGTGAGGAAAGAAAGAAGGAAAGGCGCTTCCTGCAACCCCCGATTCCAGCCTCACAAACCTCCTGGAGTTTGAAGTTCTTGCGCTCTGAGAACTGGACCTCATTCCAAACCACCTCCACACCTTCTTCTGTATCCATTGCCAGGTAGGCACTGTCAATCCCAGGAACATTACGCTGATTCACCTAAATGGGGGGGGGGGCAAAATAAAAGCAGAGATTCAGGGAGACCACCAAAAGCCAGAGGTGAGGAGCCCTGGCTGTGCTGGGAAGGCAGCAGCAGAGCTAAGCCACTTCTCCACAGCCCCAGCAGGAAATGGGCTCCTAAGAGACAATTGCTCCAGATGCCCCAAACCCAGGTCCCGTGGAACCTGGGCAGCTGGTCAGGAGACAAAGCAGAGGGCCAGGGATCTGGTTCCTGGTGCACAAGCGCCCTGAGGCTGTGCAAATCAACTGAGAGGAGGGATCCCAGCACTATCCAATTCAACCCAGCTGGGAAAACACTCAAAGGGATCATCTATAATGTCAAAATTCTCCAAACAACTCAGGGGTCATTGAAAACAATGGGAACTTAACTGCCATAATGGGATAATGCCATCAACCCCAAGAAGAAGCCCCCCCCCCCTGCTTACAAAGCGACCCAACCAGGACAAATTCCCCTGAACATAAAGACCTAGGCAGATGGTGCCAGAAATTCTGCATGAATTTTGGCAAAGCAAACAAAAACAAACAAGGTATGTAAATACTGTATCTCAGGCCAAACCATAATACGAAAGAGCGAAGACTGCACTTGTCTTAAATATGCAAGAAATGGAACACTGGCTACAAAGAGCGGAGGCACAAAAAGGAAGAAAAAGAACAACTTGTCATAGACTCTTAGAATGACAGAGTTGGGAGGGACCTCTCAGGCCACGGAGTCAAACCCACCCACCCCCCCCCGGCCAAGGCAGGAATCCAAAGTAAAGCAGATCGGACAGAGGGTGGACCAGTTTTCTCTTGAAGGCCATCCATCCAGTGCTGGAGTACTCCCCACCTCCCCCTGAGGTCATGGGCTCCAGTGTCATACTGCTCTAACAGTAAAGACGTTTCTCCTGATACTCAGCCAAAATCTGGGTTCCTGGAGTTGGAGCCCATTATTACATGTCCTCCACTCAGACCCTGCCCTTCCACTGTATGATTATCTTTCAGGTACCGGAAGAATGCTGTCCCACCTCCCCTCTGTCTTCTTCTCTCAAGGTGAAACATGCCTAGTTCTTTTTGTCTTAGTTTCCAGCCCCCTGATCGTCCTTGTTGCCCTCCTCTGAACTTGTTCCTGTTTGTCAGCATCCTTCTTGAAGTGTGGTGTCCAGAACTGGACAGAGCACATGATGAGGTCAAACAAGTGCCAGATAGAAGGGGGGGGGGACTATCACTAACTCTCTGAGTTTGGAGACTACACTTCCGTTAATGCATCCTAAAACAGCATTTGCCTTTTTTACAGCCACATCATACTGCTGGCTCATATGAAGCTTGTGATACACAACAACTGCAAGATCCTTCTCACTCAGAGTATTATTGAGCCATCTTGTAACTGTGCATTTCAGGGTTTCCCCCCCCCCCGAGTAGACGTTGTCTTGAGGGGCGGGGAAAAAATCGAATGAATGAATGAATGAATGAATGAATGAATGAATGAATGAATGAATGAATGGATGGATGGATGAATGAATGGATGGATGGATGGATGGATGGATGGATGGATGGATGGATGGATGGATGGATGGATGGATGGATGGATGGATGGATGGATGGATGGATGGATGGATGGATGGATGGATGGATGGATGGATGGATGGATGGATGGATGAATAGGTGTAGAACTTTGCACTTATTATTTTATATTTCATTATATTGTTTTCAGCCCAATGTTCAAGCCTATCAAGATCTTTTTGAATTTTGTTCCTGTCTTCCAAGATACTAGCTATTCCACCCGTGTGTTATCTGCTGAAACCCCTCTGTTTCAACCTCCCAAATTAGGGGCCAAAAAGACAGTCCACTAGGAAAAGCGGTGTCTGAAGCAGCGGAGGCGACAAAAGGGGAGAAAGTGGTGGAAGCTGTCCCCACCCCACCGTCATGTCTGCGGTGCACAGACCGAGGAGGAAGCCATCTTGGGCAAAGAGCTGGGAACACCTGTTGCAGAGAGAGAAAGAGTACAGAAGGCTTTTCGGAAAATATTCTGACCAGGACTCTGAGTAAGTCAAGTTATTTGCTTTATACAAGGAAAAGCTTTATGGATCTAAAACAATGGTACAGAAAAGGGAGGGGCCTAAGGAGTCAGTGAAAGCGGATTAGAGCTGTTAATTCTCCAAGCCCTGGCAAAAGCGAACTTCCCCCATCCCCATCCTTCAGCCTGGATCAGGAGAAGGAGAAAGAGGGAGGAAGGGGAGAAAGTTATTTTGTGAATGAACTGTATTAATAAAAGGCAAAGACTCACTCCCATGGGTCAGTTAAATTTTAAACTGTCTGATGAGAATGTTGATTGTTGTTACTAGAATTAGAGACAAGAATGTTTGAATTTTGGAAATGTTTTACTCTGTGTACCATCATCAGATTGGAGGAACCTTTGTTTCTTTGGCACCGCTGTGGAGGCAACCCTCCCTCCTTCAGCCCTGAGCAGCTTTGGTCAGAGAGGGAGAGGGAAGGAGAAGGACATTAAATGAAGGAAAATATCTTTAAAAAGACAAAGCCCTACTCCCCAGTTTGTTGTTTAGTCGTTAAGTCATGTCCGACTCTTTGTGACCCCATGGATCAGAGCATGCCAGGCCCTCCTCTCTTCCACTGCCTCCTGGAGTCGGTCACTTCGATGACCCTGTCCAACCATCTCGTCCTCGGTCGTCCCCTTCTCCTCCTCCTGCCTTCACACTTTCCCAACATTGGGTTCTTTTCCAGGGAGTCTTCTCTTCTCGTGAGATGGCCAAAGTACCGGAGCCTCAGCTTCAGGATCTGTCCTTCCAGTGAGCACTCAGGGTTGATTTCCTTCAGAACGGATAGGTTTGTTCTCCTTGCAGTCCAGGGGACTGTGAGATACGAGGCGAGAGGGGAGAAGCCCTCGCCGGAGTGTCCTCCTCCCCCAGGGAAGAACAGGAGGCGCAAACAGATCCGCTTACACCACCTGTCGCAATGATACAACAGGGAGTGGACCTGTGAGCTAGAACGGGGACTGTCTAAAGTGACAGTAGCCACTCAGACAGAGAGAGAGAAATGGAGGGAAGGGAGGGAAGGGGAAGGACCATTGTGGAGGCTGGAATAGGGGAAATAAAAGGAGGGTAGATGTGATACCGGGTGGTTAGGAGATGATTTGGGTTAAAGACCCCTGGACCGGGAGATGGGAAAAGGTTCGGGTCCCATGGGAGGAGGCTGATTATCAGACAGGAAAGGGGCTTCCCCCTCGACCTTCGCACTGGGAAGAGTCAGAGGCGTGAGAGTGGCATCGGAGACTCCGGGAAGAGAAGGAGTTGAAACAACCAGATAGGAGGGGTATTAATTAATTGATTAATTAAGGAGGCAGTTGAGAGAGAAAAGAGAGAAAGACGGTTATGGCATCTGGAGGAAGCCCAGAGGAGAGGGTTTCTGATGGACTGTGGGCCCCTCTTTGAGGAGAAGAAGACCCCTATGATCCAGAGGGGAGAGATGAAGAGACAATCCTGTTACTAGAACCGGGGACGGAACCCTTTGATTTAGATGGCAGTAACCCTTTTACCAAAGGACCTTGGAATTACTTCGATTACAACCGTGTCATGAGTCCCTGCCGAAGCTTGTCCTTTACTCTGGCTGCTGGGGGAGGAGAATCTGGTGGTGATTCAGCTGCCTGTGATTCTGATTGCCTAGCATTGTCCTCAGTTGTAATTAACCCTTCAGATTCCAGATCTTCTTCGGCAGAACTCATGACACTGTTCTACATATAGATTTTTCAGTAGATAGATAAGGTAGTCAGGCACTCCTTTTTCGTTAAGAACCTGCCATGGTTTGCTGTGGTCCACACAGTCAAAGGCTTTTGCATAGTCAATGAAGCAGAAGTAGATATTTTTCTGGAACTCTCTGGCTTTCTCCATAATCCAGCGCATGTTAGCAATTTGGTCTATAGTTCCTCTGCCCCTTCGGAATCCAGCTTGTACTTCTGGGAGTTTTCGGTCCACATACTGCTGATGCCTACCTTGTAGGATTTTGAGCATAACCTTGCTAGCGTGTGAAATGAGTGCAATTGTACGGTAGCTGGAGCATTCTTTGGCACTGCCCTTCTTTGGGATTGGGATGTAGACTGATCTTTTCCAGTCCTTTGGCCACTGCTGAGTTTTCCAAACTTGCTGGCATATTGAGTGTAGCACCTTAACAGCGTCATCTTTTAAGATTTTAAATAGTTTAACTGGAATGCCATCATCTCCCCTGGCTTTGTTGTTAGCCATGCTTTCTAAGGCCCACTTGACTTCACTCTCCAGGATGTCTGGCTCAAGGTCAGCAACCACACTATCTGAGTTGTCCGGGATATCCAGATCTTTCTGGTATAATTCCTCTGTGTATTCTTGCCACCTCTTCTTGATGTCTTCTGCTTCTGTGAGGTCCCTACCATTTTGTCCTTTATCATGTCCGTCTTTGCACAAAATCTTCATTTAACATCTCCAATTTTCTTGAACAGATTTCTGGTTTTTCCCTTTCTATTACTGTATTTTCTTCTATTTCTTTGCACTGTTCGTTTAAGAAGGCCCTCTTGTCTCTCGCTGCTATTCTTTGGATGTCTGCATTCAATTTTCTGTAACTTTCCCTATCTGTCTTGCACTGTACTTCTCCGGAAATACATGGATTCTTCTGCTGGCCTATAGCCTTTCCCCTTTGAAAAAACATGTTCCAAAGATAAATTCTATACTTTATTTATTTATTTGATTTATATCCCGCCCATCTGGTCTGTACAACAACTCTGGGTGGCTATTTAGTTTGTTCAGTCGTTTAGTCGTGTCCGACTCTTCGTGACCCCATGGACCAGAGCACGCCAGGCCCTCCTATCTTCCACCGCCTCTCGGAGTTGTGTCAAATTCCTGTTGGTTGCTTCGATGACACTGTCCAACCATCTCATCCTCGGTCGTCCCCTTCTCCTCTTGCCTTCACACTTTCCCAACATCAAAGTCTTTTCCAAGGAGTCTTCTCTTCTCATGAGATGGCCAAAGTACTGGAGCCTCAGCTTCAGGATCTGTCCTTCCAATGAGCACTCGGGGTTGATTTCCTTTAGAATTGATAGGTTTGTTCTCTTTGCAGTCCAGGGAACTCTCAAGAGTCTCCTCCAGCACCACAATTCAAAGGCATCAATTCTTCGGCAGTCAGCTTTCTTTATGGTCCAGCTCTCACTTCCATACAACATTACAGGAAAAACCATAGCTTTGACTATTCGGACTTTTGTTGGCAAGGTGATGTCTCTGCTTTTTAAGATGCTGTCAAGGTTTGTCATTGCTTTCCTCCCAAGAAGCAGGCGTCTTTTAATTTCGGGGCTGCTGTCTCCATCTGCAGTGATCATGGAGCCCAAGAAAGTAAAATCTGTCACTGCCTCCATATCTTCCCCTTCTATTACCCAGGAGGTGATGGGACCAGTGGCCATGATCTTAGTTTTTTTGAGGTTGAGTTTCAGACCGTTTTTTGCACTCTCGTCTTTCACCCTCATTACAAGGTTCTTTAGTTCCTCCTCACTTTCCGCCGTCAGAGTGGTATCATCTGCATATCGGAGGTTGTTGATATTTCTTCCTGCAATCTTAATTCCAGCTTGGGATTCCTCCAGTCCATCCTTCCGCATGATGTATTCTGCATATAAGTTAGATAAGCAGGGTGACAATATACAGCCTTGTCGTACTCCTTTCCCAATTTTGAACCAATCCGTTGTTCCATATCCAGTTCTAACTGTTGCTTCCTGTCCCACATATAGGTTTCTCAGGAGATGGATAAGGTGGTCAGGCACGCCCATTTCTTTTAGGACTTGCCATAGTTTGCTGTGGTCCACACAGTCAAAGGCTTTTGCATAGTCAATGAAGCAGAAGTAGATGTTTTTCTGGAACTCTCTGGCTTTCTCCATAATCCAGCGCATGTTGGCAATTTGGTCTCGAGTTCCTCTGCCCCTTCGGAATCCCGCTTGTACTTCTGGGAGTTCTCGGTCCACATACTGCTGAAGCCTACCTTGTATGATTTTGAGCATAACCTTGCTGGCGTGTGAGATGAGTGCAATTGTCCGGTAGTTGGAGCATTCTTTGGCACTGCCCTTCTTTGGTATTGGGATGTAGACTGATCTTTTCCAGTCCTCTGGCCACTGTTGAGTTTTCCAAACTTGTTGCCATATTGAATGTAGCACCTTAACAGCATCATCCTTTAGGATTTTAAATAGTTCGACTGGAATGCCATCACCTCCACTGGCCTTGTTGTTAGCCAGGCTTTCTAAGGCCCACTTGACCTCACTCTCCAGGATGTCTAGCTCAAGGTCAGCAACTATATTGTCTGGGTTGTCCGGGATATCCAAAACTTTCTGATATAATTCCTCTGTGTATTCTTGCCACCTCTTCTTGATGTCTTCTGCTTCTGTGAGGTCCCTTCCATTTTTGTCTTTTATCATGTCCATCTTTGCACAAAAGTTTCCTCTAATATCTCCAATTTTCCTGAACAGATCTCTGGTTTTTCCTTTTCTGTTATTTTCCTCTATTTCTTTGCATTGTTCAATTAAGAAGGTCCTCTTGTCTCTCCTTGCTATTCTTTGGAAGTCTGAATTCAATTTTCTGTAACTTTCCCTGTCTCCCCTGCATTTTGTTTCCCTTCTCTTTTCTGCTATTTGTAAGGCCTCGTTGGACAGCCACTTTGCTTTCTTGCATTTCCTTTTCTTTGGGATGGTTTTTGTTGCTGCCTCCTGTACAATGTTACGAGCCTCTATCCAAAGTTCTTCAGGCACTCTGTCCACTCTGGGTGGCTATACATCTTTAAAATCATTAGGCTTTGCCATTCCTCTTCTTATTTTCACTTCACATATTAATGTTAATAGCTAAGCTCCACATTTCTTTACGCCAGTCTTCCAGATTAATTTGTCACTTTTCCAATTCTTTGCAAATATTAATCTTGCTATTGTAACCATTATAACTCTTTGTTCTTTTTTAAGATTACCATTCTTAATTATATTTAGGAGGGCAATAATTGGTGCTATCTGAACATCATATCCAATAATGTCTCTAATTTCTTTAAAAACCAGTGCCCATGCTTTCTTTCTAATTTTTCAAGTCTACCACATATGCATGTAAGTTCCTTTTTTCTTTTAGCATCTCCAGCTTTGAGATGGTATTTATTTATTATGTTCAATCTTACTGGAGTAGAGTATCATCTCCATGCTACTTTATAATACAGTGGTGCCTCGCACAACGGGTGCCTCACACAACGATGAATTCACACAACGATGCCTTTTTCTGTTAAATTTGCCACCTCACACAACGATGTTTCCTATGGGGGATTTTCACACAACGATGTCTCTTTTTCGCTCCTGTAAAAGTGTCTTACAATGTTTGGAACCTGTTTTAAATGCTTGCAATGGTTAGCCCACCTCCTGAAACCTATGCAAACTTATTTTGGTGTTGTTCTGACACTTCGTTAATTTGTGGTGATTTTTTGTTTTTCCCCTCATTAAACTCCATGCATTTCAATGAGGGGAAAAATTTAAAAAATCACCACAAATTAACGAAGTGTCAGAACAACACCAAAATAAGTTTGCATAGGTTTCAGGAGGTGGGCTAACCATTGCAAGCATTTAAAACAGGTTCCAAACATTGTAAGACACTTTTACAGGAGCGAAAAAGGACTTCGCAAAGCCATTGAAATGCATTGAGTCGGCTTCAATGCATTTCAATTGGGGAACCGGGTTTCACTCAACGATGTTTCCTATGGGGATTTTCGCTCAAGGATGGCAACTGGTTTTCAATGCATTCCTATGGGAAATGGTGTTTCACAGAACGATGTTTCACACAACCCTGAGTGCTCACTGGAAAGACAGATCCTGAAGCTGAGGCTCCAGTACTTTGGCCATCTAATAAGAAGAAAAGAATCCTTGGAAAAGACCCAGGAAAAGACCCCGGGAAACTGTGAAGGCAAGAGGAGAAGGGGACGACAGAGGACAAGATGGTTGGACAAAGTGACTGAAGTGACCAACATGAATTTGACCCAACTCCGGGAGGCAGTGGAAGACAGGAGGGCCTGGCATGCTCTGGTCCATGGGGTCACAAAGAGTGGGACTAAATGACTAAATAACAACTATTAATACTTCTTTAGGTTTAAAGAGTTTTGGGAAAACTCTGAACCTCCACTACTTGCTGCAAAGATAAATCTAAGATCCTCAGCTGAGGTCCCACTGCCTGTCCCATTTCTCTTACTGGAGGCTAGGCTGTTGAGCACAGAGGCAGGGCTTCCTCTAGAGCAGAGCCTCCACTGTCGAGTTTCCTGCTGCTCAGCAGGGCTGGACTAGCTTGGCCCTATCTGTGCTGAGCTTCCAGCAGGCCGCCAACACTCGACTGTTCTGTACAAACCTTGGTTTTTAAAATGGGTTTTTAACCTTGTTCTTACCCTGTTTCTAAAGAATGCTTTATCTGTTTTGCTATCTGTTCCTTCGAGAATCCTGAGAGAAAAGTTACAAATAAATTATTTTGATTGACAGATAAATAAATAATAGGACAGCAGAACTGTAGCAAGCTGAAGGAATTCTTTGCACTGGGCTGTTTCCCAGAAGGAAATCTGAACAACAGAGGCAGTTCAAGAGACAAGGGGTAAAATTCAAGCCCTTATTAACATAATCACAAAGCAGGAGCAACACCTAACCCAAAGTCCTCAATATACAAGATGAGTCATGCCAGAATAATTTGACCTCTTCGTTTTAATGGAATCTCATGATGAAGTCAGTACAGCAGATGCGGTCAACGGCTGATTTCAACAAGGAGATCCCTCATAAGGCCAATCAGGCAAACTGTGGGCCCTCAGTGGATTTCTAGCTGGTCAACAGATCATACCCAAAGTGCACCTGCCAACAGTTCCTCCTCCTCTCCCTGGATCAAAGGGCTGAGTGGCGTGCCACAGGGTTCAGTCCCAGGCCAGGTGCTGGGATCGGGAGAGGCTGCTCTTTGAATCTGCTTAGGGCAGAGAGTATGCCCACCTGACATCCCTGGCTCTTCTTCTTTTTTTAAATTTTTATTAAAGAAAAATAATAATAACACCACAAGCATAAAATGTGCGCACATACAATACAATACAACTAGAATTCCCCGTCTGTGCCACCTTCACCCTTGGGACTATCCCTGATCCTTCTACACAAGAAAATTCAATTTGCACATGTCTAAATGTTTTTTTAAAGTGTGTGTGTGTTGTTTCCACAAAACTGGGCTACCGGAAAGCATGTTTTTTAAATTTAAAAGGACTTTCCTGTCTCAGCCAAGACGTTGCTAGGGCTCATCTCCGGAAGAACAATGCTATGCTGCTCTCGGCAGAGAGCTGAACCCGCAGGGATGGAGGAGACAAGTTGGGATGGGTCTTCTTCTGTCCCCGAGGACACAGGGGACACCCACTCTTATTTTCATTTCACCCCATAGAGGTCTTCAGCTTCCCCACCCCCAACCCCCACACTGCCCTCAGTCTGTGGCTGCCTGATCTTCCACCCAGCTGCCAAGCATTGGGTCATTAACAGACCAATGCAGCCACCGGAGGAGGTGGGTGGGAGGAAGAAGCACCAAGGCCAGGTAACCCTCCAGGGCCCGTGACTTCCTCTCCTCCAGGTGAAGCCCCAGTGAGTCATTCCTGCATCATGAGACCCTAGCTGACAGACAACCCTGTCATGGACCGTACACTCGGAGAGGGAAATATGAGCCAGGAAGAAACAGGATGCCCTAGAGAGCAGAGATAAAGCACAGGGAACGCAAAGGTGCAGACTCAGGATACTGGGGGAAGGGGGGCTAGCAAAGCAATAAGCAAGCCAACAAAACACAAGGGCTGAAGCTGCCGACACGGTTAGGACAAGGGTGTTAGGAAATTTCTGTTGAGGTATGGAAAAGCAAGCACCGCTAGAGGCAGAACAAGCAATGCCCAGAGACAGAGAAGATGTAACTCAATTACAGATGGACTGCTGAGAGCAGAGAAAAGACAGTGAACCAGGACAAAACTCCTCACCACAGGATGTGGGCATGGCATTTGGCCTAGATGCCTTTAAAAAGGGATGGGACAGATTCCTGGAGGAAAAGTCCATTGCAAGTGACAAGCCATGATGGGGATGTATCATCTCCAGGCTTCAAAGGAAGGGACCTTCAAACGCCAGGTGCAGGGGAAGAGGGGGATCAGGAGACAGATTTCTCGTTGTCTTGTGTGCTCCCAGAGGCATCATCTGGTGGGGCCACTGTGAGATACAGGAAGACAGGGTGGGCCCTTGTGTTCTTATAAAACCGGGGGCGGGGGGCGGGGGGAGGTTTTGTCTTCCAGTTGCTGATGGTCTACAACTCCCATCATCCCTCAACACAGGCTTGTGGCTGACGGGAATTGCCATCCAAGAACAGCAGCAAAATGGCATGTTCCAAGGAGCAAGTGCACTTCTCTCAGGGCCTTAAAAGAACTGTGCTGAATAAGATCTCCGGCCTGCCAAATCCCACCGCTTGGCATCTTCATGGTTACCTGTGAATGCAACCCTCGGCTCCCTCCTTGCCTTGGTTCCTGAAAAATCACACATCCCCGCAGCAAACACACAGCCACTAGGACCAGTAGCTACTAGTGCCTTATCTCCATGAATGTCCACAATCCCACCACCAGTACAAAGACTGCCTGATGCAATGGCTCCTCGGAGGCAAAAGCTCAAGTTCCAAGCAGCAAGGGACAGTATTCTGACTGCTGCACTTTGGACATGCTGACAGTGCCATAGGCAGTGCCATGTAGAGCATGATACAGTAATCTAGCAGGGTTACACGAGTGGCACAACATAACATAGCAGTCGCACCTGCCTGGACCTCTCCATGAAACATGGTGGGGGAAACAGTGTATTTAGTCTCGGTTTTGCCTCAAGCACAGCCAAAGTTCTTCTGGATAGACTAGTCTTCCCGAGGATGCCACTGGATTTGGGGATGGAAAGGTAAGACAAGTCTAGGACAGCCGAAGAGAGCCTACATGCACTCTTTTGCATGGGGACCAAACAAAGAGGCTTGCTACTGTGCCGGTCTCTCCGTCAGGGCTAGAAGAGGCCAGACTTCTAGACAATCTCACTGGGCTCCAAACCTGAGCATGGAACCACATCCAGAAGCCCACATTTATGGAACAGCCACATTGCTGTTCCCAAGATGCTGGTGAAAGAGTAGTAGGTGGAGCTCTTTTTCCACCAGAGCACCGTTTCCTCCCAAGATCTCCTGCATAATAATTCAAAGATGACTGGAGAAGGTCCTGATATCCCTCTAGCCAAGAAAAGTCAATGAAAGAACATGTTCAGAAGTAACATCTGAGAAAAAGCTGGAGCTCTGTAAAACATGGATATTGCATGAGATACTTGGAAACAGGCCACATGGACACAACAGGATATTCCCTGACCAAACCACATTACCCACTGGGCAAGGTTTAGGTATATTAATTATTTGTATTATCCATTTTTGTATTTTACACTCTGCCTTTCTGCCCATAGGCAACTCAAAGCGGCTAACAGTGAATTCAAACAACACAACAGACACAAGGAAAACAAGAAAAGAGACAGTTAAAAACCATTGTAGACAAACATGTAGAAACAGACCCCAACCTAGTTCACAAACCACAATGGCTCCTACCTGTCCGAGTCAGTACTTGATTTGAATGACATGGGAGGGCTGACTTTGTGGGGCAGCCCATTCCAAAGTCTGGGAGCTACCACTGAAAAAGCCCCGTCTCACATCCTTACCAAATGAGTCTCTGATGTTGAGATTGACAGAAGGGTCTCCCCAGAAAGATGTGATAAGCCAATAAGCTGCTATCAGGTGATATGGTCCTCTAGCCAAGCCTCTGGGTCTTTATCAATTGTGGCAAACCCTTTAAACTAGACCTCAAAACAAACAGGCAGCAAACCTTTTTCCCACTTAACTGTAAAGCAAAGCAAAGCAAAGCGTGCTGCTTATATACTGCCCCATAGTGCTTCAAGGACTCTCTGGGCGGTTTACAAGTTAATCATGAAGGCTACACATTGCCCCCCCCCCAGCGAGCCGGGTCCTCATTTTACTGAACTCAGAAGGATAGAAGGCTGAGTCAACCTTGAGCTGGCTACCTAGGATTGAACTCCAGGTCGTGAGCACAGTTTTGGCTGCAGGACAGCGGTTTAACCACTGCTCCACAAGGCTCTTCAAATGCATCAGCACTATACCGAGGCAACCAACCTGCTCTTGATAGGGCTGCCTTTGAAGACAGTTTGGGCTGGAAAGCTAGCATGGAACTCAGCACCTCAACCAGGAACAAGGTATGTATTGTCTCAAGGGTAGAACGGCCATACGACCAACAGATTGATTTCAACAACAGGGAAAATGGCTGCATTTAATCCGTGCAGGCATCATATACCTCTGGGGGGCATTTTTACAGTCGCCCTAAGCACACACCACAACCTACCAAGGTTTTGAAATGCAGATTTATTTATTCCTTTACATAGGCCAAAGTTGGCTTATTTTTAATTCTGGAAACCTCCAGGAACAACCCTCTCCCTCAGTTGCCCACTCTTGATAACGTACAAAACCTGTAAGCAGTCTTAAGTCTCAAGTGTTCTAGCCTTTAAAAACAGCTTCAGGGTCTGCTTATATCCACCGAGCAATACCTAATGATCTCCCATTTTAGAAAGTGGAATACTTCCAGATACTTAGTCCCATCCAAACACCATGAAACAAAACACTGATAAACACATGCAACTAAACAAATCAACAAAGCAGCTTGAGATTGATAAACAAATACTCAAGGAATATTTTATTACTATGAACAAGTCCAAATTGCGAGGGCCACATGAACTGCATCCAAGAATACTGAAGGAACCGGCTGAAAAAATCTCAGAAATACCTTCTATTATGTTCTTGAAAGATGGGTGAAGTGCCAGATGATGGGATGAGGGCTAACATTGTTCCTGTCTTCAAAAAGGGCAAAAAGGAAGAACTAGGGAACTACACCACAGTCAGCCTGCCATCAATCCCAGGGAAAATTCCGGAGCAAGTTAGAAAAAAATCTCTGTGCAAACACCTTGAAAACAATGCAGCACTAATTAAAAGACAACATGGATTTGTCAAGAACAAGTTGTGTCAGACTAATTTTTTTCCTATTTTGTTCAGGTAACGTCTCTGGTAGACAGTGGGAATGCTGTAGCCATAATATACCTTGACTTCAGCAAAGTCCTTGACAAAGTGTCCTGTGACATTATAAACAGGAAGCAAGTTAGGTGTGGGCTGGATAGAACTATCAGGTGAATACACGGGTGGTTACAGAATTGCACTCAAACAGCGCTTATCAATAGCTCCTACTCAAAGTGCGAGGAGGCAATAAATAGGATACCACAAAGCTCTTCAACATTTTTATTAATGACTTGGAAGAGAGAGTGCAGGGAATACTTATCAGATTTGCAAATGGGTATTGTAGAAGTTGGCTATACTACCCAATTTCTACAAAGTTAGATAGAATAGCTAATATCTTGGAAGACAGGAAAAAAATTCAAAAAGATCTTGATAGGCTTGAACATTGGGCTGAAAACAACATAATGAAATGTAAAAGAATAAGTGCAAAGTTTTACACCTAGGGAAAAACCCCTGAAATGCACAGTTACAAGATGGCTCAATAATACTCTGAGTGAGAAGGATCTTGCAGTTGTTGTGTATCACAAGCTTCATATGAGCCAGCAGTATGATGTGGCTGTAAAAAAGGCAAATGCTGTTTTAGGATGCATTAACGGAAGTGTAGTCTCCAAACTCAGAGAGTTAGTGATAGTCCCCCCCCCCTTCTATCTGGCACTTGTTTGACCTCATCATGTGCTCTGTCCAGTTCTGGACACCACACTTCAAGAAGGATGCTGACAAACAGGAACAAGTTCAGAGGAGGGCAACAAGGACCATCAGGGGGCTGGAAACTAAGACAAAAAGAACTAGGCATGTTTCACCTTGAGAGAAGAAGACAGAGGGGAGGTGGGACAGCATTCTTCCGGTACTTGAAAGATAATCATACAGTGGAAGGGCAGGGTCTGAGTGGAGGACATGTAATAATGGGCTCCAACTCCAGGAACCCAGATTTTGGCTGAGTATCAGGAGAAACGTCTTTACTGTTAGAGCAGTATGACACTGGAACCCCTGACCTTAGGTTTCGTAATTATATGGTGTGTGTGTGTGTGTGTGTGTGTGTGTACACACACACACACACACACACACACAAACATTGTATATATATTCCATAATTAGATGCACTTAGAGGGGAAAAAAATTTTTTTAAGCTTCTGGGAAATTCCTCCTTCCTGCATCTTTCCCAGTATCCCTGAAAGCACAGGGTTATGCCAGAGGAAAAGCCTCTGAGTCGGCAGAAGCCGCATGGAACCTGGCTTCGGAGGACCCAACCATCAGGAAATGTCTCTTAGAGCTACCCGATGTCACAAGGAACTTGATGGCAGCAACGGCTCATTCAGGCCCTGCTGAACCAGTCACAATGCATCCTTTCCAAACATGTCTGGTCAACACACAGGAGGACTCGGAAGGCTGACAGATTTAGCTGCCGCCCTCCTCTTTTCCTGGACTAGAGCCAGGTGGTTCCGCCTCCTCCTTCTGGCTCACGGAACCCTGGGGCAGCCAAGAAGCCTTGAAGAAGGGAAGGGAGGCCAAGCCCCGGTCCGGGACGCTGCGGCATCGGGGAGCGGAAGGGGGGGGGGACGCCGCCGCCGCCACCCGGGGACCCAGGCCGGGAAGGAAGGCGGGCACACCGACCCTCTCTCTCTCTCGGCTAGACATGAGGGCCGAAAGGGCCTCCGCCCTGCCCCCCCCCCAGGCCTCCGAGGTGCCCGATTCTTCCCTCCCCCCTACACACACACACACACACACTCATCACCACAAGAAGCGCAGCGGCCCGGCACCGGTGCCACGAGGCCAGGGATCCCGGGCGGGGGGGGGGGGCGCCTCCCACAAGCCACCCACCAACGAGGGGGCCTCCCTGCCGGCCTTTCCCCGCCCCATCCCCGGCCTTCGCCGCGCACCTCTTCCCGCCGCTTCTGCCACCGCCCGCAGGGCGATTCCTCCAGGATCTCCGACTCGTCTTCGCTCTCTTCCTCCTCCTCCTCCTCTTCCTCCCCGGGAGGCAGAGCCGCCGCCGCCGCCGCCGCCGCCGCCGAGGCCACGGGCGGCGACATGGAGCTGGTCAGGCTCGGCCCGGCCGCCTCGGGCTTGGGGTCGGAGCCGCCGCCGCCGCCGCTGCCGGTGGCCTGCTTGGCGTCGCCTTCGGACATTGTGGCCGCCGATGACGAGAAGGAGGGCGAGGGAGGCGGCGACCTGCGGAAGGAGACCGAGAGAGAGAGAGAGAGAGAACCGTCACAGCGACGCAGGGCGGCGGTTGGTGACGTCATGCTCGGGCGACGGGCGAGAGGGGCGGGGCCCCGGCCCTACGTCGCCGCCATGGCAACGAGGAGCCCGGCTGCCGCCGCCGCCACCACCACCACCCCCGGACCGTGACGCGGGAAAGGAGGCCTCCCACACCCCCACGCAACGGCGTGACACCGCAAGGAGACTCACTGGGCGACCTCCTCCCGCGAGCCCTCGAAACGCCCCCTGCCCGCCGCCGCCGCCGCCGCCGCCGCCACCTCACGCGCTGCGGGCGGAGAGACGGAGGGGGCCGGACTTCGAGCGACTGGGCGCCTCCTGATTGGGCGAAGGGTCCGTGGCTCCACCCCCTCCGCTCTTCCACCTGCCAGCTGAGGTTGCGGGCGGAGGAACGCGCATGCGCTTGCCGAGCCTCGAGCGGTAGGTTCCGGCGTCGTGGTCGTTCCCCCCGCCTTCCACGGGGCCAAACGTGAAAGACGCCCCGCTCGGAGAGGAGAGCCGCCGCGCTCCGGACTTTACGGCGTCAGGGCTGCCGTCGGCCGGCCGGCCTCGCTTCGGCTAACGGCAGGGCTGGCCCCGTTTAGAGGGACCCTGCCCGGAAGCCCAGGGGACCGTCGCGCGTCGTTCGCCGGTGGAACTCCAAGCCACACGAAGCCGTCACGGCTTCCAAACGGCTTCCTGGAGGAGGAGGCGGAGGCACAATCCCTGGGATGGCCGCCCCCTCTTCTCTCCATTACAGAATGGGCCGCAGACATCAGATGTCTTAAGATTAAGGATCTTTTTTTTAGTAATTCATTTTTTAATATATTAAAACTAAAATTTATTTATTTATTTATTTAATTTATATCCCGGCTATCTAGCCAACTCAGGGCACCTCTAGGCGGCTAACAATCATCAAATAATTAAAATATACATATATAAACAGCAAATAATAAAAACTTAGAAAGATAGAAACCAAATAAAGAGGAAAAGAAAAGGAGAATCAGGGATTGTCTGGAGGAAAGGCCTGCCGAAACATCCATGTCTTCAATTGCTTCTTAAAGACACCCAGTGAGGGAGCCCCGCGAATGTCAGGGGGAAGGTTATTCCAGAGGCGAGGAGCCACCGCCGAGAAGGCCCGATTTCTTGTCTTCTCCTTCCGGGCCTCCCTCAGCGTTAGGCTCCTCAGCCTCACCTCCTGGCTCGCTCGAGTGACACGGGTAGAACTTGGTGGGAGAAGGCGTTCCGCCAAGTATCAAGGCCCTAAAATGCAAATTCATTAATAACTACCCACAATACACATTGGACTATCCTCGCCCGTGCCATCATCTTCATTCACCCTTGGGACCAGGTGTATCCATTTACGTATTTCACCCTGTACTCCAAAAAGACATGGATTCTTCTGCCAGCCTATAGTCTTTCAGATTAATTTGTTGTTTTTCCAGTTCTTGGCAAACTCTAATCTTGCTGCTGTAACCATTATAAGAATTAACTCTTCCTGTTCTTTTTTAAGATGATCATTCGTAATTATATTTAGGAGAGCAATAATTGGTGATATCTGAATATCATATCCAATAATTTCTCTAATTTCTTTAAAAACCAGTGCTCATTCTTTCTTATTTCACGTCCAGCACATATGCATATAAGTTCCTTTTCACATCTCCAGCGCTGAGATGGTATATTTTTATTATACAGTGGTGCCTCGCTTAACGAGCGCACCGTATGACGAAATCGCATAGCGATCCATTTTTTTGGATCGCTAATGCGATCGCTCAACGAGCTTTAGATAGGGAGAAATTCGCTTTGCGAAGATCGGTAAGCGTTTTGCTTACCGATCTTCGCAAAACGAAGCTCCGACGATCAGCTGTCTGGCGGACAAAATGGCCGCCGGAAGCCCCAAAATGGCCGCGCACAGCGTTTTTGCGCCCTCCCCTCCCTTAACGAGGGCACGAAAATGGCTGCCGGCCATAGGAAACCTCGCTGAACGGTGAGTAAAGGAGCCTTTTGGAACGCATTAAACAATGTTTAATGCGTTCCAATGGCTTTCCCTGTCCCGTTCAGCGATGTTTCGCTATAGCGAAGGTTAATCCGTTCCGGATTAACCTTGCTATGCGAGGCACCACGTATTCAGTATTACTGGGGTAAAGTACCATTTCCATGCTATGTTATAACAATTTTCTTTTACCCTTATAAACATATTTTTCATTATCTTTGGGACTATTTCTTAATCCAATCCTCTTCTTTAATCTCTTCCTCAAAATCCTCCTGCTACTGGTTTTTCATCACTTGTTCGAATCCAGAATGTACTAAAATCTTATAAATTATCTAATTGTTCCCTTCCTTTTGTTTCCTTCTTCTTGGTCTTGTCTACAAATACAAATAAATTTATTGTCATTGTAAGTCGATATATAGTATACACATACAACAAAATTCACAGACACCCAGAGACGATTGTTCATTACTGGTAGTCTTTAAATTCATTATTAAGTGCAATTATCATCATCTAGTCGTTTAGTCGTGTCCGACTTTTCGTGACCCCATGGACCAGAGCACGCCAGGCCCTCCTGTCTTCCACTGCCTCCCGGAGTTGGGTCAAATTCATGTTGGTCGCTTTGGTGACCCTGTGCAACCATCTCACCCTCTGTCGTCCCCTTCTCCTCTTGCCTTCACACTTTCCCAACATCAGGGTCTTTTCCATGGAGTATTCTCTTCTCATGAGGTGGCCAAAGTATTGGAGCCTCAGCTTCAGGATCTGTCCTTCCAGGGAGCACACAGGGTTGATTTCTTTTAAAATGGATAGATCTGTTCTCCTTGCAGTCCAGGGGACTCTCAAGAGCCTCCTCCAGCACAATTCAAGTGCAATTATAGCTCTGGGATAAAAACTACAGAAAACGTGTGGTCTGAGTCTTAATTGTTCTGTATCTTCTGCCAGACAACAACTGTTCAAAGAAGTTGTAAGCAGGATGGGAAAAGTCTCTAAGGATGTCTATGTTTAAATGTGTTCTGGTTTTCTGCAATGCATCTTTGTAATGTAACTCATTTTTATTAGGTTTTATTTTTCATCAGCTACAGTAATGAGCTAGATCAGTGGTTCTTAACGTGGGCGATAATGCCCCCCAGGGGGCGATTTCAGGGGGCGGTAGAACGAAAAGGGGCGGCATGGGGCGCTGGAGCAGAAGGGGGGCGGTAGGGGGGCACTGGAGCAAGGCAAACCTGTGAAGATGGCTGCAATCTTTTTACAATGCATGAATATATATTTTCCTCCAATCTTAATTTAGTTTCAGAGTTTTCGTCTTGAAATTTTTAGTTCCTGCATTACGTTTTGTTTTTATGCTTTTTTATATTTATTTTTCTGTTTTAAAATTCGCTTGCAACTAAATCATTAAATGTTACTTTTTGGGGGCATTTCATTTTCTTGGAATTGAATTTTGTTTTCAGGTGTCATTGGATTGAAATGTCTTAAACAAACAAACAAACAAACAAACAAAAAGATATCATCACCGCGGGGAGGGGGGCGATGATAACTTCCTCAATAGCTCAAGAGGGTGTTTCTTTCAAAAAGGTTAAGAACCACTGAGCTAGATTACCTCACCTTTTGTGGTATTTTTATCTTTTTCATCCATCTCCAATCTTTATCAGGAGCATCCAAGATACAAAATTAAGTTTAGGGATAATCGTCATTTTACATAATGCTATTCTACCAAGCCATGACAATTTAAATTTTTGATACTGATTTATCTGTTCATCAATTTTTTTTCAATTTATCCATATTTAATTCAGTCATTTCCTGTGATATACAGTAAATTCCTAAATATTTAATTACATGTTCTATTCTTCCTTTAAATTCTTTTTTCAATTCTTTCTTATCTACTTCAAAATAATTTGATGACATACATTTGGATTTCTCCCAGTTCACTTTCAAATCAGTTATTTCTTCAAATAAATTTAAATGTGTTCTGGTTTTCTGCAATGCATCTTTGTAATGTAACTCATTTTTATTTTGTAGTTTTCATAAGCTAGTTAGGTTTTATTTTTCATCAGCTACAGTAATGAGCTAGATTACCTTATGACGCACCCTGTTTCTGCCTGAGAGTAAGAGTAAGGAAACCTGCTGTTCAGTTCACCTCCTGCGGTGAACGGTACCAGCCAGAATTTCAGTGAGTTCCTTTATTTATTTAACACACAGATGTGGCAGAGACAGTGTGGCAGATGTCCTGAGGGGTCAGGGACACCAGCCCCCTGGACTCCAGCTGGGCTCGACCCCTGCCGTGTGGTGTGGATGACCCGAAGGGCTCTTACAACCACCGAGCCAGGATGCAGCCCATCTCCTCCTCCTCCTCCTCGTCCTTGGGGACACCCAGCTGGCCGCTCGCTCTGGGGGGGGGGGCGGCGAGGCCTTCCCCAGGCCGTGCTGGTTCCAGGTGGGGGCGTGGAGGAGGCGAGGCTTAGGGGTCGCAGAGGCCGCCCCCCCCGCCGCCCCCCCCAAACAGCGCACAGTCCAGGACTTCAGGGCCCGCGAAACGCCCGGGGGTGCTCCATAAAAAGCCCTCCCCAGCCCCCCCCACGCTCGGCTCCCCCTCTGACCGGGTCCCTCCATCGTTACCCCGGAGAGACAACCGGCTCGTGGGAGCCCCGCTTTCCTCCGGTGCTCCTGCCTGCCTCCCCCCAGCCCGGAGCAGCGAGAGTTTCTCTGAGGTCGGGGGGGGCTGCCCGCCCGACCGCCTCTCCCCCCCCCGCGCCGCGGAGGGGCTACATCCTGACCTCAAGAGGCAAGGAAGGCCCTTTACAGACCAGCCGGCCGACACGGAGAGGGATAAGGAGGGCAAGCAAACCCCCACCCCCACCCCCCCCGGGATCGAGGCCCTCTGCGGAAGGCCTCTGCGGCACCGGGGGGGGGGGCGGCGGCGAGGCCCGGCCGGAGAAGGGCTGCCGTCCCCTAACGGCCCGCCTGCCCAAGCAAGGGAGCCCTCCCTCCCCGGCCGAACCGGCGGCCTTCCAAGCGGCGGCTCCTCTTGGGCCCCGGCGCCCCTCTTCCTCCTCCTCCTCCTCCTCCTCCTCGGTCGGCCCGATCTGACGGGCGCCTTCGGAGCACCGGGGAGTCCAAGCCAAGGACGGGAGGAGGAGGAGGAGGAGGAGGCCCTGCTGCTGCTCCCACCGGGGTCGGCCAGGCGGCAACCCGAGAGGAACGGGGCCCGCCTCGGCCTCCCTCCCGCCACCCCCGAGCGGCTCACACACCTCCTCCCTTCCCCGGGAAGGAAGGGGCCACGCCGGCTCGGGCGGCCACGGAGCGGTCCCCGGGGCCCCCCGCCCTTCGGCTCGCCCCTTCGGCCGCCCCGGCGGAGCGAGCGAGGGAAGGAGGGAGGCCAGAGCGGGAGAGCCGAGCGGCCGGCCTCTCCTTCCTCCGGACTCTATGGTTATTCCCTTTTGCCCCGCCCCTCGCCCCCCACCCCCACCCCACCCCCACCCGTTTGGACCAGTTTCCACGGCCGTCTCAGCGGCCGCTCTAGCCGAGCCCATGTCGGGGCTCTGTGGCCGCGGCCTCTTCTCTCCCTCCGGCTCTGCGCCCCTCGGCTTCCGGTACGCCCGGCGGGACCTCTATGGTGTCTGTTTCCGCTTCCGCCTCCCGGTCTCCCTCTTGCCTGCCTGCCTGCCTCCCTGCCTGCCTCCCTTCTTACCGACGGACCGGCCGGCCCTCGTTCGGTTCTCTCCGGCCCTGCTCCGGTTCGGCGGGGCTTGGGGGTCCTCGCTCGCTCGCTCGCTCCTTCCTCTCCTCTCCTCTCCTCTCCTCTCCTTCTTTGCCAGCCGCTCGCTCGCTCGCGCTCCCACCCGCCTGCCTACCGGCCCGCCATGGGCGCCTACCTGTCGCAGCCCAGCACCACCAAGAGCTCCGGGGACGGGGATGGGGCCGGGCCGCGCCCGCTTCACTTCGGCTACAGCGCCATGCAGGGCTGGCGGGTCTCCATGGAGGTGAGGGCGGCGGCGGCGGCGGCGGCGGCGGCGGCGGCGGGAGGGCAGGGCAGGGCAGGGCAGGGGGCTCGCCGAAGCGAGTCTCCGCCGAACCGGGGACCCCTCCGCCCGCTCACCGAGCTCCCCGCTCGCCCTTTCTTCCCTACAGGACGCCCACAACTGCATCCCGGAGCTGGACAGCGAGACGGCCATGTTCTCCGTCTACGACGGGCACGGAGGTAACGGAGTGCTGCCAGGCAAGGCGCGGCGGCCCATCGGCCCTGTGGCGGTGCGGCATCATCCCACCCCCAGTTGGGGTCCCTCCTGCCCGGGGCTCCCCTGGGCGAGGGGTGGCCTGGGCCTCCCCAGTAGGATTTGGCCGGCCAGGGTGCCCCGTTCAGCCTGGGAGGCCCCCCCTCTGGTTCGGGCGGGAGAGAACAGCGGCTCTGCCTCCTCGGGGTTCAGTTTGCCCCGAGGCTGCTTCAGCTCTAGGGCAGCAGGAATGGGGCAGACCTCGGAGTCCCCAGCCCTTGTTTTTTGCTAGGGGAAGAAGTGGCTCTGTATTGCGCCAAGTACCTCCCAGAGATCATCAAGGACCAGAAGGCCTACAAGGAAGGCAAATTGCAGAAGGTAAGGGGGCTGCGCCCTGGACACACACACACACACCCAAAAACACACACACACGCACACTGGGTCTGCAAGCAGCTGCACTTGTCTGTTCTTCCCTAGGAATCTTTTCCAGGCACGTTATTGGTGGCATAGTCACCCTTTCCGCTGGGCACACACCAGCCATGCCTCGCATGGGAGACACTCTCCTGGCACGCAGGAGGCATGTCTTGCTCCCCAGGGCTTGTGTCTGGGTGACTTTGTGGGCTCCTCCCATGGTGAGCTGGTGGTCTGTTCTCTCCACTGCTCCCAGGCCCTAGAGGATGCCTTTCTGGCCATTGATGCCAAGCTGACCACAGAAGAAGTGATCAAGGAACTCTTCCTGATGGCTGGGCGCTCTCGAGAAGATGGGGAGGAAAAAGAAGCGAAGGTGGCAGATGAAGATGATGGTCAGTGAAGCTGCCACTCACCAGTTGGCACCGGGGGAGGGTGGGATGGTCCAGAGATCAAAGACAACTTGGGCTTGAAGGTCTCTCTCTGTGTGTGTTTTCCCCAGTCCCTTGGGATTCAAGGCTGAAGGTGCAAGTAGTGTGGCAGAAGACCCATGCCATGCACTAAGCCTACGTAGGTTGGGCAAAAGGGATGTTCCCTCCTCCCTGATGTGCCCTGCCATGAGAAAGAGGTATCTGGAACCGGGGAATGGGTGGAGAAGCTGGTGCCTTTCTGATCCAGATGGTTTGCACTCCCCGTTAGGGCCAGGTAGCCTTTTCAGTAGGGGCACTGCTCTTGGACTACAGCTTTTTCTGCTGAGGCTGGGGGTGGCAGGGTGGGGGAGAGACATTTACCCTTTACTGAAGGAAACCACGGTGACTCTTAAGAGCAAAAGGCCGTCCAGTTACTAAGAACCTATGGAGGTGAGGAGGAAAAGCGCCGGAAGAGTGCTTGGAGATGAGAGAGGAGGACCGCTTTAAAAGGTCCCCCCCCCACACACACACACAGCAGGACCTGTTGTGTTTATCTCTCACCTCCTTGGTCACCTTCACTTTCTCCAGTGGCCTGGAAGTAGCACCTATGGGTCAGTCTCCCCTCCTTGACACTCCTCTCTGCTTCCTGTGAGACTGTGACTGGCCCAAGTGTGCCCAGCAAGGCTCATGGCTCAGTGGGAACCTCATCCCACTTCATCCCTCTAAGCGCATAACCACACGGCTCTCTGAGAGGCTGGTGGGGAAAGCGGTTTGGCCAGGGGCTGGAGAAGGCGCTGTAGTGGAGGTGAGTGTCAAGGGACTCCAGTCAGCCAGAGAAGGTCTGGCTGAGTGCAAGACTGACCCTCCTCCTCCCCCCCCTCCACCCCATGCAGTGGACCAGGAGGAGGAAGCCTTGCTGCACGAGGAGGCCACCATGACCATCGAGGAGTTGCTGACACGCTACGGCCAAAACTGCGTTAAAGGCAAGCTCGGGCCAACTGGCAGGAAGCCGGCGGCGGTGGCGGCAGCGTCCCAGGAGGACCCCCAGGGGCTCAACCTCAATGGCGAAGCAGGGACTGAGGAGCTCGGGAGGCATCCGTGGACTGCCCCGAAGGTGGAAGAGGAGGAGGAGGAGGAGGAGGAGAATGGCAAACCGTGCCCTAAGTCCACTGCCAGTCTCTCCCCTGGCCTGGATGTGGGTGGGGGAGGAGATGCAGGGCCCCCCCAGAAGGAGGGGGCGGAAGGAGGAGCCCCTACCCCAGGGGAAGCGGAACCCTCCTGCTCTTCTGCAAGCAAGGCCCAGCGGGCGGCCAAGTCCCGATTCTTTGACGACAGCGAGGATGAGTCAGAGGAAGACGCCGAGGAGGAAGAGGAAGAAGAGGAAGACAACGAGGACAGTGAGGTACTTTTTGAGCCAATACTGAGTTGGCTGGCCCCCAGTCAGCCCAACTGCACTGGGAGGGGGGCCTTGGGGGGCCAGCAGCCAGTGCTCAGGATTCCCTTTGGGGTGGGTCCCTGTTTTGACTAGGAATGCAGTGAAGATGAGGAGGGCTACAGCAGCGAGGAAGCCGAAAACGAGGAGGAGGAGGAGGAGGAGGAGGATGACACAGAAGAGGCAGAGGAAGAGGAGGAGGAGGAGGAAGACATGATGCTTCCTGGCATGGAGGGGAAGGAGAAGGTCAGTCCCCGGACCAGGGAGGGGTGCGGCGGTGAGGGAACCGTCAGCTGCCAGGGCCACCCTGACCCACCTCTCCTGGGTGGCCGTTGCCCCGGCTTTGGGGCAGGCCCTTCCACCTCCCCGTGAGCTCCTGCACGGGGCGTCCCTCACAGCACTTTTGGTTCCCAGCCTGGCTCGGACAGCGGCACAACGGCTGTGGTGGCCCTGATCCGGGGCAAGCAGCTCTTTGTGGCCAACGCGGGGGACTCTCGCTGCGTGGTGTCTGAGGGCGGCAAGGCCGTGGACATGTCCTACGACCACAAGCCGGAGGACGAGGTGGAGCTGGCCAGGATCAAGAACGCGGGCGGGAAAGTCACCATGGACGGCCGGGTGAATGGAGGCCTGAACCTCTCCCGAGCGATCGGTGAGTGCCGTCGCGTCCAACACGCTTGCTGTGGGGGGGGGTCCGGTCTGGAGCCTTCCCCTGACTTCTAGCAGGGGCCGGGATTTCTCGGGCAGCCCACTCCCTCCCTCCCTCCCATTCCTCAGGGGTGTAGGAGCTGCCCTCCTGCTGTCCCCCCCCCTCCCGTGCGTGACCTGCAGAAATTCCTAAGACAGGAAGCTTTGCCACAGAGGGGAGGGGGGCACAATCCTGGCGCGTGGGGGGAGGGAAGGGCCTGGAAGAAGAGCACAGGGTGGCCCGGCCAGTTGCTGACTGCAAGAGGCCACTCCACGCTCCCTGGCATGCCAGCACATTGTTGTCGGGGGGGGGACTGTAAGGCAGCTGCTTTTCTTTTGGTAGGCCCACCGGTGGCAGCTGCTGCTGCTGCCCTTGTGGTTAGTGGCACTAGGCAGCTCCTCATAACCCTTTCCTTCTAGAGAGGGTCTCTTTCTGTGGCCCCCTGTTGCAGTGGGACATTCCTTGGAGACCAGCAGAGGAAGGAGCCAGGATTCTTCTCCCTCCCCCACATTTGCAGAGCCCAGCCATGGCCTCCTCCTCCTCCTCCTCCTCCTCTTGCTGCCCCCTTTCTCTGTGGCAGAAATGTGCTTTCCCCAAGCAGGGAGCCTTCAAACCAACCTCTCCATCTCCTGTGCCTCCCCCTCCTCTCTTCTCCACACCCCTCCCCAGGCGATCATTTCTACAAGCGTAACAAGAACCTACCTCCCGAGGAGCAGATGATCTCTGCCCTGCCGGACATCAAAGTGTTGACCATTAATGAGGACCACGATTTCATGGTCATTGCCTGTGATGGCATCTGGTAGGTTGGGAGAAGGGGCTGCTGCCCTTCCTCTCCTTCTCCTGCGGGTGCGGGTGGGGAAGAGGCTGGCCCTCCTCGTCCTTCACCACTCCAGGTGACCTCTGTTTTTTCTTTCTTTCTTTTTTCCTCCTTGTTTTGGTCCCTACGTAGGAACGTCATGAGCAGCCAAGAGGTGGTGGATTTTGTGCAGTCCAAGATCTCTCAGAAGGGGGAAGACGGACAGCTGCGGTCCCTTTCGTCCATAGCTGAAGAAGTGAGTGAGCAAAGAGGAAGAAAGAGAAAAGGAGATGTATCTCTCTGGCTCATGGGTTGGGTGGGGGTGGCATCACTCCCTGTTAATCAGCTCGGGTGGGAAGGAGGCTCACTGAGCCACTGGTTGGCACTGTCCCTCTAGTCCTGGAGGGAAGGCCATCGGTAGGGGTGGGGTGGGGGGTCTATTCCCCCAGCGCTGGTCCCTGGGCGAGGCCCGGGCAGATCAGCTGAGCAGCTGGCCAGGTTCCTCACCCGGTGGCTTAGAGAAGCCCGGCCAGGAGGTCACATCCAAGTGGAGGGCACAACGGTGATGTCCCCCTGCCGCCCCGCCCCCCACAGCGGCCGGCTGCAGCCAAGGCCTCCTGGTTCAAGCGTCTGGCCCTTCGCAACCCCTTCCTGCCAAGGCCTGCCTGCTTCCTGCCTCCATGGCTTGAAGGATGCTTGGCAGATAAATTTTGTGTGTGTGTGTGTGTGTGTGTCCCATGCTCCTGCTCCAGGAGAGCCTCGGTTGGGACGGGGTGTGTGTGGCTCACAGCAGCCTCTGCTGAGCAGCCTTCTGCCCACTCCTTCTTACTCAGCTCCTGGACCGCTGCTTGGCTCCAGACACCTCTGGGGATGGAACCGGGTGCGACAACATGACCTGCATCCTCATCTCGTTCAAGCCACGCCCCAGCCAGGGTTCTGCCACCACGGAGGGGGGCAAACGGAAGCTAGAAGAGGCCACAGCGCCTGCAGGGGCCACCCCCACGGAAGAGAGCTGTAGCAAGAAAGCCCGGCAGGACTAGCAGCAGCAGCAGCAGAGGGTGGGCTTGGACACAGCCCCACCTCTCCCTGGACTCTTGTTTTCTAAACAACGCTGAACTCTGGATGCCTGATGTAGGCCTTTTTTTTAGCCTTAGGGAGGCCAAGTCTGTCTGTGTCATTCACAGGGGTGAGAAGAGGCGGGGCACGGGGCGCTGGGGTGGGGGGGACGACGACTGTTCTTGAAACCATTCCAAAGAGTGAGCGGTGGGTGGGGAGGGCTAGAGCCCAGGCATTGTCCTCCCCCATTCCCCTCCAGCATCTCCTGTGTGATGGCTGCCGTCTCTGTGCCCCTGATGTTTTTCCTTGTCAGGAAGCCGTTGTTCACCATGGACAGCTCCAAGCTGCGCCCATATTTAAGGCCTTCTGTTTTTTATTTTGGGGGCTGGCTGCTCTCACACGCACCCCCACACATGTTGGCTACCAGGTCTCTCTCTGTGTTGTTCAATTTCAACTAAGAATTTTTTAAACTAAACCCCACCCATAATATGTGACTGTTTCTTTTGCGGAGGTAGGGAGGAGGGAGAGGGATTGTTTGTGGGAGTTGGGGGTATTTCTGCCCGCGCATCCCTTTCTCCCCTACCCCCCCCCACCTTCAGAAGGGCACTGTGGGGCAAGCCTCCTCCTGCCAGGAAGGTAGCATGCTTTACAGTGACCGCTCTGTGGGCCTGAGCCCAGCCCTTGGTGTCCAGCAGCCGGGAAACAAACATGGCTGGGCCTTCTGGTGGGAGCGTGATTGTTGCCGACGTCAGTCTCTGATAGCCAGGGGCTGGTCTGAATCTGAAGGGGCTGCTCTGAGCTGCTCATCCTCAGGGCTTTGTGTTGCTCCTTTTGCCAGGCCATGGGGTGGAGCGACACATCCCGTGCCTTGTGTTGTGAATTCAGAAAGAGATTCATTCCAGCTGCCCCCTGAAAAGGCTCTAGCCCAGATTCAGGATCACCCCTCTCGACTGTTTTTGCCTCTGAAAGCCTCCAGGATGCTGGGTCACTTTTTCAACCAGTTGCAGGCTGCCAACTGGTTTTTCCTGTCGTGATGTATGGAAGTGAGAGCTGGACCCTAAAGAAGGCCGACTGCCGAAGAATTGATGCTTTTGAATGGTGGTGCTCGAGGAGGCTCTTGAGAGTCCCCTGGACTGCAAAGAGAACAAACCTATCCATTTTGCGTGAAATCAAACCCTGAGTGCTCCCTGGAAGGACAGATCCTGAAGCGGAGGCTCCAATACTTTGGCCAATACCTGGCGTGCTCTGGTCCATGGGGTCATGAAGAGTCAGACAGGACTTAATGACTAAGCAACAACAAGGCCACCAATATCTTGAACCTCTATTTTTTAAAAAAGCCTTTAAACTGACTTTCCTTCCTGTTGTTCCCCATCCCTCACATCTGAAGGGCTCCCAAATGGCACGCTGGAGCTCCTTTTCTGTGCCTGGGGCAGTTTTAAGTTTAAGCAGGCATCCCTAACAGGGCCAACTTAGCTTACAGCGATGGCAAACCTATGACATTCGTGCCACAGCTGGCATGCGGAGCCCTTTCTGCCGGCACGCGAGCCATAGGTTGCCGGATCGCTACCCCCCCCCTCCCCGCAGCCAAACCTGAGCAGGCAGCTGCAACTGCGGTGCTGGTGCCCAGACAGGTGGCAGGTCAGGATCCGGATTAGCTGGTGCTGGTGGCGGATGCGGAGGGGGGTCTTGAGGCACCCCTGTGCCCAGGATCCCCCCTTCGGCCACCACTTCCAGCTCCTCCACTGCCACAGCACAGCGGCCCCTGGTATTGTTTTGTTTTTTTCCCCAGTTTGGGTACGCGAGCCCAAAAAGGGAAAAAAAACTACTGGATTTAGGCTAACCTCGCCTTTCTCTCTGCTTGTGTGCAGAGTCCACCATCAGCAGGGGGAGAAGACCTTCTAGCCTTTTCCCAGCTCACCAAGGAGCTGCCAAGCCAAGTCCTCCTCAGAGTGCGTGTGAGTAGAAGGACAAGTGTGCCCGTCTCTGAGCCACTGGGCCAGGCTGGGCCGTGGCCCGGAGCCAAGGCAAACCTTGCGGGGCTCTTCTCGACACCTGACCTGGTCAGGGTCACAGGCCCTCCTCCTCCTCCTCCTCCCGGCTGGCGGCAGCTCTGGCAGGGAGCTCTTGACTCCCGCAGCTGCAGGGAAGCAGCCAGGACCGCCCCCCCCATCACTCCCCCAACTCTGTGCCTCTTGAAAAGCTGCAGTGTTTTGAAATGGGGGGCCCTGCTTTTGCTCCTTGCCCCTTCTTCAGGGCACATTCTCAGCTTGGTCTTCGCTGTGTGATGTCTCGGCAGCCCTTCCCTTTCCCAGACGATTAGTTTACAGAACTTCCTGACAGCAAGTGGTTCAGGCCCCAGCCATGAGATTCTCGTCCAAGCGGCATCACTTTCCTCGCTTGCAGCTGTTTTTTGACCCTCCCCATGACAGATGAGGCACAAGGCTTAACTCTCTGCACCCCCCAATGCGTGTACCCGAGAGGGGGGGCGTCAGTCGGTCAGGCTTTTTGCTGAGCTGCAATTTATTGCCCCCCTCCCCCCCCAGTGCCCAAAGTCTGAGTCAGCCAACCAAACCCTGCTGGGGGCTGAAGCCGGTGGTGCAGAGTGGCTTGTGGCGGCAGATGGCGGGAGGGTGCGCGGCAGAGCAGGAGTGAGTCAGGTGTGGGCTACAGGCAGCCACGGGTCCATGCGGGTTGCCGTCGCCGGCGGGGGCGGCCCGGCGGCTTCATTCGGTCGTCACACCAGCCAAGCTGCCCCCGTCACTGGTGTTGGCGAGAGTGTCCGTGGAGCAGCTGCGGCTGGAGACGGCGCTGCAGAGGCTGCCCTCGAAGGTGGTCGGGGGCTCGGCCTCCACTTCCACTTCCACCACGTGCAAGCCCTCCCTGTGGGAAGACAAGGCATTGTGGGGGGGGGGCAGGTGAGGCACCCAAGGGTTGCCCGACTGCCCTGCAGCCAAGGTTACATGCCCTGCAGGAGGGGAGCTGGTGCGGAGGGAGGGGGATGAGCGCCAAGGTGAGCCAAGCCTCCTTCAGCTGCGGCTGAGGAGTCCCCCAGAAACCCAGGCTGCGCGCGCGCGTGGGGAGTCCTCTTCACACACACCGTGGTCACCCTCCCTGTCACTCACCTGTAAGAGGTGTCTGGGGCTTCCCTGAGCAGGCTCCCGGCCCCAGCGACGGCCATGCTGCCAAACCGGGGGCCTCCCTCCGTCTGGCCCGTCTCCTCCTCCTGTTGCTGACGGCTTCCACTGGGCAGAGGGGGGGTCGGCGCGGCGGCCCCGGCCCGCATCTCAGCCCCCGTGGGGGTGGGCAGCACGGCTAGCAGCTCATTTACTAGGAGAGCGGGAGAGAGAAGCAGCTAGCTCAGTGGCGGCGGCCCCTCTTTGCATGGGAGAGACCGCTCCGCAGGGCTGGTTGGCATAGGAAAGTCTCCGCCCCTCCCTGCCTCCCAGGATGGAGGCCGGCCCCTTGAGAGCCAAACGGACCCCAAGCACCCCCAGCCGGAGCGCTCCGTTGACCTTCTGGCCTCACGAACCGCTCAGGGCCCCCGTTTCCCCTCTGACCTCTGGAGCCACAGAGGCCGCCAGAACGGTGAGGAAGGAAGAGGGGGCGAGACGGGCCGGCAAGCAGAGACCAAACCACCCCCCCACCACCACCACCCCGCCACCACCAACCTGCTTGGTTTTGCCAGGAAAAGGAGTTTAAAAGGGGGGGTGTGTGGCTGCGGGAGGGGCGTGCAAAACAACCTGGCAGGCTCGCGCTTTGCCTCCCTTTTGGCCCCACATCCACTTTGGGGCATCATCATCATCTTCCTTCTGTGGCTCCATTTCTTAGAACTGACACAAACGCTGATTTCCCCGAAAGCCTTTCCTCCCCCACTGGCCCTTGGCCCCCCCTCCCCCCTGCTGGAAGAGGAGGGGGTGGCGTCACCCCGCGAGCATCAAGGAGGAGGGATCTGCCGCCCCAGGGTCAGAGTCCCTGCTGCCGCCTGAGGCCATGCAGGCCAGGAAGGGGCAGGGCGGTGGCTCCTGGAGTGGCTTGTGGACTTGGCAATCTGGCTCACTGATCTGGAAGCCAGCAGGGCCCTGCCTGGAGGAGGAAAGGGTTGGGGCCCCGTGAGAGAGAGAGAGAGAGAGAGAGAGAGAGATGGGGGCAAGGCTCACGTACGTTTGGCGAGGTTTTCCAGCTCCATTGAACTTGGCTCCCCAGCTCTCCTTTGGGGGCTCCCGCAGCCCCAGCGATTCCGACACAGAGAGAGAACCACGACCCCATAGATGTAGGTGAGCATCAGAGGCACTCCCACTCCTGTTGAGAAGGAGCCCCCCCCCTCCGTGAGTGTGGGTTTTCCATGCGGAAGGAGCCGGCTGGCTCAAGGCCTCGCACCCCCCCCACACACACACACACACCGGGGGCTAATGCCAGCCGGGGGCTCCTCTCCAAATCCCTCAGCCCCATCCTGCCCAGCAGCTCTTACCGACCGTGACAGCCGTAACGACTGGGGAGATGAAGAGGGAGAGGATGATGCTGCTGGCCACAGACAGGCACTGCTGGCAGCTGGAGAGCTTGCTCTTGCGTCCGTGGCTCAAAACCTGGGGAGGGCAGGGAAGGGAAGACGCTGCAGGGCCGGCAGAGTAGGGGGCCTCCCACGGGACTAGGAGAGTGGGGCCACGCAGGCACCCCCTTACCTTTTTCCCCATGTAGATGGGGATCCCCAGTGTGATGACTGGCACAGCAAGACCAGCAACCAGTGAGATGACCATTGGGGCGCCAAGCACCATGCCTAGCTGCCAGAGGAGCTTCCGCGTCCGGGACCAGGGCTTCTTCCCCCAAAAGGTACACCCCGATGGGCTGCGGAGGAGGAGGAGGAGGAGGAGAGGAGAGCCGTGGTCAGACACACAACACCCTGCCGTGGCCACCACAGTGGCCTGAGAGAACTGGGAGGAAGCTGGGCTTCCCCAGCCCCTCAAAGCAGACTTCCTGAACCCTCGGGCACTGGGGTGGGTGGGTGAGTGGACCGGGGGCCACCCAGATCATAGAACAGCTTTGGAGCCCCCTTCCAACGAGTGAGAGGAGACACACATTCACATGGTTCTGACCCTCCCCTGCTGCTTCTGCTCTTAGTAGACTTTGTTTTAACCTTAATAATTAAGGCTAGGAGTTTTTTTAAATTCTTCTGTGGTTAGTGTCTGGTTTTTTGTTCCTGGATACATTTTGACCGATTGCTGTTAATATAAGGCACTTCTAATAAGCTTTTCTAGGCTTGTGGCTTCCATTGGAGGTCAACTCTCCCTCTTTTAGCAGCCAAGCAGGGGAATCCATTAGGGGTTGCCACTGGGTTGCTGCGTACCCCACAGCCATCAACAAAAACCCACACTTGCTTTTGAAATGCATATGCAAACAGCATCCTTGCTTTAAAACCGTCGCTGCAGGATTTCCTGCCTTTGAGAGCACAGTCCTGTGTAGTCTCCTCGGAAAGGAATCACCCCAAGTTTAGACAGAGGCTGGATCCCAGAGAAGTGAGCACACGCCTGCAGCCTGAGCCCCCCCCCTCATTCTGCCAGCGGATGCCCATCAGGGAAAAGCCAATTTTGCCCCATGGACCACGAGCAGCCCCAGGCACAGCCTCTTCCAGAGAGGAGAAAGTTAGTAGAAAAGGCCAACCGTTTCATTAGCCCATAGGTTTAAACTGGAGGGAGATTTTTTAAAAAAAACAATTATGTTCACGTTAAATTGCCATTTCAGTTTTCAGTTAGGTGACTAGCCTTGCCTGAAAAACAGAAGAAAAACCCCATCCATTATTTTACTCCTCTTCTGCATCCCCATTTTGCGCTTTAGAGAGAAGGAACAGCTAATTTTTGAAAAGCTCGTTTTGAAAGCCCCATTTTTGAGAAACCCATCTCTGGCTTGCTTTCTCCCCCACCCAGGTAAACTCATGTCCCCACCCTCCTTCTGACCTTTTAACCTTGCACATATAAGACTAGTGCAATAATGAAGAGTACAAAGTTTGCTCTCGCTCATTTAAAGCACTCAGTGCATGCCCCAAAGCACCAGCATTATATTCAACAAGGTTTACTTTCAGGAAAAAGGTCCACACAACTGCAGTTGCTTAGAAGTGCCAACTTGTGCACATTTTTTCAGACATAGGTCTTGCAGGCAGAAATTCTGTTCCACCAATTCTGTGGAAAGCTGACCTTACCAGCAGCTGCTATTTTCCATACTTAAAAACTTCATTTCCCTGTCCTGTAGCACACCCACCCCCCAACTTCCTGACAATTAGAGGCTTCCATGGGGGCCTTTAGGTGGGAGAGCAGAAATGTTTTATTTCCGACAATGGCCATGGCTGAGAACATTGGCCTTCCTTGGAAGAAGATTCCAGGCAGTGGGTTCTACACGTAGGTTCATATGGACTGTCTTTTCTCCAAGCACTGCACTTATTTTTCTGTCCTGCAGGCAAAACTGGGCTCATGAACCAGGGTTCAGTCCCAGGTAGCCAGCTCGAGGCTGACTCAGTCTTCTATCCTTCCGAGGTCAGTAAAATGAGTACCTGACTTGCGGGGGGGGGGGGGGGAAGGGGGCAATAATGTGCTGCCTGCATCATTCACTTGTAAACCGCCCAGAGAGTGCTTGAAGCGCTATGGGGCGGTCAATGAGCAGCACGCTTTGCGTTTGCTGTTGTCCCCCTATTTATTTTTCTGGTTTTTTTTCTTGAGGTATTTTACGTAGAAGGAAAGAAGCTGTAATTCTGTGCCCGTGTAAACCTTGTTAATCATAACTGGACTTACTTTAGAGTAGACGTGTCATATTGTGCTGTTAGTCTTTGTGAACCATAGACATAAAACTGCCATTTTAGGTTGCACTACAGGTCTATCCCAATATTGTTAAGTCTTCACAATTACCGTAAAATAAAGGCTGAAACACTCAATTGCTTACAAATAAGCCCTACTGAATTCAGCAGGACTTACTTCTGAGTAGACCTTTGCCACGCACTGACCTTTCATCAAACCATTAGACGGCTGAGCATCGGCAGTGTAGGCAGCGGGGGACCATCTCCCCACCACAGCAACAGGCGAAAGGTACCCTTTCTGGGGAAACAGCATCAACCTCTCCAAAATCCCAGGGCCCCCCAGGCCGTGGGACCAGGCGGATGGATGGCAGGGAGGGGTTTGCTCTGTGCGGGGGGGGGGATCCCGCACTCCTAGAACAAGGCAAGGCCACTGAGTCCAACCCCCCCTGCTCAAGGCAGGAACCCATGACGGGAGCCTTTGGGTGGGGAGGGCTGTGGGGTTCCCCCCCCTCGGAGGTTCTAAGGGGGAGCCTAGGATCAGCCAAGGGACGCCGGTCCTTGGCCTTCGAGGGCAGCCGTCTCCCCACTCAGGAGCAGCAGGCCAGGGGCTTTTCTGTCTTGAATGTGACGATTCAAGGTTCGCATTAACGGCTTCTACCTGCTATTTTTGGGGGGGGGGGGTGAGCAGCCTGGAAGAAGGAGGGTGCTGGTCTGCACAGCACTTCCACTACTGCTATTGAGAGGAACTTAACAGTCTTTTCCTCTCTCACATCTTGTGGAGATGCAAAATATCTCTTCAAGTTAAGAAAGCCTTCAACCCATCCCCAGTCCCGACCCACTGACAAACTCCAGTTCTCTAAAAGACCCACGAAAACCAGGCCCAAGGTTGGATCTCAATTAAACGTGGTGCCCCCTTTTCTGCGTCATTTCCTGGAGAGGGTCTGATCCAGCCATGGTGACACACACCTTAGTTACATCCTGGATGGGTGACTGTCACACGCTCTACGTGGGACTTCCTTTGGAAAGTGGTGGGAAACTCCAGCGGGTCCAAAATATCGCAGCCAGATGGTTAAGTGGGGCTGATCACGGGGATCACACAACCCACCGCCTTGTGACCGCAGCTCCACCGGCTGCTGATGTGTTTCTGGGCACAATTCAAAGTCCTGGTTCTAACCCATAAAGCCCTGAACGGCTTGATTCCAAGCTATCTCAAGGACCGTGGTTATGAGCCTGCCCAGGTGTTGAGGTCATCAGGAGAGCCCCTTCTCTAGGTCCTGCCACCCTCACACCCTCACAGGTGCATCTGCTGAGGGCACTGGAGAAAGGCCTTCTCTGTGGCTGCTCCCAGACTTTGGAACTCCCTCCCACTGGAGGCTAGACTGGCCCCCTTTGCTGTCCTTCTGCTGACCTTTCTCTTTGAGCCGGCTTTCCCTCAGTGACTGGCTGCTTTTTTATATAAAATGTGTGGTTCTGCCTTTACTGCTTTGAATGTGCTTTTGGTGTTGCTTTTGTTTACTGTTTATTAGTGTGGTATTTGTTTGATCCTTTTTACTATTTGCATACTGACTGTTTTTAGCTTTAGATCCTGACTTGTATTGATGTAAGCCACCTTTGGTTCTTTTTTAAAGCAGAAAGACAGGGTAAAAACATTTTAAATTAATGGATGAAGTAAGTAAGTAAATGCACATGACATGCTCCTCGTCCTGCCTGTTCGTGTGCAAGGTGAACTACTCAGAAGGGAGCAAGGGAATGAACCTGCCTGTCATTTCCATTTCTCAAAGTGTGCCACCTTTGGCGGACGGATGAGGAGAGCCAGCAGAGATGGCGCCTAAGGGCAAATCTGCAGGGCTGCTTCTCACATCTTCCTTTCGTAAAGGATGATATGATAATATTGAAGGAGGCCAGTTCAAATCCTGACTGCCCTGTAACAGTTAATGCATAATTTTAGAGCTGCTCCCTTTGGAACGCAGCTGCCCTCCAACACGGACCGCCCAGCAGACTCCCGCTCCTGCCCCTCTGGGGCTGTCTGGGCCCTTGTCCTTTCCCCACCAGCTGCCCCACCTGAGGAAGTGGACGTCAGTGATTTCTCGCACGCACAGCCAGCAGAAGAGGCAGCCGCAGACGGTGCAGTTCATGCGGTTGCAGCTACCATCGTTGATCTTCATGATGAAGGCACCGCAGCGGGGGCAGACCTTGATGGTGTTGGGGTCTGCAGAGAGAGGGGGGGGGATGATTGGGGGGGGAAGAGACTGCCCCAAAGGATGCAGAGGGGCAGGCAGGGACCCAGGCCTCACCTCCAAAGCCTGGTGGGGCTCTGAAGCAGGTGGACAGGGCTCTTATTCTCGGGAACTTCTTCTCGGGGGGGGGGAGGCGGTGTCCGGCAGGGCCAAAGGAAGCCTGGCTCCTGGGGAGCTGGGCTGCTTGGAGCCTGCCACCGATGCCCTCCCCCTTGACCGCCACCAGGCTCTTGGGCTAGGACCAGGCTCGGATTCTTCTGCCTTCCACAGCACCATGGACTAGGTGTCTCCTCAGAAGTCAGTTGGACAAGGCAGACTCCCTCAGAGGTGGGTCAAGGGTTACCGGCCCCTTTCCTCCCTGGAGTGGGGCCGGGGATGTTGCAGAGGTGAAGAGACACCCCCCTCCACACCCACACACCCCTCCACCCCCCACCCCCCCGTGGGACTCACCTGGGGTGGCCTCCTCCTTCTGGATGGGCTGCGGGGAGCGCTCCGGGGCTCCCACGGGACTGTCTTGCTTCCATTCCTCCCAGGCTGGCTTGCAGGAGGAGTCGGGGTGCCATGGCTGCCGGCAGTGGTAGCAGAACTCGGTCCCGCAGCCCTGGCGGCCACAGACCAGGCGGGGGCATTCGGCACAGCCGTAGGCAATCACCGCGTAGCTGGAAAGAGATCAGCGCCGAAGGGGATCACCTCGGGTTCAGGCCTCCTCCTCCTCCTCCTGCCCCGCCCCGACAGCCCAGCCCAACCCTTGGGCACCCACCTTCAGGCCACCCACCCCGGAGCCGGTCGCTCCCCGGACAAGGTTGCCGCACATCCACATTTGGCAATACGTGGCCCCTGTGACCAAACAGGCCACCTTTGTGCAGCAACCCAGCAGAGTCTCGGCTTCTCCCTCTCCTTCCTGATGAGTCAAGGGACCCATTCTGCAGCCCTGGTCCCTGGATTAGCCAGGTGGGAAGAGGATGGGCAAGACAGAAAGAGGGCACCAGATGTGCAAGGGGACAGACCCCTTGAGTCCGCCTGGCCCTTCTGCCCCAGGAGGTCCCTCCTCCACAAGACCTTTCCCTTCAGGCAGGCTTTCCCGCTGTGTTTTTGGTGCCACTTTTGTTTGCCACTTATCAGTGTGGTATTCTTTTCTAATATCTGTACAACTCACTGTTCTTTTTTTCATTACAGTATTATTATTATTATTATTATTATTATTATTATTATTATTATTATTATTATTATTATTATTATTATTATTATTATTATTATTATTATTATTATTATTACAGGAAAATAACAAATAACAAAACTATCTTAAAATACTAATTCGGTATTTGTATCCACAATAGAAATTAAACCTTCCCCACCCGTGCCATCTTCACCCTTGGGACTAGGTGACCCATAATAACAAATTTGTACCCCTTTTCACCCCATTCCACTCCAAAAATATATACACTAATTCTTCTTTTGGTCTATAACCTTTCCCCTTCAAAAAGATGCACTGTTCTTTTAAGGAGGTAAGCTACCTTGGGTCCTTTTTAAGAAGAAAGGCGTGGCTGAAATATTTTAAATAAATACATACATGCTTGACTAAAAAGACACAGTTACTATATTAGCAGTTCAAGGTGCATCTCCTTTCTGCTCCTGCCTGAATGATGCTGCTGCTCCTGCTGCTAGTCCCTGCCTGGCCTCTTTGGGCGGACTTCATTTCTAAACTGAAATCACTGCCTTAGCCCAAACCCACTCACCCAACCACCCCCAAATTCCAGGATTTCATAGAATCATAGAAAGTGAATCTGGAAGGGGCCAACAAGGCCATCCAGTCCAACGCCCGCCCACCCCCACCCCCCCACTCAAGGCAGGAATACCATCCAAGCAGATCTGGCAGGTGGTTGTCGTTAGCTTTTCTTGAACGCCTCCAGTGTTGGAGCATTCACCAGCTCCCGAAGTAAATGGTTCCACTGTCGTACGGCGCTAACAGTTAGGAGGTTTTTCCTGATATTCAACCAAAATCTGGCTTCCGGTAACTTGAGCCCATTGTTGCCTGTCCTGCACTCTGGGATGACTGAGAACAGATCCTGCCCCTCCTCTGGATGACAGCCTTCCAAATATTTGAAAAGTGCTCTCCTCTCTCCCCTCGGTCTTCTTTTCTCAAGACCAAACATGCCCAGTTCTTTCAGCCTTTCCTCATAAGGCTTGGTTCCCAGCCCCCTGATCATCATCCTTGTTGCCCTCCTCTGAACTTGTTCCAGTTGGTCAGCATCCTTCTTGAAGCGTGGTTTCCAGAACTGGACACAAACCTCAAGGTGAGGCCTAACCAGGGCGGAATAGAGGGGGAAATAGCACCTCACAGGATTTGGGAACTATACTTCTATTAATGCAGCCTAATGCAGTCACGAAGACTCGGACACAACTACAGTGGACCCTTGACTTACAGACGGCTTGACTTACAGACTTTTTGAGTTACAGACTTCCCTGGCCGCAAAATTTAGGTTTGACTTGCAGCCTGAGAATTGACTTACAGACCAGAAAAATACCAAAATGGAACAAAAATGGCCTGTTACGGGATTAATCGGTTTTCAATGCACTGTAGGTCAATGGAGACTTGACTTACAGACTTTTTGACTTGAGAACCGCCTTCCAATACGGATTAAGTTCTCAAGTCAAGACCCCACTGTAAACAACTACACACACACACACAAAATGCAGCCTAAAATAGCATTTGCCTTTTTTGTAGCCACATCACAGGGTTAGCTCATATTCAGGTGGAGATCTAGGACAATCCCAAGGTCCTTCTCACTCTTAGGTTTGCTCAGCCCATTTTAGCCAGAGGATCCTGCTGACCTCTCCTGCTCTCCTAAATCCCTGGTTTCTAGCCAAGTCATCCCTTCGTCTCTCCTGGCCCTTGCCTTTGAATTCCCTCACAGGGTTCCAGATGGACTCCCAAGGAGAGGTGATCCTTGTTTTCCTTTATCTGGCCGCTGGGAGTATTTTCGGGACATCTTGGTGGCTCTCCAGCAACCCCCCTGCTCCTTCTCTCTCCCTCCCTCTCCCTCTCTCGGTAGTTTAGGAGAAGAGACGGCCTTTCTTGACCCGACTCCTCCCTAGAGCATCTGCACAACCAGTCCGCCTGCCCAGGGAACTGCAGACCTTTGCAGAGCAGCCGGAATCTCAGCACCCGCTTCAGCCACGCGAGTACGCTTCGGCTGAGCCGGTCTCTCCCTGGCCGAATCCTGCCTTGCAGTGGATCCCGTCTACGCCCCTCCTCGACGCTGGGCCCCCAACCCTGTGCCCCGCTGGCCGCGAAAGGACGCAGGAGGGGGAGCCCGTCTCGTCTCTGGGGCGAGATTCCTCCACGCCCCCGCAGGCGCCTCTCACTGGAGCGGAGAGGAGAGGAGAGGGGTTCCGCTTTCCTCCCCGCCAGCTGAAGGGGGCTTTCCTTGGGGCCAGACCGGAGGGAGACCTCCCAGCGAAGGGGGATCGCCTCCACCCGCCGGGCACGGGGCTCCGCAAGGCGCCCGGGGTGCGGGTGCGGCCGCCTTGCTCGGTCCTCCCGGCGCCCCAGGCGTTTGGCGATGGGCAGAAGCAGCGCGCCGTTTCCCTTCCTAGCGCCGCGGGACCGCTGGACGGCAGCTCCCCGGGCCGAGCCGAGCCGGCCGGCCGGCCAAAAGAGAGGCTCTTCCCCCCCCCGGGCCCCCACCTGCAGTCCGGAGCCGGGCACCAGCGAGTGCCCGGGTCGGCCACCAGCACGCGCCGCAGCAGGTACTCCTCGTACTTGTCGCGGAGGGCGGCCGCCGCCCCCGCCCCGGCCTCGGGCAGCAGCAGGGGGAGGTCGGCCGGCTGGAGCGGGGCCGGGCAGTGCGGGCACGCCACCGGCACGCGGCTCTCGCCGATGGCCAGCCGCAGGTACTCCTCCAGGCAGGCCCGGCAGGAGCGGTGGCCGCAGCCCGGGAGGGTCCGGAAGGCCGGGGGCGGCTGGGCCAGCAGGCAGAGCGGGCACTCCAGCCAGCCCTCGCCCGCCCCCGCCCCCGCCGGCTCGGCCCTCGGAGACGCGCCCCTCGCCCCCGCCGGGGCCACCGGAGGGCTCTCCGCCGCCCCCGCCCCCGCCCCCGCCGGTGGTAGCGGGGCTTCCCGCTCGGGCGCCCGGGGAGCCGCCGCCGCCGCCTTCCTCCCGAACAGGCCCAGGACGGCGCCGCCCAGCGAGGTCGGAGCCCCCCCCGTGGGCCGCTTCATGCCGCCGCCCGCCTCCCCCTCAGGCCATCCCGCGGCGCCGGGCTCAAGGCGCGGCCGGCTCCCCTCGGCGGGCGCCCCGCTCTGCCCCGGGCCCGGCGGCGGCGGCGGCGGCGGCAGCGGGGACCCCGACGGGCGGGCCCGGCCCCTCTCCCTCGTCCCGGGGAAGGCGGCGCCGGTCCGGGAGCGCTCCCCTCCGGAGCTGCGCGCCTCGACGGCCTCCCCGCCGCCGGCCCGGGGAGGGATGGGGAGCTGCCGGGCTCGCCTCTGGTCCGCGGAGCCGGAGCTCCCAGCTGGGCGCCCCCCCCACCCCCACCCCCACCCCCAGCTCGGCCGTCGCACAGCATCCCGGGAAGTGTAGTCGCTTTCTCCGGCGGGGGGGGGCGGGGGAGAATCCTGGCTGGAGTCCGGATCTTCACGGAAAGCGGGCCGGGCCGGGCCGGGCGGGGCGGGAGATGCCCGACCTCCGGGCCCGGCTGGTGACCCTCCAGCAGCGGCGCTTTCCCGGGTGGGTCCGAAGAGCGGGCGGGGCCTCTTCCTCAGGCCCGCCGGGAGCCCCGGAGCTCCTTTGGCCGGGGCGGGAGGGGAGGGTCTCGGAGGAGGAGGAAGGCCGAGCGAAGGAAGCCCGGGAATGGAAGAGGCCCCGCACCCCGCACCTCGCGGGTCCTCCTGCTACCCCGGAGAGCTCCGAGCGCGTCCACCTTTGCGGGAGAAGGCGGACCAGGAACAGCCGCAACTAACGATAAACTGACATGTGATATGGAAATAAGTAAAGGCCAAATGAAAAATAACGATTTTAAGAAAATGTGGAATGTATTTTTAGAACATGTATTTCAGAGAGGGAGGGGGTTTACACCGAGGGAAGAAACAATGAAATTTTGGAGTGAAAATGGATGGAATGAAGTGTAATGCTAGTCCTGAAGGTGATGGGTGCACATGGGTAATTGTATTTCATTTTATTGTTTTGTTTTGTATTTTATATAGTTTTTTTGTGTAGTAGTAGGTTTATTTTGTATTAATAAAATTAAAAATAATTAAAAAAAGAAGAAGCCCAAGCTGGATTCCGAAGGGGCAGAGGAACTAGAGACCAAATTGCAAACATGCGCTGGATTATGGAGAAAGCCAGAAAATTCCAGAAAAACATTAGTTCTGCTTCGTTGACTACACAAAAGCCTTTGACTGTGTGGACCACAGCAAACTATGGCAAGTCCTTAAAGAAATGGGCGTGCCTGACCACCTTATCCATCTCCTGAGAAATCTATACGTGGGACAGGAAGCAAGAGTTAGAACTGGATATGGAACAACTGATTGGTTCAAAATTGGGAAAGGAGGCTGTATATTGTCTCCCTGCTTATTTAACTTATATGCAGAATACATATTTATTTATTTATTTATTTATTTATTTATTTATTTATTTATTTATTTATTTATTTATTTGATTGATTGATTGATTGATTGATTGATTGATTGATTGATTGATTGATTGATTTCTGTCCCGCCTATCTGGTCTTATTCGACCACATAATACGAAAGGCAGGACTGGATGAATCCCAAACTGGAATTAAGATTGCCGGAAGAAATGTCAACAATCTCTGATATGCAGACGAGACCACTCTGATGGCAGAAAGTTTGGAAGAATTAAAGAACTTCTTAATGAGGGCGAAAAAGGCCAGCACAAAAAATGGCCTGAAGCTCAACATCAAAAAAACTAAGACCATGGCCACTGGTCCCATCACCTCCTTGCAAACAGAAGGGGGAGATATGGAAGCAGTGACAGATTTTACTTTCTTGGGCTCCATGATCACTGCAGATGGTGACAGCAGCCACGAAATTAAAAGATGCCTGCTTCTTGGGAGGAAAGCGATGACAAAGCTAGACAGCATCTTAAAAAGCAGAAACATCACCTTACTGACAAAGGTCTGCATAGTCAAAGCTATGGTTTTTCTAGTACCGATGTATGGGAGCTGGACCATAAAGAAGGCTGACTGCTGAAGAATGGATGCCTTTGAATTGTGGTGCTGGAGGAGGCTCTTGAGAGTCCCCTGGACTGCAAGGAGAACAAACCTATCCATTCTGAAGGAAATCAAGCCTGAGTGCTCCCTGGAAGGACAGATCCTGAAGCTGAGGCTCCACTCTTTTGTACGTCTCTTGAGAAGATACCCTGGAAAAGACAATGATGTTGGGAAAGTGTGAAGGCAAGAGAAGGGGATGACAGAGGACCAGGTGGTTGGACAGGGTCACTGAAGCTACCAGAATGAATCTGACCCAACTCCAGGAGGCAGTGGAAGACAGGAGGGCCTGGCATGCTCTTGTCCATGGGGTCACGAAGAGTCGGGCACGACTAAACGACTAAACAACAAAGCATGGAGATAGTATTTTATTCTGGCAAGATTGAACATAATAGGAGCACAGGGTTAATTGAATTTTATTTATTCTATTGTTTTGTATTTTTATATAGGTTTTCTTTTTTGTGTAGTAGTAGGTTTATTTTGAATTAATAATTTTTTAAAAAAAATTGAACATAATAAATAAAACTATACCATCTCAATGCTAGAGATGAAAAAAAGGAAAAAGGGACGAGTATGCACATGTGGTGGGCCAAGGCATATCAGAGTCATCCGTGGCAGGGAAACCAGGATGGGGCCACACCTGGAGCCCCTGCTGAGGCCCAATATTGTGACAGGTGGCGTGTACAATCTGAGAGGTCAAAGTCCTGAGAGCTGGTGGGAGGAGGGCCATGACCGGAATGCCGCTTTAAAAGGACACGACCCTACACAGCCTGCGGGGAGTAGATCTCAAATGGAGCGGCCAAGGCAGAACACTGAGGATGGAAGCCTTCCTTGAAAACGGGACAGGATCCCTCCCAATAATGTTGAGCCAGTACCCTGCAAACACTCAGCCACCTGGCTGGCAGTTTAGGAACAGGAATAAACCCTGGAAATGCTTGTTTCTTGTTTGACAAGGCTGCACAGCTCTGAGAAGTCCCCAGCAGCCACGGCCCTGCGGCGAGCTCAGCCTCCCGGCCGTGGGTGCTGAGAACCCACCAACTGGCAATCAGAGCTGGACAGGGCAAAGCCTGCCAAGAACGCCAAAGGTGACCAGAAGGCACAAGGACCAGTGGCCCGTCGGAGTCCCCTCAGCACCGAGAGGAGGATGTCTGCTTTTGGGGCCCGGGGGGGGGGGAGGAGGCCCGGGGGGGGGAGGAGGCCCGGGGGGGGGGAGGCCAAAGGCGCCAGGCGCGGGCACGAAGAGGGCGGCGCGGGTCCTGTCCGGGGGGGGCGGGGGGGAGGAAGAGAGAGGCTCCCGCGGAGCTCCGGCCTGTTGCTCGGGGGGGGGGGAGGCGGCGGCGGGGGCGGCGGGCCTTGAGCTTCCCGGCCAGGGAGGGCCGTGGCCGAGAGGAGGCCGGTCACCCTCCGCCCTTTGCCGGCTTCCGGCGCCCGGCCTGGCTGGGATCCCCTCGACGCCCGCGCTTCGCCTTCTCCTCCTTCCACCGAGGGGGGGCCCTTGTGGGTGTCTGTGGGTGTGTCGGGGGGGGCTGTCGAGGCGCCCCGGAGCTGCTGCTGTTCCTCCCCCCTCCCCGCCCCCCCGCCCTTGGGGCCCTGAGGAAACCGTCGGGGGGGCCAGCTGGAGGTTCCGCCCCCCCCGGAGGGGCCCGGCGGCTCCCAAGGACCAACGGCCCCTCCCCCCCTTCAACCCCCTGGATCGCTCTGCGCCTCCGCCCGGGGTGTGCGTGTGCGCGCGCGGCGGGGGGATGGGGAGATGCCCCCATCATCCCCCGGAGCGGCCGCCACGCGAGCGACCGGGGCCGACGGGCGGGCAGCCGGCCTTTAACTCCCCCCCCCCAGCCACCGCCGCCGCCGCCGGGGCACCCACAGCCGGAGGGGGCCGCGCGCGTCCATCGGAAGGGCCCCGCCCCGCCCCGAGACTCTCGGCTCGAGCGCCCGCCGCCCGCCAGGCTGTGGCCAGGGATGATGGGGGCTGTAGTCCGACGGAACTTTTCTGACCCACAACAAAGGGCTGAAGAGGATCGAACTGGGCCTACGCGCCTCGCCCTCGTGGCCGCGGAGCCCCTCGTGGGTGTGGGTGGGGGCGGGTGGGGGCTGAGGGATGGACGCCCCCGTTCGCTGTGACGCCTCCTGGCGTGGGGGGCCGGCCGTCGTGTCCGCCTCCCTCCCTCCCTCCCACCCAGGCTCCCTCGCAGGCTCCCCGCGGGCGGGCGGAGGGCCACCGCCCCCACCGCGGTCCACCCGAGGGCTGCCGCGTTCGGAAAGGAAGGAAAGCAACCTCCGGGCCTCGCCCGGCTCCTTCCGCCGCCCACCCGCTGCCCCCCCAAAAAAGCGAACTCGGAAGCTGGGAGCTGGGCGGACGCGTCTCCTTTCGCAGCTCTAGGCGGGCGCCGCCCCTTCGGCTCCCTCTCCCCCTCCCGTTTTTTGTGCTCCGAGAGAACGCACTCCAGCTCCCGGCATACACCGCGGCGGGGCGGGAGCGGAACCGGAAGTGCCCGCTGCTTTGGCTGACCGCCCCGCGGATGGGCGGGAGCGCCGGGAGGAGCAGCTTCGGCGGCGGCGGCGGCGGCAGCAGAGACCGGGACCGAAGCTGAGGCTGCCGGGGCGTCGCGGAGGGAGAGGCGCCGGGGGCGCAGGCCGAGTGGCGCTGAGCGGACCGGTGCGGGGGAGGCGGACGGGGCCGCCCGCCCCTCCCCCTCCCCCGCCGCCTCCTCCGCCGCCGCCGCCGCCGGGCAAGATGCCCCGCCGGAAGCAGCGCCACCCGCAGCCCGTCAAAGGTCAGCGCCAGCCCCCCTTTCTCCCCCCCTCCGGGAAGGACCCCGGACGGGGACGGGGCCGTGGGGGTGGGGTGCCACCGGGGGGGGGTCCTTCCTGGGAGGGAGGGGGAAGGCAGCTCCCTGGCTCAGTCTCGCCACGCGCGGGGGAGGAGAGGGGCCCCTCCCGGGGGGAGAGAGGAGGGGAGGGGGCGCCGAGGCTGTCGCCCTCCCCTCCCCCTCCCCCTGCCCGCCGCCCCCTCGCCCCCGGTCCTCACGACGCGGCCCTTTCCCTCTCGCCGCTGCAGTGGAGGCGCCCGGAGCCCCCGCCGAGCCCCCGGGAGAGGAAGGCCCGGCGCCGCGGGACCGCTTCCTCTTGAAACCGGGCTCGGAGCTGGAGGAGGACGAGGAGGAGGAGAGCGGCGGCGGCGGCGGCGCCCCCCCGGCCCTCGTCGCCTTCGAGAAGGACTCGGAAGGTGGGACCCGCTCGCGGGGCGGCGGCGGCGGGAGCCCTCCCGGGGGCTTCTCGGCCCCTCCCGAGCCGCCGCGGATCACACCCCCGCCCGGGCTCGGCTCTTCCCGGAGGCCCCCCCGGCTGAGCGGGTGCTGGGCTTGGGGAGGGAGCGCGTGCATGGGCGGCGGCGGGCCAGGGCGAGCTCTGCTGCCGCCCCCGGTCGCCTCCCCCCCCCCCCCGCCCGGTGCTCCGGGTTAGTCCCGCGCGGTGTAGCGCCAGCGGGAAAGGGAGAGGCCAAGGCGAAGATGCGCGTCCCCGGCCGGCGACCCCGCCTGCCCCCCCCCGGGCCCCCCACCCCCCTGCTGCCCAGCTAACCCTAACCCTCGCCTTGTGTGTGTGCTGCAGACTCCCTTGGGGAGATGCCCGGAGGACTGCCACCCCCAACGCCTTACGCCACCCTGAGCGAGGAGTTCCCGCTTCTGCGCCAGGCCCCCCCCAGAGAGGGAGAGGAGGAGGAAGAGGACGAGGAGGAGAGCGAGGGCCTGGGCCCGTCCTGCCAGCACTGCGGCCTGCCCACCCCTGGCCCGGCCCCCTGCTGCCTGCCCGAGCTGGGGGAAGAGGAGGGCTCCCCCAAGGGCCCCCGCGTGGTTTTCTCCTGCCAGCTGTGCCCCTTTGCCTCCCACTACTCCAGCCACCTCAAGCGGCACATGAAGACCCACAACGGGGAGAAGCCTTACCGCTGCCCGCACTGCCCCTACGCCTCTGCCCAGCTGGTCAACCTGACCCGCCACCTGCGCACTCACACGGGCGAGAAGCCCTACCGCTGCCCCACCTGCCCCTTCGCTTGCAGCAGCCTCGGCAACCTCAAGCGGCACCAGCGGGTCCACGGCCAGGAACGGCCCCTGCGATGCAGCGCCTGCAACTGCCGCTGCGCCCAGGCCGACCCGCTCCAGCCGCCTGGCATGGGGATCCGCCCGGGGGAAGCGGAGGAGGCGCCGCCGGTGGTGGACCAGGAGGCAGGTAGGTGGAGGAGGGAGGGGGGCGAGGCCCTGGCGGGAAGGGCCGGAGCAGGTGAGAGAGCCCACGTACCGGCTTGTAGCGACAGGGGCTGCGCCGAGATCTCCCGACACCGGGAGTCAAGCTGGGCAAGAGGGTCCAAGAAGCATTTCAGGGGCTGGGCTGGGCTGGGCAAGGAGGCCGCCTCGCTGACCGCTCCTTTCTCTCTGCAGAGCCTCCGCCTCCACTGTTGCCCAGCTCCCCGTTCCTGCGGCCGGAGGACTCTGCCACGGTCCTGCCCGAACTGCTTTTTCCGTTCACTTGCCAAGCGTGCGGCCTGGTGCTGGAGGCCGACGAGGGCTTGGGCGAGCCCGTGTGTGGGCGCTGCAGCCTGGCCGTGCTGGGGGCCGAGCCCGCTTCCCCCAAGGGCTTCTCCTGCCAGCTGTGCCCCTTCGTCACCACTTACCCCAACCACCTGGCCCGCCACATGAAGACGCACAGCGGGGAAAAGCCCTTCGCCTGCGCGCTCTGCCCTTACGCCTCGGCCCACCTGGACAACCTCAAGCGCCACCAGCGGGTGCACACCGGCGAGAAGCCCTACAAGTGCCCGCTCTGCCCGTACGCCTGCGGGAACCTGGCAAACCTCAAGCGCCACGGCCGCATCCACTCTGGGGACAAGCCCTTCCGCTGCCGCCTCTGCTCGTACTCTTGCAACCAGAGCATGAACCTCAAGCGCCACATGCTGCGGCACACGGGGGAAAAACCCTTCCAGTGCCGGGTCTGCCCCTACACCACCGGCCACTGGGACAACTACAAGCGCCACCAGAAAGTACATGGCCAGGGTTTGGCCGAGGAGGGGGCAGGGGCTGGCCCAGACAGCAGCCTCCCCTGAAATGGGAGGAGGAGGAGGCCGTTTCGCCCCTTCTGCGCTGGGGGGCTGAGCCCACCACTGCGGTGCCCAAGGACTTCTGCGCAGGGACAACGGAGAAGGCCCTCGCCGCCCCCAGGATCGGGCTCCTTCCAGCCTGTGTGACTCTGCCGCCGGGCAGGAGGACTGCAGGCAGGGGGCCCTTGGTGCTTTCCTATCTTCTGTGTGCCTCTCTTTCCCCTTCCATCTTTAACTGTGGTTGCTGCTTGCGTCTGTGTAATTTATATGGTGTATTCATGCATTAAACTGTTTTCTTATCTTGCTTTATTTTGCTCGGGGGCAGCGATCAAACCTGAATGCGCTGCAGTCCTGCCACAGCGGGCTGAAGCCCTTCTCTGTTGCCTTCTCTTGCTAGTGGTACGCGTGGTGTAGCTGGGCAGATGAAGGTGGTGGAAGCAGTGATCTCGATCCTAGGGGGTGCTCCTGACTCAGGATAAAGAGCAAGGGTGTGTGTGTGCGTGCGTGCGCGCGGGCAGCAGTATTCCTCAGTGGGAGCTTGGAAAATAGCATGCAGCGGAGGGAGGGGTTCAGAACACCCATTCCCAATCACGATCTGTTTAATTATTGCCACAAACATTTGTTAACGTTCATTCATAAACAGCAGAGAGATAAACAAGACGATGATAATAAGCCTAGCAGTTACACCAGCACCTAGGGTGAGTCCCATAGCTGCCGCTCTCCTCGGGCTACTTTGGGAGCAAATGTCCACTCTACCTAATTTGGCATGTATGGAGCAAAGCCCCCATCCCGCCCTTTTTCGGGCGGAGGTGGGGTGGGGTGGGGCGGGGGGCAAGGGAGCTGGCTGGGGTTGAGGCACGTGGGCGAGGGCCACCCAGCAGGAGCTACGGTGTACATTCCACAGGGATGTGGCTCGGGCAGAGCTTAGCTGCTGTGCCAGCCTCCAGGCGCAAGGGCCCTCAGAGGTCCTCATCCCCAATGCCCTCAAAGGCGTAGTTGCCGTGGAAATCGTTGGCCCCCACGTCGGCAGCAGAGCTGGAATGGCTAATGGCCCGCAGGCTGACGGAACCCAGTTTGCTCTGTGGGCAAAAGAGAGAGAGATGGGGGATCCATTCAGGCCCTGCCTCTCCCTGGCCAGCTGCCCCGTGCGTGGGAGGGAGCAGGGGGACTCACCGAGACCTTGGCAATGGTTTCCCGGCTGGTGTCCGGTGAGTCCTAGCGGGAGAAGCAGAAGGATCAGGTAAAAGGCTGCCCAAGGGCCACCTGGGAAACCCAACAAGACTACGGAGAAGATGTATTTCAGCCGCACTTACCAGGAGGGGAGGTGACTTAGCTGCCTGCTGGCTGTTGGGGCGCTGCAGGGCGCCATTGTTTCGCCGACGGAACACCTGCGAAAGGGAAGCCAGCAAGGAGCTTAGAAAACCCAAGTCCTTCTGCCCCACAAGACCCTGTAGGTGGTTCAGTTAGAGCTGGGTCTCACCTTGCGGATGCTGCCCCCTGACTTCTTCACCATCAGCTCATCCACCATGGACTGCAAGCAGATGCTCAGCATGATAGCCTAGGAGGGGGAGCAGAGGGAGAGAGAGAGCGTGTCTGCTTTGTCCTACGGCCACCAGGCAACACAGCCTTAATTTTGTAATTTAAGAACAAGAAAAGATGTAGGTGGTAGCAAAATTAAAGGACCATGAACCTAAAGAGAATAAAGCACAGTTTGTATTTTTCTTTACAAGCAAAACTTGTCAAAATCAGACAAACTTTTCCAGATAGAAAATATGAGTGTGCCGTGGGGAGGGGGGGATTAGGGTTAAAGCTGCTGCAATTCTGTCAAGAAATATCCTGTGCGGAAATTGATGAGGGAGCTGTACCTGTGGGCTGGTGATGGTGACCCACTGCAGGCGGTCCTTGCTCATCAGGTACTCGAAGGCCAGTTCTAGTTTGACCTCTGGCTTCCCTGCATTCAGCCCGGATGATGTCCCGTTGTGCACTGGGACCTGGAAAGGAGCAGGGGCAGATGGGGTGTCTCCCCGCTTGTGTGGCAGAGGGAGGGAGGGCACAATGAGAGCCTCTTCTGCCCCACCCCCCACCCCAATCATGCACCTGTCAAAGGTGCCCTTCCCGGGCAGGCTGCTCAGAGGCTTCTCCCCAGAGAGTGGAAGGCCTGCTCAGAAAGCCTGCACCTCCTCCCGGACTCACGGAAGAAGTCACCCGCCAGCAGCGCATCCGTGTGACTTTGAAACTCCCCTCTTTGATCTGGTCATTGGGCAGCTTGACCTGGAAATTCAGCTCGCTGTTCCCTGCGCCAACAATCACGTGACAACCCTTCTCGGGGAAGTCTGTGATGCAGGGGTCGAACTTGAGATAGCCGTAATACTTCAGGGTCTGTGCCAGGCGGATAAACTGCAGCAAAGAAGACAAAACAGCCGAGTTTGGGGCAGGGGTGCTTGCAGGCCATCAACTGGGGGGGGACTCCCCCCCCTGTGCATGCACACGCCCCCCGCCCACCTCCTTCTTGGAAACTTTCTCCTGCAGGGATTTCAGCTGGCGGTGCTGCTCCTTGTTGGCCAAGATCCAGCCCCGCTCAATGTCTGCAACCGTCTGAGAAAAAAAAAGACGAGAGTCTGCGTGGGGAAGCTGAGGACCAAGTTCTCCCCCCAGCCCCCTTGCCGGAACCGTCTTTCACCTGGGCGTACAGGAGGTTCAGCCCTACACGTTGCTCCATGACATCATCATCGTAGGCAGAGTCCCAGTAGCTGATGGGAAGGAAGAAAGGCAGGCCATTGAATGGAGCCGTGCCAGTGATGGAGCCGGCCGTGAAAGGCTTCCTCAACCCCTGACCCCTAACCTGCCCCTGTCACCGCGGCATCCCCCCCCCTCACCTTTTGCGCAGGAGAATCTTGTACTCTGGATTTTGAAGGCTGGTGACTGACACGTAAGGCAACTCAAACTCCTGCAGCTTCCGTATAACTGCGTAAAGAAGGCAGTTCAGTCCCTGAGACGCACACGCTCCCCAGGCCCCCTTGTGCCCCCTATTCTTTTGCACTGCCCCAGAGACTTCAGGCAAGAAAAATTTACTCACAGGAAAACGTCCCATCCTGGGATTCACGGACCAGGAAGAGGTGGAAGTAGCCAATCAGGTCCTCAGGCAAGTCCAGCTTCGAAGCCACAGCCTATAAACAAACGAAGGGAAGGGGGTTAGAACAGAGCACCCCCAACCCCCCTCTGGTCCACAGCCTGGGGCGCAGGGGGGTGTCCTGCCTTCTCCAGCCGGTCCGCAGGGCTAAATAGGTTGGGGACTGCAGGGTTAGAAGACCGACCTCTGTGAGCTCTCTCTCTCTCTCTCTCTCTCTCTCTCTCTCTCGATGCCTTTGATGAGTCCACTTTGGACTCGACCCAAATGCAGGAAAGAAAGCAAACACCCACCTCCAGGACATCCTCCGTCTGGTCCGAGGTGAGGATGTTGACCTTCACCTCCTGCCCGTTGGAAAGCAGGACTTCCAGCTGGACCTCCTCCGTAGGGATCTGCTGCGTCTCCTGTGGGGCAGAGGGAGGAGAGGGCTGTGAGGGGCTCTTTACCTTGCACAACCCCGGCCCTTCCCCCTCCCCCCCCCTCCGCAATACCTGTTGGGCAATACCTGTTGGGCTTTGCGCAAGAAGCTGTTGAAGATCTCGCTGCTTCCCAGCACGGGGTCCTGGCGCACTGCAGGGCGAAGCGTCAGGAGGGGCTCCGTCAGCCTGGCATCCAGCTGAGGCCTCCCTCCCCCTGTCCCTTTGCCCCCCCCCCCCGCAACAGCCACCACCGGGGCCTCACCAGCCTGCATGTACTTCTCCAGCTGCTCCCGCCGTTGCTCCACCTCCGCTGGGGTGAGGGTGAAGATCTTTTTTGGAGGAAAAGGGGGCACCACGTTGGCGCCATACTCCTTCCTCAGCTGTGGGGAGAACCACAGCGCTTAGCCTCCAAGCCTCACCCCCAGTGGGGCAAAGACCTCCCTCCCTCCGCTCACCTGGTGCTGCTATGCCTGAAGTTGGCCTGCCCCCCCCCCCCAATGGCGAGGAAGGGCCTGCCTGGGAGTCCTCCACAGGGGGACATCCGCCGCTGAGCACCACCCCCACCACCCCATGCCGCCGCCTGCCCTGGCCCCCCACGGCCCAGAACCCCCCCCTCAGCCTCACCTGTTCATGCAGGCCCAGCAGCTGGCTGTAGCGCACCTGGCAGTGCAGCACCCCGTTCACATGGATGTTGTAGGCCTGGGAGCGGGGGGGGGGGGAAGGGGAGCGGGGGATTAGCGCCGGCTTCTCAGGCAGGCTCTAGAACCGGAGTCGGTAAGGGGGGGGCGGAACGCACCGAGACCACCGCCCGCCCCCGCCGTAGCCAAGCCGGGATCAGCGAGTTTTTCGGGAGGAATAGGGGCGGTTTTCCTCCGGGGAACTAGCTTGCCCCCCCCGGATCAAAGAGGAGGCCACGAGTGTGGGAGCCCCCCCCGTCCCCCCACCTCCCCGTGGGAGGGGGCAGAAAAGAGCGCGCCCCCCTCCCCGCGGCCGGTGGAGTCGGCGGGCGCTTCCCTGCTTCCTCCCTTCGAGGCACCGACCGCCTCCCCCACCTTGTGACGGGCGCCCCCTCCCGGAGGGTCTGTGGGGGGGAAGGGACCTCGGGCGGGGGGGTGGTCAACCAGGACGGGCTTTCCTGGGGAGGGCAGGGCTGGGGGGAGGGGAGGGGTCTGGAAGGCGGCCTCGGCCCCCCTTCCCTCTCTTCCGCCCCTTCTTTGATCCGGTCCCGACCGCGACCCACTGCCCCCTTCGGGCACCGCGAGGGGGGGCAGGCGAGCCCCCTCCGCTCCGGGAAGGGCGCCCCGCCCCCTCCCGGGCCAGCGAAGGCCCCTCCCCCTCTCCCGGAGGGCGGGGCTGTCGCGGCGCAGCCCCGGGAGCGGCCAGGGTGGGTGGGGGGCGCTGCGCCGGCCCCTCCGGACCGCCCGGGGAGGGCCCAATCCTGCTCCTGCCCATCCCGGCACCCACCACGTAGGCGGAGCCGCCGCCGCCACTACTGCCGCCGTCCCCGGCGCGGGTCTCGGTCTCCGGGATGGAGAAGTGCATGGCCGAGCCTGGCCCCGCCGCCGCCCCCGCCGCCGCCGCCGCCCCTTCCGCTCCGCCGCTACCTCCCGGCCCGGCCGGAAGCCCCGATCCCGGGCGCCGCCGCCATCTTGCGAACCGGAGGGAGGGGAGGGAGGGGAGGGGCGGTGGGGGCGGGGCTGGCGAGCGAGGGCGGCACCTTTCCCTCCCCCTTTTGCGGAGGGAGGCCTTTCCCGCCCCCTCCGGGAGGGGCCAAGAGCTGGAGCGGGGCGGGGCGGGGCGGGGCGGGAGGTCTCCCCATAAGGGGGTGGGCGGCGGGGGTCGAGCAGCACCCGGCCTCCCCTCCCCCCCCTCCCAGCATGAGTCGGTCTCGCCCCCCCGTCGCCCCAGCACCCCCCACCTCTCCAACCCCCCCCACCCCCATGGCTAAAGTAGCATCGCCGGCCGGGGGAGCGCTTCCTCGCCCAGGCCCGGCCGGGTCCCGATGGCCGCCGACTGCCGACCCTCCCGCCCCACCCCCGTCCCCCCACCCCCACCCCCACCCCCCGCCGGGACTGAAAGAGCTCCGAGGGAGAGACTTTATTTCTTCGGGGGGAGGGGAGGGGAGCCCCCCCCGTTCGCGGGCCAGCGAAGCCCTCCCGAGAAATCCGCCGCCCGGTCCAACCGAGCGCCCCGGGGGTGCCGGCCTCTCTTGGTGCCCCGACGGGAGAAGCCCGCCTGCCGGTCCGCCGGCGCGGCTCCGAGGGGGCTGCCTCGCCCTTCCGCCGCCGAGGGGGGGGTCGTCTGCCCGGCGTCGGGTCTTCCGGGGAGAGACGGGGTCTCGCCGGGTCCGAGCAAACTGTCCGACAGATGGGGGAGGGGGGCGAAGGAGAGGCGCCCGCTTCTCCCTCCCCCCCTCCGCCCTTCCCGTCTCCTCCCATTTTGGCCGGCAGGGGGCGCTGCCGCCGCCGCCGCTGCCAGTCGGACCCGAGTGAAGCCAGGCGATGGCGGCGCCCCCCGGGAGCGGGAGCGGGAGCGGGAGCAGCAGCGCCGGGGCCGCCGCGGAGCCGGAGCCGGGGCGGGTCCGGGCAGGGGGCTCCGCCCTTGCCGCGGGGCCTGCCCGTCCGGCTCCCGGGGCTCCCGGTCCCTTGACGGAGCCTCGTTCCCGCGAGGAGAAGCTGCAGCTGCGGAAGGAGAAGAAGCAGCAGAAGAAGAGGAAGCGCCGCGAGGCCGAGAAGGAGCACCGGCAGGAGGAGGAGGAGGAGGAGGGGGAGGAGGGGGAGGAAGAGAAGGAGGAGAAGGCGAAGGCGAAGGCGGCGGAGAAGGGCGGCGGCGGCGGCGCCCCGACCGGCCCTGGCAATGCCCCGACGCCGCCAGGTCTGTGCGGGGCCGGCCGGCCGGCGGGCGGGCGGGCGGGCGGGCGGGCTGGAAGGGGAAGGGGAAGGGGAAGGGGGGGGTCGGTCCGGCCTCTCCTTCCTCCCCTCTGACGGCGGCTTCCCTTCTCTCCCCGTGCAGGGCCGCCGGAGCCGCCGCCGGGCCCCGAGAGCAAGCCCTCCGGCGGCGGCGGCGGGGCGGGCAAGACGAAGGCCGAGCTGCGAGCGGAGCGCCGGGCCCGCCAGGAGGCCGAGCGGGCGCTGAAGCAGGGCCGGAAGGGCGAGCAGGGCCCGGCGGCCCCCGCCAAGCCGCGCCCGGCCCTGCCCGGCGAGGCCCAGCCAGGTAAGGAAGCGGCGGGCGCCCTCCTCCCGGGCCGGGGTTTCCCCTCCGCCCGGCCCGGCCCGGCCTCTGAAGCCTCCCGCTCTTCTCCTCCCGCAGCGGTGAAGCGTCTCCCGGAGCACGTGCAGGTGGACGACCCGGCCGCCCAGAAGAAGCTGGCCAAGAAGCTGGAGCGGCAGCAGGTGGGGGGGGGGCGCGACGCCGAGAAGGGCACTTCTGTAGGAAGCCGGGGGGTGGTGGTGGTGGGGGGTGAGGCAAAGTAGAGCCTCCCCTCCTTTCCCCTGGTCGGGGGGGGGGGGGGAAGGACTGGAAAGCCCTCTGCGGTGGGGTCCTCCCCCCCCATCTCGTTGGTTCCACAGACTTTGTAGGGAGATCTGCTGGCCTTGCATGCTCTTGTTTTTCCCAGCAGGGCTCTGGTCCTTCCTGTTTCCAACCCTGAGTTTTGCCTGGTTGAAAACGGGAAGGCCCGGAGCCAAACTCCCTTGCCTCTTACAGTGTTACGCGCGACCTGCCAGGGAAGAGGCAGGCAGAACATCTCCTGGGGAGCCTCCGCACCCACCTGGGGGCCCTCCCAACCTTGCCCAGGTAGAGCAGGAGGGAGGCAGCCAGCCGGTTTTCTTCTCTCCCTGTTTTTTTTTTTCCAGGGGATTAAACACAAATTTGTTATAGGAACAATCTCTGTAGTCTGCTTAGCTGTTCAGTTGGATTACTGCTGCCTGCCAGAAGGGCACAAGATATATGGCCATTTCCTGTTGGCTGGCATTCCACGATTTAGTATGGAGAATCTGCAGAAAAGCTAATTCCGCAAGTGCAGGCTCTAGAAGGAAGTGGTAACAGCAAACCGTTTCCCCAAACCTCTTACCTACCCCTTTATCAGTTTTGCAAAGGAGAAGTTCCTATTTTGCCCACATCCCATAATGGCTCACAAAAAAGTTTACTGACTTGATAGCACTGAATTGACATTCTTTTGATTTTAGCCTGCGGATTTGTTTTATGAGCTGAATCGGAAGTATACACTTTGGTAGGGACACTAGCGCTCTCAGACACGGGACTCCTCTCACGGGAGGCCGAGTCGCTGTCCTTCCGCCAGGTGGGAGATGCAGGGAAGAGACTTCCTCCTGACCAAGCCCTGCTCACTCTCCCCCCTTCTGCAGGTGCCCCTGAGGCCGGATTATGGGGCCAAAGTCAGCCTCTTCTCCCACTTACACCAGTACAGCCGCAAGGAGCTGCTGACTCAGCAGATGAGGTGGGTGTCAGGGTGTGCATGAGGTGTTGGTGTTGGAGCGAAGCTGATCTTCTGCTGGGGGCTTCGCCTGTGGGTGGATCTGTCCAGAGTTTCTCTTTCCGAAAGCTTAGGATGAGACACATATTCTGGCCATAGAGCTGTCAGGCTCTCCAGGGCCACTTCCTGCCAGTACAGGAAGTCCTTCCCTGCAGCCTTCTGGCCATTTGGTTTCTGCTGAAGGCTCCAACATCCGACGGGTCTCCTTGTCCAGAAGCAGAGTGCCTGCTGGGCCTGCTCTTGCTAGGGTGCCCGCTCCAGGCTATGAGAGGCAGGTGATGGAGCAACAGCAGATGATGCAGAAGAGGAAGGGAAGTGGGTTTCTCCAGCCGACCACTTACCTTGCCTGCCCTTGCCCGGCACTGAGGGTACGTGGAAAGCCTTTGGAGCAGGCGGCTTGGGCTTAACCTCATCTCATGTGCAGCCGTTTTTGTTCGGATCATGTGGATGCAAGCGAGGTTAGGGCAGGCTCTCTGCTGACTGAATTTGGATTTGAATTAGTACTGGACAGGTGTGGGTGTGACTTGGGTGGGTTCTTGCTTTCTTCAGTGGGCTCTGGGGGATCAGATTCCATTTTGTTTTAGAACAGCAAGGGTTGTCCTCCCCCCCCCCCCATCACCCAGGCTTCCTTTCGTAATAGTTTTTATGGACTTGGGAACTTCATTTCCTTCGCTGTTTGCCTTGCCTGGAGGGAGGTCTTTTTGCTTGGTTTTAGCCAAAGCGAATGCCCTGGCCCTGAGTGAATGGCGCCCCTCCCCAGCCCTCACAAGCTTTGGATGTGAAGGATGCCCGTTCCTGCTCTGGCAGCCACGCACAGCCCACGGGGGCTTTAAAGAGCGTAGGGGAAAAAGCGAAGGCCAGGAAAACATTGGGGGCAGCTTGTTCCAAAGGCTGGAAAGAGTCTTGGCTGTGGTTTGGCCTTGCAGGATGCCGTCTTTGCATTCTGTCTTCTTGCTAAGTTTCATGGGATGTGTAACAAGCCTCACCTTGAAGTTACAATCTTTTGTCTGCTCCCATTCCAAACATTTGGAAAACCAGATATTGGCTCAGATTGAAGCCAGGTCTCCAGACTCCTTCGACCTGATATGGGAACTGGGAGAGAGTCTTAGTGTAGTAGTCGTTGACGGAGGGAGTTACACCTGGAGGGTGATGATGTGAAGTGGTTGGAGAAACGCATCAGTGCAACTGTCTGCCTTTCACAGCATCCCTGCCTCTGTTATTCACCCTGCGGTGGTGCGGCTTGGGCTCCAGTATTCCCAGGGCATCATTAATGGCTCCAATGCGCGCTGCATTGCACTCCTCCGGGTCTTCAAACAGGTAGGGGTGGGGGCACGGGGGAGGGTCTTTGTCTCTCTCGGTGCCTACGTGCCTTCTCCATGGGCACCTTTTCCAGTGGGTCTCTGATTGCCCCCTGGAAAGATAACGGAGGTTCCGAGCACCCACAGCCTGACCCAGTTACAGCAGAGGGCCACTGAACTGCCCTGCCCTGTGGCTTTTGGAAAGGGTTTGGATGGTGGGCTGGACTTCCAAGGGTTCATGAGGCATAAAACGCAGGGGGGTGAGCTGAGGGTCAATCGTACTCTCAGCCTCACCTCCTCTGTAGCCTCATGGTGAGCACCGAGTGCGGAGGCGGGGAGTCACGAGGCCTTCTGGAGCCAAGTGTAAGCAGCAGAAGGTGGAAGTGCAACTAAAAGCCACCCTCCACCTGCTGCTGGCCTGTTGTCCTCCGCAGGTAATCAGAGACTATGCCACCCCAGCAAACGAAGAACTCTCTCGGGACTTGGTGAACAAGCTGAAGCCTTATATCAGGTGACGAGGGGGTGCCCCCTTTGGAAGGGGCAGCAGGCCTGGAGCATTGGGGGCGAGCAGGCGGAGGTGCCAGCAGGGCCAGGCTGAGCCTGCGTTTTTCCTGCAGCTTCCTGAACCAGTGCCGGCCCCTCTCTGCCAGCATGGGCAACGCTATCAAGTTCCTCAAGAAGGAGATTTCCGCTTTGCCGGGCTCTATGCGTGAGGAGGAGGTGAGGCTGCGTTGAGAGGCTAGTCCTCCCTCCCACCTTGGATGGGAGCCCTTTGGGGCCGCGCTCCGCTAGGCTGTGCCCCTTTCGGTAACAAAGGGTTTAGGAGAGCCTTGTGCTCTCCAGAGGGCCAGCAGGGAAATCCCCAACCCTTCGGTGAGCCAAGCGTAGAGGTCGAAAGGTAGCCCTCTCCAGCCATGACCACTCCCTTCTGCTAACGACAGGCCAAAGGGGTCCTGCAGGAGACCATTGAAAAGTTTGAGCGGGAGAAGATTGTCCTGGCAGCGAAAGCCATCTCCAAGTTTGCCTTTGAGAAGATCAACAACGGAGATGTCATTCTGGTCTACGGCTGGTACAGAGGGGCAGCAGTGGGGCTGGTGGGGTCAGAGGGCTTGAGCTACATCAGTGGCAAGGGGGAAGCTGTGGGGCAGGGAACGGGGTGGCGGGGCAAGGAGCCATATAGCGCATGTCCTGGCCTGCACAAAGAGGAAACGCCAGAATGTTCAAGAACGTGTTTGGGGGGAGAGGGGACCTACCCCCCCACCCTGCAGCCCAGCAGCTGGAAGGGGTGCTGGGCAAATCCCATGTTAAAAAGGCCTCCTGCCTCTCCCCACCCCAAAACACAATTCAGGCGAGGTGCCCCTGGATAACCCCATGCGTGTCTCTGCTCCCCGACAGCTCCTCCTTGGTGAGCCGGACACTCTGCTACGCCCACGCCAAAGGCCGGGCCTTCCGTGTGGTGGTGGTGGACAGCCGGCCACGGCTGGAGGGTCGTGAGACGCTGCGCCGCTTGGTCAAGCAGGGAGTCCGCTGCAGCTACGTCCTCATCAACGCCATCTCTTACGTGCTGCCTGAGGTGCTGGGGCTGGGACTCTCGCAGCCAGGCCGAGCTGCTGCTCCTCCAGCGGCCTGGCTGGCCCCAGGCAGGGCTTGAGATCCCTGGGGGCTGGGTGGGAAAGTAGTCTGGGGACTGACCCTCTTCTCTCCCGGCTCCCGCAGGTCTCCAAGGTGCTGCTGGGCGCCCACGCCCTCTTGGCCAACGGCTCGGTCATGTCGCGGATGGGCACTTCCCAGATCGCCCTGCTTTCCAAGGCCCACAACGTGCCGGTGCTGGTCTGCTGTGAGACCTACAAGTTCTGTGAGCGGGTGCAGACAGATTCCTTTGTCTCCAATGAGCTCGGTAGGCAGGAGGGGGGCGTAGATGAATTGGCTTTCTTGGAGTGTTGCAAAATGCTCTAGTGTATCTCCAGGGGGTCTGCCAGTCGCACCCTGAAACTGGGGAGTCAGAGCGTCCGAGGCCAAGGAGGCCTTTTTCTGATTCTGCAGAATAAGGAAGCACACTGACGCAATTGCTCAAAACTATGTCTCTCTCTCTAATCAAAGGAAAGATAGTCCTTCAAGGAGACTTTACATACGTATAGCTTGTTGCCTCATTTTAAATCCAGTATTAAGACAGTTTCTGTTGCCTCCAGATTTATTTGTCTTTATATGTTCCATGGTGTAGATAAGCAAGGCCAAAACTTAAATCAGTTCCTTCCTAAATGAATTGCTAGATTATATGTTGCCCTTTCCTTCCTAAATTATTTTTTTAATTAAGAAAAAACAATAAGAACAATGCTAACATAAAATGTGTGTGCCTACGTACCGTCTTCCTTCCTAGATTGTGTGTGTTCAGTCGTTTAGTCGTGTCCGACTCCTCGTGACCCCATGGACCAGAGCACGCCAGGCCCTCCTATCTTCCACCGCCTCCCGGAGTTGTGTCAAATTCATGTTGGTTGCTTCGATGACATTGTCCAACCATCTCATCCTCGGTCGTCCCCTTCTCCTCTTGCCTTCACACTTTCCCAACATCAAAGTCTTTTCCAAGGAGTCTTCTCTTCTCATGAGATGGCCAAAGTACTGGAGCCTCAGCTTCAGGATCTGTCCTTCCAGTGAGCACTCGGGGTTGATTTCCTTTAGAATTGATAGGTTTGTTCTCTTTGCAGTCCAGGGAACTCTCAAGAGTCTCCTCCAGCACCACAATTCAAAGGCATCAATTCTTCGGCAGTCTGCTTTCTTTATGGTCCAGCTCTCACTTCCATACAACACTACAGGAAAAACCATAGCTTTGACTATGCAGACTTTTGTTGGCAAGGTGATGTCTCTGCTTTTTAAGATGCTGTCAAGGTTTGTCATTGCTTTCCTCCCAAGAAGCAGGCGTCTTTTAATTTCGGGGCTGCTGTCTCCATCTGCAGTGATCATGGAGCCCAAGAAAGTAAAATCTGTCACTGCCTCCATATCTTCCCCTTCTATTTCCCAGGAGGTGATGGGACCAGTGGCCATGATCTTAGTTTTTTTGATGTTGAGTTTCAGACCGTTTTTTGCACTCTCGTCTTTCACCCTCATTACAAGGTTCTTTAGTTCCTCCTCACTTTCCGCCATCAGAGTGGTATCATCTGCATATCGGAGGTTGTTGATATTTCTTCCTGCAATCTTAATTCCAGCTTGGGCTTCCTCCAGTCCAGCCTTCCGCATGATGTATTCTGCATATAAGTTAAATAAGCAGGGTGACAATATACAGCCTTGTCGTACTCCTTTCCCAATTTTGAACCAATCAGTTGTTCCATATCCAGTTCTAACTGTTGCTTCCTGTCCCACATACAGGTTTCTCAGGAGATGGATCAGGTGGTCAGGCACTCCCATTTCTTTTAGGACTTGCCATAGTTTGCTGTGGTCCACACAGTCAAAGGCTTTTGCATAGTCAATGAAGCAGAAGTAGATGTTTTTCTGGAACTCTCTGGCTTTCTCCATAATCCAGCGCATGTTGGCAATTTGGTCTCGAGTTCCTCTGCCCCTTCGGAATCCCACTTGTACTTCTGGGAGTTCTCGGTCCACATACTGCTGAAGCCTACCTTGTATGATTTTGAGCATAACCTTGCTGGCGTGTGAGATGAGTGCAATTGTCCGGTAGTTGGAGCATTCTTTGGCACTGCCCTTCTTTGGTATTGGGATGTAGACTGATCATTTCCAGTCCTCTGGCCACTGTTGAGTTTTCCAAACTTGTTGCCATATTGAATGTAGCACCTTAACAGCATCATCCTTTAGGATTTTAAATAGTTCGAATGGAATGCCATCACCTCCACTGGCCTTGTTGTTAGCAGGCTTTCTAAGGCCCACTTGACCTCACTCTCCAGGATGTCTGGCTCAAGGTCAGCAACTATATTGTCTGGGTTGTCCGGGATATCCAAAACTTTCTGATATAATTCCTCTGTGTATTCTTGCCACCTCTTCTTGATGTCTTCTGCTTCTGTGAGGTCCCTTCCATTTTTGTCTTTTATCATGTCCATCTTTGCACAAAATTTTCCTCTAATATCTCCAATTTTCCTGAACAGATCTCTGGTTTTTCCTTTTCTGTTATTTTCCTCTATTTCTTTGCATTGTTCATTTAAGAAGGCCTTCATAGATTAATTGCTGAATTACACATGATCCATAATATGCTAGAGAGTTACACTTAGGGTTATACAGGCATAGAAGGGCCTTTTAAAAATTGTGACATCATTGCGAAGCAAGAAACAAAGTTCAATTAACATTTGTAATGGGAAGGAGTGAAGGTCACCTTGGGAGTATCTTGCCCCAGATTTGCTTCAAGACATCAGACACTTAAGAGTTCTCAGGCAACAACTCTGTCAGGTAAGATTAGGCTGGGAACACCAGAAGCAGAGTCCCCTTGGTGGTCTGTGAGGCCCAGCAAGTTGGCAATTCGCCTCAGAATGTTCTGTGAACTGAGAGTGTTCCAAGGAGAATGAGCAAGGGAGAATCCGCCATGCAGGGGGCAAGCAGGGTGGGGCGAGGCTGCTGCTGGGCTGCCATGGTAGGGAAGGGGCCAGGGAGCTGCAAAGGCCTCTGGATCCTTGTAGCTGAGGTTTTGAGGGTTAGAAGCTGGATAGAGAAGGGAAGGCAGTCTTTCCTTTCCATGGGGCTGCCCAGACTTCATCCCTGTGTTGGGGTGGCTGCTCCCTAACAGTAAGCCATGTGCCCGCAGATGACCCGGATGACCTGATTGAGACACATCACGGCGAGTGTCCGCTGGCTGGCTGGCAGGAAAGCAAGTGGCTGCGCCTCCTCAACCTGGTCTATGATGTGACCCCTCTGGAGCTGGTGGATCTGGTGATCACAGACCTGGGAATGATCCCCTGCACCTCAGTCCCAGTTGTGCTGCGGGTCAAGAATGTAGAGCAGTAACAAGGAGTGGGATGTGGGGAGTCAATAAATCTGTATGTGTCCTATGGCTCTGCTCCATTTTATTTATTATTTGTTTATTTCATTTCCATACTGGCCATCTGGCAACCCAGGCACTCTGGGCGGTTTACACAGTACAATAAACAAATTATAAAGACAAAATAATACAATAACAGGGCAATAATAAAACAGTCAATACAATATAGACAAATGAAAATGTTGTGCTCCCACTCCGAGGCCCAACCCTTCTGGATATGGTTTCCTGAAAGACAAACAAAGCGACTAATGCTTGGCCCAGAAGGGGGGACCTGATGGGCATTTTCTTGGGGGGGGGCACTGTGTCCTAGGCCAGTGGTTCTTAACCTTGGGTTACTCAGGTGTTTTTGAACTGCAACTCCCAGAAACCCCAGCCAGCACAGCTGGTGGTGAAGGCTTCTGGGAGTTGCAGTCCAAAAACACCTGAGTAACCCAAGGTTAAGAACCACTGGCCTAGGCAAGCATCTACTCATGGATAGTTTCTGAGGCTGTCCTTTGGCTCAAGGAAATGGGGGGCGCGGAGGGGGGGCTTCTATGAAGGGAATGGGAGGGCTATTAACTGTGGACGAGGCACTACCCCTGGCCAGCCTCAACTCGCTCATGACTGGTGCAGTGGGCTTGGACCAAACAGCTTTTACCAGCACTCTGCCTATGAGGGTGGGGTTTTCCAAGGCTTATTTTGGAAGCGACCACAAGATTTGTCCAGCATTTTGTCTGTTTTGTTATGAAACAGTTTGCTATGTGCCAACAAGGCACCTCCCCACTTAGGGCAACTCTTAAGAGAGGGTTTTCAAGGTACCTGAGACGTTGAAGGAACGGTTTGGCACTGCCACACCCTCGGACATGAGGCGTGAATCCTGGTAGCTGCCACCGCCTCCCACTCTCCCCACCCGAACTCTTGTCCCTTCCCAGCTGGTCGGTGTCCCTGATTCACCCAGCAAACGAAAGGACCGCGCGCTCTGGCCTGGGAAACACAAGAGACGACCCGACCGAAGAGTCTCAAGACCCAGGGAAGGAAGGAGCCTCTCCCCTTCCCTCCTACACTACCGGAGTCGCCGCGGCCGCCGCCTCCGCCTCCCAAGGCAACGGGGACGGTTCCCGGCTTGGCTCCCCTTGCGAGCAGGTCCGGAGGGAAGGCCCAGGGCCGCCGCCGCCTCCTTCCCCGCCGGCGGCCTGGCTTCCTTCCGTCCCTCTCTTCTCGCCTGGGGCTCCTCGCGAGAAGAGCGACCGCCTGGAAGCCTCGCGGCGCCGCCTCGGGGCTGCCGCCGGCCTTGAGCCTCACCGCCCCCCCCCCTCCAGCCCCAACCGGGACACGCTTCCTCCTTCCCGAGCACCTTCGCCTCCAAACCGTCGCGTCTTCCGGCCTCCCAGCATGCCCCGCGGCGAGGCGACCTGGCCTCTCGCCTTCGAGGCCTCTGATTGGCCTGCTAGGCTGGGCCGCCCGGGCGGGGAGCCGGGTGCCGGAAGTGACGCCACGGCCGCTCGGTCATCATTCTGCGCCCGCAGTGGCGGCCATCTTGCCTGCTCTGGTTCGGGAGAGGGGCGGCGGCGGCAACGGCCGCGGCCACAAGGGAGGAGGTGAGGCGCGCGCGGGCGGCTCTCCAGGCGGCCGATGGCGGCGGGGGAGGGGAAAGGGGGCTTCTCGGGTCGGCTGTCCGGGATCCGACCCCGGGAACCGTCGCCGCGTCGGAGGAGGATCCGGTAGCCGTTGCCGCCCCCCCCCTCCGGATCCGGCGCTCGGATGGCCGCTGCGGCCGTGGCTGCTTCCCCCGAAGAGGCGCCCACGAAGAGCCTCGCGGCGCCCGACAGGCAGCGGAGGGGGAAAGGGCTCCGTGGTCCCCCCTCCCAACCCCCGGTCCAGCCTCCCCCACCCCACCCCCGCGACAAAAGCGGCTCCGACGGATGCCTCTCCCGCCCGCCCCCCCCGCGCACTCCCAGACTAAACTAGGAGAACGAGGACCGGGCTGGTCCCGGCTCATTTAATGCTGGCTTGATCTCCAGGCCCTGGTAAGCCTGCTGAAAACGGACAAACCCCCCCCCCCCGGGCCCAAAGATGATTGCTGACCCCCACCCCCAACCCACCCGCCGCGCGTGCCCAGCGAGGCGGTTGGGTCCCGCCAGCCTCGGGAAGGCCGAACCTCCTCCTCCTCCTCCTCCTCTTCCTGCTGGGCTGCTGCGTCTTTCTTGGACGCCCAAAGCCCAAGCCAAGGGATGCTTCCGCTGCTCCGGGTGGTCCTCCCTCCTCCGTTGTGGTCGCTAGGCTCTGCCAAGAGCGTTTTCGCTTTCCTCCAGGAACCCCGCTTATCCGGCCACCAAGGGTTTTCTCTCTCTGGGGAATCTCTTGAGTGAGCAACGGCAATTTAAAATCCCGTTTACCTGGATCCTTCTTGTCTTCCTGGGTTTGAAACTTTATTCTTCATCATTCACTCATTCTTGATAGGTTACCCCCTACTGCAGGAAGTCCAGAAGCAGGGATTTCTGCTTATTGTTTTCTCACCGTTCATATCTTCCACAGTTCCAAAAGATGGTGCTGTAAAGTTATATAATGCTCATTCCATCCTTCGCATGTTGTTTACTATAACTTTTAGGATTTCTATCTCCAAAAGCAAAACAGCACTTCACTTGCCAAAGTGTTTGTGAATGTAGTGGCCTCGCTCTGCCAGAACCAGCTTGATGTTCTTAAAAATAGGGGATTGTGATATGAAAATAAAAAGAAGCCAATCAAAAAATAATGATTTTTAAGAAAACATGGAGTGTATTCTTGGAATATGTGTTTCAGAGAGGGAAGATGTAGACACTGAGGGAAGGAACAATGAACTTTGGAGTGAAAGTGGATTGAATGAAACTTAATACTAGCCTTGAGGGTGAGGGTGGCCCTGATGTGATATGTAAATTGTATTTTTGTGTATGGTAGTAGGCTTATGTTGTGTAATTTAATAAATAAATTTTTAAAAATGTGGGATTGTTTTCTAAACAATGAAGCTGTAATGCCTAAGTTGATTTGTGATGTAATATCATTTAATATTAGATAGTCCAAGTCTTCCTGTTTTTTGTGGAACAGACCATAGCCTCTTACTGATCCTTATTTGCTTATTTCCATTACAATAGTTATTTATTAATTTCTGCCAGTCTTTCAAATATATTTCTCCAGTCTTTGTTCGGAGCATCCAAAATACAAAACTAAGTTTATGGATAATCTTCATTTTACATAATGTTATTCTATCAAATATATAAATGTGCCCTGGATAGAGGTCTTGGAACAGCATCTAGTGAGAAGGCCAATTTGAGAGTGACAATCCCTTCCACATTGAAAACAAATGCAGCCTGTCCCCTGTCCAGCCTTCTGGTTTTGCTGGTTTCGGGACAGCCTTGGTCTGCTGGACAAAGGTCTCTTCAAATTGAGAGAGGCTGTGATACACTGCCTCCAGGCTGAACGGTCAGATGTCAGGGTTTCCCATCTGTTGAAGTCCATTCCTAAGGCCTTCAGGTCCCGCTTGCAGATATCCTTGTATTGCAGCTGTGGTCTCCCTCTGGGGCGATTTCCTTGCACTCATTCTCCATACAGGAGATCTTTATGAATCTGACCATCATCCATTCTCACCACATGCTCAAGCCAGCGTAGATGTCACTGTTTCGGAGGAGGAAAGCAAGGCAGGGGAGGTGAGGGAGGAGAACTGGGGAGGTGGGGCACAAGGCAGGGCCGATGGAAGAGGTGTTTGTTCGGGTTTGAGGGGAGGGGCTCTTCACTGAGGGGGGTTTCTTGGGGGGAGAAGATATAAATGGAGGGTTGTTTGCACACACCCCAATATTAATTAAATTCAAAGTATATTGACATTGGTTCTTGTGGGGGTTTTTAGGCTCTTTGGCCGTGTTCTGAAGGTTGTTCTTCCTAATGTTTCGCCAGTCTCTGTTTATTTTTCTTATCAAATTTTATCTGGTAGAGGCAGATTTACAGCCCCCCATTATGTTTTGTAGGCATCCTTCAGTCTCGAGAGACTATGGTAACATGCTCTGAATAGAGGTTTTGGAACATCGTCTAGTGTGGCTGAGAAGGCCAATTTGAGAGTGACAATTCCTTCCACACTGAAGACAAATGCAATCTGTCCCATGCCCAGCTCCCTGGTTTTGCTGGTTTCAGGACTCCCTTTTTGTCTCGGCCTGCTGGACAAGAGTCTCTTCAAATTGGGAGATAATCTATTCTAGGGATAATCTAGGGGTAATAGGGATAATCCGTTCTACCAAGCCAAGACAATTTATCTGTTCGGTAATTTCTTTCTTCACTTTGTCCATATTTATTGATTGATTTGATTTGATTTATATCCTGCCCATCTGGTCTATAATTTAATTATATCTTGTATATTCTGTGTAATATAAATTCCTAAATATTTAATTACACTCTTTATTTTTCCTTTGAATTCTTTCTTCAGCTCCTTATTTTCTACTTCTGAATTATTTAATAAAATACATTCAGATTTCTTCCGGTTCACTTTCAAGCCAGTTATTTCTTCAAATAAATTTAAATGTGTTCTGATTTTCTGCAATGTGTCTTTTGGATTTTTATTTATCAATAATGCATCATCTGCAAACAGTTTTATTTTATTTCCTTCTCTGTTATCTACGCCTTTAATTAAACAATTGTTTCTAATTACTCAGGTGAGCTCTTCTATTATCAAAGTAAATAGAATTTGAGATAAGGGGAAACTTTGTCTCATTCCTTGGCCCAGTCATACCATTGTTTATTATTATTTTTACAGAGTTCTGTGAGTGTAGTTGTTGAATTATTTGTCCAAACTGAGTGCCAAATCCTATCTGTTCAATCAAGATTTTTTAACGCATCCCATTCAACTGAATCAAAGCCTTTGAAAATGTGTAGGGATACCGTTCCTACTTTACATTTAGATTTTTTTTGTCGATTGCATTAAACTGCAGTAAGCATCTTTCTCATTATCTGACATCCATCTACCTTGTAAGAATCCATTTAGATCTTTCTTGATATATTTCCCTATAAAATTGTTTAATTTTGCTACCATCGCAGTCACTTAACCTGTGTTATAGGCTGCATCTGGAACTAACTTTGGTGGCCATCATTTGTCATTCAGTTACAGTACTAAGAAGTAATAGGTTTGGGCTGGTAAAATGCCATTGTGCAGCCCTCTAGCCAGGCGTGAGTGGGTGGGTGGGTGGATGGATGTTGGCAGCAACATCTGGAGGGTCATATTTGCTTGTCCCCTCATTAAAATGCCACCAGAATCCTTCTTGACTCAATCTGTTTGCGCAGCACAACTCAATTTAGAGGAATGGTATAGAGAACTATGGGACGTGGCAATTAATGATAAACTGTCAGGTGATGTGGAAATAAGAAGAGGCCTATCAGAAAACAATGATTTTAAGAAAATATGGAGTGTATTCTTGGAATATGTATTTTGGACAGGGAAGGGGTGTACACAGAGGGAAGAAACAATGAAGTTTTGGACTGAATGAAATTTAAAGTATTACTAATGCTAGCCCTGAGTGATAGTGGCGCTGATGGAATACGTAATTGTATTTTATTGTGGTGGTAGGTTACGTTGTGTAATTTAATATATTAAAATAAATAATTTTAAAAAAGGAAGCAAGTGGAGATGGTGTCTTTTAAGTCAGAGAGCATAAGGAGGGCCAGCGGTCAGGGAGTTGCTTCTCATATCCCACTTGTTTTGCAGGGAGCGTCCTACACAACATGGAGGAGTCACCTGCCTGAGCAACTCTGTTGCCTCCATGGAACCTTGCCCCACAGCAAGCTGTGCCATGGGGATTGCCAAGGAGGCCACCGAGCCAGCAGAAGGAGGCGCCCGTCTCGCCCTTCCCTCAGAGACTCAGTTCAGGAACCTGCTCTGGAGCGGGCAGGACGAGGCAGCCCTGGATGGACCCGTTTTGGCAGGGATGGGCTTGGGCGAGACTGAGGCAGCCATGGGGTCACCTGTGGAAAGTGACCTGCAGGAGGAGTGGCCAGAACTTCAGAGCCCATCCAGACGGAAGAGAGCCCTGGAGGAGGGAAAAGAAGGGCTGTTCCCTGAGCAGCTGAGCAGGCAGGCAGAAGCGGCTGCCCCTCCAGAAGCCCTGGGTATGCCTTCAGCCAGACTGGTGAAGAGCAGGATCAGAAGGGAGGCTTTCCTTTCTCTTCTTCCCTCAAAGTGGGACAGGGTGGGACTCGGGGGGGTGGGAAAAGGGAAGTGCCAAGCCAGGCAGTGTTCCAGGAAGGGGGAAGGGTCTCGCCTGCCTCCTGCCAGAGAAGGTGCCCCACGAGGCCAGGAGAAAGAGTCTCCAGGGAGAAACCTGTCACGTGGAAGGAAATGTCCGAGCCTTTAGTTCAGGTTTGATGGCTACAGGAACCGGGGGGTGGTCGTGGTGGTTGGTGGTGTAGCCATGATGGCTGTCTTGCTGCGGGAAAGGGCTCTGCAGAGCTGTCCCTGCCGGGTCCTTGAGAGGATGAGTAACCAAGGGAGGACAGTGGCCGAGGAGCCTGCGGGGGCCTAGGATTAGTCCAGTGCCCCTGCGAGACTCTCCAGTGGGTACAGTCTGGCAGTTTCCCTTGCCTGGGCACCAGAGGCCAGGAGGCAGGACTGGGAAGCCTGGGCCTGCATAGTTCCTTCCACCTCCAGGTGCAGACGAGCAGCTCAGGTAACAGAGGCCTTCCTCCTTCCCTTCCTTCGCAGGAGAGCTGTTTGCATCTGCCGTTCCAGCTGCGGCTCATGCCCCACATCCGGCTGCCCCGTCCAGACGGAAGCGCTCCCGTGGGCGGAAGCCCCGGAAGAAAGCCGCTGGGTGCCGCGGCCCCGGTGGCCCCACGCAGTGCTGGGGCAGGAGTGAGGATCCTGGGCCTTCCGAGAACAGCTCCTCGCTGCTGCCCGGGCGGGTGCCGAAGAAGCGGGGTCGCAAGTCCAAGGCGGAGCTGCTCCTGCTGAAGTTGTCGCAGGAGTGCCAGGCAGCCGAGGCCCCGTGCCCGGAGAACTCGGCCCTGGCGCCCAGTGAGAAGGACATGCAGTGCCTTGAGACCACGCCGGGCGGGCGCCCCAAGAGGCGGGCAGCTAAAGTGTAAGCCACAAGAGGAAGGACCTGTGGGGAGTTCTCTTGGAAGGTCTTGGGGGGGAGTGGGGGTGGTGGGAAGAGCTTCCTGGGAGGTTCAGGGTAGAGAAAGTGGTCGCCTCCCGGCTCTTCTGTCTTCCATCAAGGCCACTTAAACAGACAAGGAAGGCGTTTCTTCCCGGCTACGACTCCTAAAACCTACTAGTCAGTGAGATGGGCAGATGCCTCCCCCCCCGGTCGATACAGGGCAATGTCCTGACTCTGCCGCCTGCTGTGGTGGCCACCGGAGGGGGAGGAGGACAGCTGCCCTTCCCCTTTGGGGGCTGTGTTCTCTTGAGGCCTGCCGTCCGCACAGGGTTTGGTTTGTTTTGAACAAATTGTCGCAAAAGCTGGCACCTGGTTAATTGGTGGGTCCTGTTCCGAAGTGCTGGCTGAGCCAACTCCTTCTACCACTTGTTTTTTCTACCAAGCTTTTCTTGGCTGTTCAGAAACAGAAAGGTCCCTGGGTAGATATCAAACCAGGAGGTAAAGAAAGGGGTGGGGAGGGCAGGCCAAAGTGAGAGGCTGCCCTAAGGTGGCAGACATGCCTGCAGGGGGCAAAGAAGCTTCTAGAACTGGTATGCTGGTTGTACCTAGCGGGCCTCTGGGTGCTGGCACATATTCAGGAGACATGGCTGAGCAGCAGCATCTCCCCGCTTTGCTCCTGAGCCATGCTCTGGCCTTTGGGGGTGGGGGTTCCTTGTTCTCACAATCCGCCTCCCCCAACCTCTTGTCCTCTGCCCCAGAGCCCTTCTGTACCTGCAGGAGTTGGCGGAGGAGCTGACGTCTGTGTGCCAGGCCCCGTCTAGCACCGAGCCCCCAGAAGGCCCGGTCACCCAGCCCAAGGAGCCTGGGAAGAAGCGGCGAGGGCGGAAGCCAAAGGATCAGAGATGGGAGGCTGAGGAGGATGCAGACTTCGTCCCCTCTGAAGAAGGACTCCTGCACGCAGAGGAGGAAGAGCAGGAGGCGGAGGAGGAGGAGGAGGAGGAAGAGGAGGAGGAGGAGGAAAGTGACCCGCCGCCTCCGAGTGAGGCCTCTGAGCCTGAGCTGGAGCCTGGCCTGCCTGGAGCAGCGGTAACCCAGCTCCACCACGTTGTCCCTGGGGGGGGGTGGGGGGGTGGGGGTGGGCTGGAAGGTGGGCCTGCCCTGGCCCCGGCCCTCGCTGGGCAGCAGGAGTCCCGCCCTCCTCCCGAACTGGGGCGGCAGCTTCTTCCAGGAAGCCTCTCGAGCGGAGCTTGGCGGGGGCCGCGTTCCTGACCCTCCCCCTTCTTTTCCACAGCGGCCCAGGGCCCAGTGCCGAGGCTTCGCCCCCAATGGCTTGCACAAGTCGGTCATGGCCCCCGTGTGGACGTCTCTGTCAGTTACTCACCGCCTGTGAGCAGAAGGGTTCTTTTCTTCCTCCCTCATCCTGGTTTTTATATTATTATTATTATTATTGTTGTTGTTGTTGTTGTTTTGTTGTTGTTGTTGTTGTGTTGTTGTTGTTGTTTTGTTGTTGTTGTTGTTGTTGTTATTGTTGTTATTATTATTATTATTATTATTATTATTATTATTATTATTATTATTATTATTATTATTATTATTATTATTATTAAGCTGCTGCTGCTGCTGCTTTCTCAGAGGAGGCTGTCCAGAAAGCAGCGAGGTTGAGATCTTGGGAGCTGGCTCTGTTGGGATCCGACAAGGCCCGCGTTGCAGTGGGGCCCTGCCTGCCTGCCTGCCTGCCTGCCTGCCTGTGGGCCAGCCTGCCTCCTGGGAGCTGAGAGCAGAGCCCCTTGGGAGTCAGGCAGGGGCTGTTCTGGGCCTGGGTTAAAGCTGGAGAATGCTGTGGCCCCCAGGGAATCGGGAGCCTCTGCTGGTTCTGCCAGGGAGGAGAGAAAAGATGCCTTTCGTTATTTCACCAGGCAGCTGGGCGCTCCTGTTTGTGGAAAAATAGCCGGAGAAGGCACAAAAATGGCAAAGGGCCTTGAATGCCTGTGAGTCACAAGTGCCCTTGTCGTTGGCTGCCCTGGGAAGGGCTGTTGGAGATGGTCGGCCACAATATCAGCGGGGGGGGGCAGTTGCTGACCCTGGCCTGCAAAGATTTCTGTTTTATTTAAAATATTTTCTACCCCACCTTTCTCCTTAAAAGAACCCATTTGTTTCATAGGTTTGTATACGTCCCAGTCAGTGCTGGGCACTGCTCTGGGGGGTTTATATCAAAGGAATACAAAACACAATAACGTAGCCCAAAGACAAAAAAACAAATCCTTGAAATAAAAGCAAATAGTCACATTAATTAAAAGAAAAACCCCAAAATCAATACATCTAAGCAAACCCAGACAATGGCAAGGCGGTGGCATGACTATAGCAACACGTGGAAGGGGATGCCTTTTTCTTCAGGCAGCCTAGTGCGGAAGCTCCTTGTAAAGGCTGTGGGGCTGGGGGTCCAGGCGCAGCCCCCCCCCCCCACCGCCCTTCCCCGGGCATGGGTGTCTCGTCACTGCCCTCCCCCGGCCTCTCTCTTGGTGTGGCCGCCCTTTCAGAAAGAGGAGAGGCAGCAGCTGGGGAGGAACCCACCCCACTGAGGTGAAGAGGGGAGCATGGGGGGGGGGTCAGTCGGGCTTGCGTGTCCTCTTTGCCAAAAGGGCTTTGTGGTGGCAGTCAGCATTGTCCCCCACCCCACCCGCTGGCATCTCTTCCAAGACCTACTGGTGCCCCATGGGGAATCCGGCTTTTTCTGAGAGCTTTCCTGGGGGAATGGGACTGCGGTGGCATCAGGGACTAGGGGAATCCCTCCAGGAGGGAGCTGAAATGGGGGTCGCGGAACTGCCCTCTGATTGGCCAGGTGTGACCAGGGAAGCCACTGAAGTGATGTTTGGCTTGTGGAATGGGGTGGGATGTCCAGGCAGCTGAATGCTGGGAGAGCAGAGGTGCCTGTGGCCGGCACACGGCTGTGCCTGGAAAGCCCATTTCTGAAGCAGACGGCCAATGGCAGGCCTCGTCCTGCCCTTGTCAGTGTGGTTGCCTGCAGGTGAAGAAGGGGGGGGTTGTTCCTGTGTGCTCCAGGTACACATCCCTCTTTCTGTTGTGCAGAAAGGCACGCTGCAACTGGAGCCGCTTAGCAAGGCGCACGTGAGGGCGAGGGCGTGTCTTTTGCCCTTGCTGGTGGTGCTCTTTTGCGGGATGCCTCACGTCAGGGCTCCGGCCCCTGGCGATTGGCTCCCTGCTCAGCTACCCTGTTGTCGAAGAGCCTCCTTGTGACAGGGTGGGTGTGCTTGTTTCCCCCTCCCCCACAGGCGAGAGCAGCTCCATTCCCCCTGGGAGTTTCCAGAGTGGGTCCCCTCTGCCCGGCGGTGGGTCTTCCTCTCCGAGAGGTGAGTGACCTTGGGGCAAGGGAGGTGTCGGGGGGAGGGTCCCTGAGCGGGGGGGGGGGGAGGGTGATAGCGAGAGGCCAAAGGTTTTGGGGGGGGCTGCACTGCGCCTTTCCCAACCACCCCTGGAATCCCTGCCAGGAGAGGCATGGCTGGCGTCCCCGGGCGGGCTGAGAGCAGCCCCCTTCCAGGGAGGGTCGTGTTCTCTGCTGGGCCAGGAGGCTTTGCCAGTGAGGGTCCTCTCTGTTCTCTTTCCTCTTCCAAAGTGAAGCTGCTGACTACCTTCCTGGTGAAACCAAGTCCCCCCTCTTCTCCATCCGGCGGGAAGGACTGCAGGAGGACAGGGGCATTCTCTATCGCATCAACAGGTAGGTGGGGACACGGGAGAGGAGGGCCTTCTTCCAGATGGTGGAACTCCCTCCCACAGGAAGCCAGGCTGACCTCATCTTGGCTGTCCTTCCGCAGGAGGGGCCAAGACCTTTCTCTTCAGGCAGGCTTTTCCTTAATGACGGGCTGTCTGAGAGGGGTTTTAAATGGACTGTTATGCTTGGTCTTAGTAACTTTTTAAAATACATTTGTACAATTCTTTTTAAATATTTGTATACTTCTTTAACTTTTAAATACTGTTTTGGAGATGTAAGCCCCCTTAGGTCATTTTGGGGAGAAAGGTGGCATAGAAATATTCGAAAGGAAGGAAGGAAGGAAGGAAGGAAGGAAGGAAGGAAGGAAGGAAGGAAGGAAGGGAGGGAGGGAGGGAGGGAGGGAGGGAGGGAGGGAGGGAGGGAGGGTAGGTGGGTATGTTGAGACTCCCACCTGAGGGGCTGGTGGCCTTTATGAGTTGCCGTGGAAGCAGGAAAGCTTTAAAAGGTGTCGTTTTGAAACGGGTGGGGAGAGTAAAAGGTCTTTGGAGCTCTTAGCCAGTAAGAGCAAGTGGGGTGGGATGTGGGTCGCCTGCCGGAGTGGGCCTCTCGGTGGCAGCGGGTGGGGCGTGCAGTGGAGGCAGAAGGCCCAGCTTGAGTCTTGTTTGGGCTGCTTTCCTCTGACCACAACCAGCCAGAAATGTGCTTCAGGCCGGCCCCGGCCCCGTCTGCCCAAAGGTCCTGCTTCCGGGGGTGGGTCTGGAGGGGCTTCTGAGCAGGAACCCTCCATTACGCTGTTGCCCTGATTGATGGCCCCCACCTTCTTTCTCCCTCCCTCCCTCCCTCCCTCCCTCCCTCCCTTTCTTTCTTTTTTCCTTTCTTGCTTTCCTGGCCTGACAGGTTTAATGCCTTGCAGCCCCACGAGGAGCGCCTAGACATGACCTTCTTTGTGGGGGGCCCCGTCTGGGCCCTGGAGTGGTGCCCAACCCCGGAAGGGTCGGGGGCCTCCCAGTGCATTGCCCTCTACTGCACCCCCGGCATGGACGACCGGCACTCCGTGTCAGGGACCCACTCGGGACCAGCTCTGCTCCAGCTGTGGGACGTTGGCCCCATCCAGCAGGACGAGGGGTGAGGGCGGCCCCCAGCGGAGGGAGAGCACCCGCCAGACCCCCTCCTGTTGAATCAGCTGCTTGCCGTGTGCTCGTCCGGCGGCTCGGGAGCCTCCGGCCTGGGCTCTTTCCCACGGGGGAGCTGCAGCTGAGCTGTGTGGCTCCTCTTCTGCCTTGCGGGTGGAGTCAAGCTGGCCCGTGCGCACGCCAGGGCAGGTGCTCCTTCTGCCCAGTGAGGTGGTGCAAGAGCGCTGGAAGGTGGAGCAAGAACTGGCGGGCAAGGCGTGGGCTCCCTATTTCGGCAAGGAAAACCAGCTCCCTGCCCGTGTCCTTTCTCCCTTGGGGCTGGGCATGGGGCCGAGGCCGCCCCCCGATGCCCTCCTTTTGCCGTCTTTCTGCAGGTCAGCCACCAAGCCCGGACTGGCCTACGGCATTGCCACCAACCACGGCTGCATCTGGGACATGAAGTTCTGCCCCAGCGGGGGCTGGGAACCCCCGGCCACAGGCCGCAAGGTCAGAGCTCGAAGCGGCCCCCAGGGACCTGTGGCTGGGCGGAGCCCTGTGGGCAGCTCACAGCCCCTGGCGCCATCAGAGGGGGAGGTAGCAGGATGTGGGTCCCGCCCCCCCCCCATGTGTCGCCACTGTGCATCTCCTTTTTGTTCCTCCTCTAGTCCCCTCAGATGAGCCGCCTGGGCCTGCTGGCTGTGGCTTTCTCTGACGGCCAGGTGCTGATCTACAGCCTCCCTCACGCAGAGGCCGTGCGTGCCCACTGGAGAGCCCAGGTAACAGGTAGGAAGAGCTGTTGAGGAATCCATGGAGAGGGCCCGGGCAGATAGGCCTGGCTGAGGCCCCCCATCCCATCCCCCCTCCCCCAGGGCAGCTTTGGGGCCAGAGCACGGTCGGCTCCGCTGACAGAGCATGACCACCTGCGGCGGCTCTCCTGGGCTTCAGGCGGGAGGAATCCTTCCCTGTCAGACCTGGACTGTTCAGGCAAGTGGCCTCCCTTCTCAGGGAGAACCAGGCTCAGGACGTCCCATCATCAGAGGAGACCAGATCTCATTCGGGGGCCAATGGAGCAAACAAGGAGATCCCTCAGATCCTGCTGCTCCTCTGGTTGGCTTGGCCCTCTCTGTGTAGGGAAGCGGAGAGGGAAGCAAGGCTCCCTCCCAGTGGGGAGCTGGCCTCCCTTGCAAGGAAGGGGGCACAGAAAGGGTTAAGCAGCCACCCTCGGCTGCTTGGAGGGGGGGGGCATCCGCACCTGCTGGCCATCCACCCGCTCTGGCTCTTCGGGAAAGAGTCCTGGAAAGAGTGCCTGGAGCTGCTGCCTTCCTGGTGCGCCCCGTGTTTCTTCTGCTCCCCTCGTGGCAGGCACCGTTCACCTTCACCTGACAGACGGGTGTGTGTGTGTGTGTGCGTGTGCTCCTTGACCGGTTCAACAACAAAAGGAGGCGCTCCCAACACTGGGAGAAAGGGAGGCACCCCCCGCCCCTCTGTCAGAGGAAGGTTCCCTTGGCCTCTTGGGCTGAGATGGATGGCCTCAGGGGGCCCCCTTCCAGTCCTGTGCTGGCGTCCTAAGTGCTGGCAACCGGAACCCATGTGACCTTGGGCGGAGGGGGGGTCGCGGTGAGCGCTGCCAGCACTGGAGTCAGTGAAGAGCCCATGGGACCGCCGTCAGCCAGGTTCCTGCATGGAGAGCAGAGGATCGGGCCCTTCCGACTCCTCCCCAGTTCTGTCCTGAGCGGGACACGGCCTGCCCTCCTCCCTCCCACAGAGCCTGGGGGCGGGGGGAGAGAGTGTTTCCCCCTTCCTCTCTCTCGGGGCTCCCAGCTCCTGCAGAGGCAGCCCCCGCCGCCTCCTCCTCTTTGTTTCCCCAAAGTCAGCCCCCCCCCAGCGGAGATCGAAGCCAGAGCCCCGCTGCCTCCTCCTCGCTGAGACTGCAGCGGTGAGGAAGCTCTGCCCTCCCCACCCCCACCCCCCCTACATCAGGCACCGTGTGGGATCAGGCAAGGTGTCCAATTCATTCTGTGTGCTCGGCCAGCCGTGTCAGCTAATGGTGCTTGTAATTGGATCTGTCTGAGAGTGATTGATGATGATGGTGGTGATGGGACAGGGAGGGAACACCGGCTGGACCTGTGATGGCATCGGTGAGCTCTTGGCCTCTCTGGTGGTGATAAAAAAGAAGACTCCCCCCCACCCCCACCCCTCCCCGTGTCAAGCATTCTTGGTACCCCCTGCTTGCGGCAGGAGGCGTCACCCCCCCCTCCGTGCGTGGGTTTCATCCATCCCACGCCGCGCCGCACCTGCCTGCCTGCCTGCCTGCCTCTGGCAATGGGTTGGGGCCTCTCTGCCCAAACGGGCCACTGGCTCTGCACCCTCCTGTCGTGTCAAGAGCTGCAGCCCATTGGGCCGGGTGGGTTCAGCTTCCTACAGTGATGGGGGCTGATGGAGGGCAGCTCCCAGCCCGAGCCCCTAAAGGCGTGCCCGCCTGCCTTGAGCGGCTCGCGGGAGCTTCTGTCCAGCCGTCTCTGAAGGGCTTGCGGTGTTGAGCTCAGGGCAGGCTGGAGGGCCCCTCAGCCCAGCATCCTCCTTCCCCATGCAAGGCAGTCATTTCTTTCTTTTTCTTACAGTATATAAATTTATTAAACAAACATCCGACCTAAACAACATAAACCTAGCACCACAATAAAATACAACTACGTAATACACCAGTACCACCATCACCCTCAGGGCTAGCATTAATAATATTTTTAAAAATCATTCAGTCCATTTTCTCTCCAAAACTTCAGTGTTTTTCCCCTCAGTGTATACCCCTTCCCTCTCCGAAATACAAATTCCAAGAATACACTCCATATATTCTTAAAATCATTATTTTTCAATTGGCCTCTTCTTATTTTCATATCACATGTCAGTTTATCATTAATTGCCATATCCCATAATTCTCCTTTAAATTGAGTTGGTTATCATTTTTCCAGTTCCTTGCAAAAATTAACCTTGCTGCCGTAACCATTGTTACTTTAAATCCTTATTTTCTTTCAACAATTTATCCTTCTTGACCATATTCAATAAAGCCATTGATGGGGACATTTGAATATTTAATCCAGTTATTTCCCTTATTTAAAAATTTGTTTCCATTCTTGCTTTCTTTCTTCACATAACCACCACATATGTATATACGTCCCCTTCTCTTTTTTGCACCTCCAGCACAGTAATGATACATTTTTCCTCTTTCCTTCTCTCTCCTAGTGTTTTACCCAATTGTTGAAAGTTTTCCTCTTTGTAAATTGGTTTTTATTATTGTTGTTCCCTTTGTTGTGAGCCGCCTAGAGTGGTCAATCGACTAGATAGGCGGGATATAAATAAAATAAATAAATAATAACAATAACAATAACAACAAAACAACAACAACAACAAAACAACAACAACAACAACAACAACAATAATAATAATAAAATATTATATCAGTTTTATCGGTATTAAATACCACCTCCATATTACCTTATAACAGACATGTTTTTCATAATTCTTTAGCATTTTATCCCATTCTTCTCCTATTACTTCTTTACCCAAATCATGTTGGCACTGTATTTTTAATCCTTGTGTATCCTGTTCGGCCTGAATTAATAATTTATATATTTGACTTGCAGTTCCCTTTCTTTCTGTCTTTTCCTCTAATTTCAATCTTTTTTCAATAATCTCTTCGAATTTTGCCATTTTTCTACTTTTCCCTTCCTTACTATTCCATTCCCTTCTCCACTTTTCTATTTGAATCATACTAAACCAAGAAATCCCCTCTCCCCCCAAAGTCTATTTTATATTTCCTTTACCTCTCATCTTCTCCATCAGTCTTTTATCCTATTTATCCCTTTATCTTTTAATGTATTCTTAAGAGTTTTTTAAAAGATTTTCTGGTTTCTGGAAACCAGATACTGTACTCTGGTTTCTCTTCAGATGATATAAATCTTTTGCCTTTTATAAAGGTGTCATTTTGGAAGGAGTGGCTATGCTCATCTACGCAGGACCCTGAGACACCAAGCAAAACAAGAGGCAAAAACTACCATACTCAGTGTGATGTAGTGGATAGAGTGACAGACTTGCGCTCTGGAGAGCAGGGTTCAAATCCCTGCTCAGCTATGGAAACTTATGTGGGGAGATCTGGCACTGGTAAAGCCACTCTTTAAATATCTCACCTTGAAAACTGTAATAAGTCAGTTTCTACTGGGCAGGATGTCACTCACACACACACACACCGTATTTTAATGTGACCTTTCATGGATCTTTTTGCTGTCCTTCCATAAGCAAAAGCAAAATGTGCTGCTTATATACCGCTCCATAGCGCTTCAAGCACTCTCTCTGGGTGTTTTACAAGTGAATGATGGAGGCGACACATTGCCCCCTCCCCACAAGCCAAGAGCTCATTTTACCGACCTCGGAAGGACAGAGGAGGCCGAGTCGACCTTGAGCCGGCTGCCTGGGGTTGAACCTCCAGGTCGTGAGAGCCCAGTTTGGGCTGCAGGTCGGCCCTCGAGCCGGGAGGAAGACCTTCCGCTTCAGGCAAGCTTTTCCTTAGTGACTGGCTGGAAGCGGTTTTAGAACGGGACAGTTTATACTTTTATTGCCTTTAACTCTGTTCTAGTAATGCTTTTTTACATGACATTTTTAATGTTTATTTAAATCTGTTCTAGTAGTTGAATAACTTTTTTTTTAGTTTTTAATATTGTAAACATCATTTTGAGTCCTTTTTTAGGAGAAAGGTGCGGTCAGAATATTTTTAAATAAATAAATAAATAAATGCCGGTCAAAATGAATATGATGGATAAAACTGTGTCATCATTATGTTGGAGTTGTAAAAAAGAGAAAGGGACGTATTTACATATGTGGTGGCTATGTGAAAAAAGAAAGAAAGAATGGAAAGTAATATTTAAGGAAATAACTGAAATAATGGGATTGAATATTCAATGTCCCCAATAACAGCCTTATTGAATTTGAGTAAAGATCAATTGGTGAATGAAAATAAGGATTTAATAATAATAATGATTACGGCTGCAAGGATAATTATGGCAAGGAATTGGAGAAATGAAAATCAATTTAACCTTGAGGAATGGTATAGAGAATTGTGGGATATGGCTATTAATGATAAACTGACATGCGATATGAAAATAAGCAGGGGCCAAATGAAAAATAATGACTTAAAAAAAATATGGAACGTATTTTTAGAACATGTATTTCGGAGAGGGAGGGGGTATACACCGAGTGAAGAAACATTGAAATTTTGGAATGAAAATGGATGGAAAGAAGTGTAATGCTAGTCCTGAGGGTGATGGGTGCACTGTTTTGTTTTGTAATTTATAGTCTCGTAATTTATAGGGTTTTTTTGTAGTAGTAGGTATTTTGTATTTTTCGGTTTTTTTTTTTTGTATTTTTTGTACTTTTTAATTAAAATAAAATTTAAAAAAATTATAAATAAATAAATAAATAAAGCAAGCAAGCAAGCAAGCAAGCAAGCAAGCAAGCACGTAAGCAAGAACTTGAGGACCAGATTATTATCCGCCTTGTGCATTTCTGGTTTAACAGATTAACTCTCTAGGTGTGACTCATCAAATGGTTTGTCTCCGTGTGTGTGTTCCTGATCTTGATGGTGTATCCAGAAAGCACTCTTCTTCTTATTTTGCCCTTGAGGTTTGGGGTGTGAGGCTTCTGTTTGGAAAAAAAAAACAAGACAAAAACAGGCACTCTTTTCCTCCTTTTTTCTGTTCTGGGATCCTTCCCTTCTGTGTCTTTGTGAAGGATAGGGCTGTTTAGCGTTGGCTGCCTGTGTTGACGAGAGTCATGTTGGCAACCCTTTGGGTTTTCCTTCTCACAGCCTTAGGTCTCTGTTGTGTGTGTTTCTTCTCTCACCTTTTTGCAAAGGTAAACATGCTCAAAGGTAAACAATCTGACTGAGTAGCTCTGTGAATTGAGTGCCTGGCTTTGGAGCCAGAGGTTGGGGGTTCGATTCCCTGTGTTGCTCCCTGTGAGTAAAGGCAGCCTGCGTGGCTGCGGGTCAGCTGTAAGGTGGTGTCAGGGCACCTCCAGAAAAAAAGGAAACGGCAACCCATTTCTGGCTATTGTCTCCCAAGGAAACCCTGGGAAAAGGGTTGACTTGAAGGCACACGATGATGATGATGATGATGATGATGATGATGATGATGATGATGATGATGATGATCAACCTGCTCACATGTGGAACCTTCCCTCTTGGCCAGTGGTTCCACGGTGGATCCCTTTGGTTTCTCTTCTCTGCCTCCTGTTGGGCAGAGGGTGACATCTTTTGCTCTCCCTTTTTGCCACCCCCCGCCCTTGTCTCCTCCTCCCCTCTCTTGCGGGGCCAGGCCCTGTCTGGGAGGGGAAGGGTAGCCACGGAGTCACAATGGGTGGGTGGGTGAGTCCGTGGAGGGTCTTGAAATCCTTTGGAAGAGGAGGCTGAGGCTCTTGGGTGGGGCTCTCCAGCCTGACAAAGTGGGTGGGAAGGTGGGCAAGCGGGCAGGCAGGCGGTATCTCCTGGTCCTGCCCAGGCTGCTCGATCCCCAGCTACATCTCCTTTCTCTTCTAGGTGTGGGGACAGCGCCGCGACATGCCATCTGCAAGGTAGGCCCCTGCAGCACCCATTTCTGCAAGGCTGGAGGGGGAGTGTTTTGAGATGCAGATGCTGCCCTGCTTGGCCTCTCAGGCCAGCTGTTCCCCAAGGAGGGGCCTGGCAGTGGCGTCCTGCGCCGGCACCCTCTTTTCCTGACCAAAGGCACCTCCTCCAGCAGACCCTTGAGGGGGAGGGAGGGAGGGAGTGCAGCCTGCTTCCTTTGAGCCGGCACCCCCTCGGAGAAGGCCAGCTGGGAGCCGATGGAGGCCTGCCCTGGCTTTTGATGCCTGCAGCCTTTCTTTGTTCCTGGTGTTTGCAGGGAGGGAGGTGGCTGGACAGCCGGCTGCCCCACAGCCTGCCAGGTGTGAGGGGCCTTTCCCATGGCTCCATCCTGGAGCCGCCAGGCCGTGGGGTGCGGGGCCACCTTCTGGCTGTGGCTGCTGCAGCCTCTTCTCCTTCTCCCCGGCAGGTCCAGCACGTGGCGTCCCTCCAGGTGGGCTCCATCCAGGCCGGGAATGCTGTAGAGTGCGGGCAGTGCTTCAGTGTGGCCTGGATGCCCTCTAAACCCCACCAGCACCTCGCGGCTGGGTTCTATGACGGTAAGCAGGGGAGGACGCCTGGGGTGTGTCCTTCTCGGGGGGGGGGCAGGAGAGGGGGAGACTTTTTCTGTGGCTTCCCCTGCTTGTCTTGCCCATTTGTGCCTGCCCTCTTTGTAGGCACCGTGGCCCTCTGGAACCTGAGCACAAAGTCCCTGCTGCAGAGAGTGCGTCAGCCAGACGGCGCCCTGAAGCTCTACCCCTTCCGCTGCTTCCTGGCCCACGACCAGGCCGTGCGCAACATCCAGTGGTGCAAAGCAAACAGGTGGGGAGGAGGAGGGAGCCAGGGCGCCCTGCAGCTGGCTGGAGAAGGCTCTCCCCATCCCTGCCCCCACCCCTGGGGTGCCTCTGCGGACCCCTTCTGCTTTGGGGGGGAGAGATGGGCACAGGCAGCAACCCGTGGGCAGGGCAGAGCAGACCAAGGGCTGCCCAGCCCATCATTGCCTGGTGGCTCTCCGGGCCTGCTCCAAAAGAGCCTTGCGTGGGGACACCAGCCAGAGCGTGGGCACTGGGGGGGGGCATGAGGGCTTCCTGTGAGCTTGTGACACTGTCCGGGGGAGGGCCAGGCAGAGGGTCCCTCCCAATCCCAGTGGGGCCTCCTGGCAGCGGCGGCGGTGGCGGTTCACCAAGGATCCAGGCGGGGGGTGGCCCTCACTCCCTCCCACCCAGGGACTCCTGGGAGAGAATGGCCAGATCCTGCTGGGGCCTGGATCCTGCCAGCAAACCACAGCACTTGCCTGCCTCTCCCTCTTTCTCCTCCCCCTCCCCTCCCCTCCCCTCCCCTCCCCTCCAGCAATTTCATGGTGACGGCAGGGAATGACCGCAAGGTCAAGTTCTGGGACCTTCGCCGGCTGCACGAGCCCCTCAACAGCATCAAGCGCTTCCTGAGCACCGAGACGGCCTGGCTGCTGCCCTACAGCGGGGTCACTGTGGCCCAGGACAACTGCTACGCCTCGTGAGTCTGTCGGGGGGGGGTGCGGGGGTGGCAGGCCCTGGCTGCAGAGGCGCTGGGCCCCTTGTGGCCGAGCCACTGGCCACCGACTCTGGGGTCACCCCTCAGCTCGCCTCCCCCCCCCCCCACGAGAGACAGGGCTGGGCTCCTTCTCCGGAGGGGAGGGTGGTCTTTCCCACGAGGCCCCTGAGCCCTCAGTGGCCACGGCAGCCACCCAGGGCCAGCCTTTGCCCTTTCGGGCGGCGGGGAGGGGGGCAGAGCCAGGGGCCCGAGCGTTTTCCATGCCAGAATCCGCTCCTTCAGGCAGGGCCTCCCATGGAGCAGGCTTGCCCCCCTGGGTCCACCCCATCGGTTCCTGGGTTCACCTGTCAACCACCAAATGAACCCACCACCGCAGTGGGACTGCTCCCCTCCCCTCAAAACATGGACGGCTTTGCTCGGCGGCGGGCCAGGTGGGCCTCAGCCTCCCCTTGTGTTGCAGGTACGGCCTATGTGGAATCCACTACCTGGACGCCGGGTACCTGGGCTTCCGAGCCTATTTTGTGGCTCCTCGCAAGGGCACGGTGTGGGTAGGTTGAGCTTTCTCCCTCCCCTCCCCTCCCCTCCCCTCCTCACCCCCCTGGCCTAGCCAGGGGCCCCTCCTGGCGGGCAGGGGACGGGCCTTGGTGCCGGAAGGGTCTCAAGAAAGAGGGCGCTCTTCCTCCTGCAGAGCATCTCCGGATCCGACTGGCTGAACACCGTAGGCGCTGGCGACGTCACAGGGGAGCTGGTGGCTGCCGTGATGCCCGACCTCTCTGTCAACCCCCACAACATCAAGCGGCCCTCGGAGCGCCGGTTTGTAGGTGTCACCGTGGCTGGGGGGGGAGGGTGGAGGGGGAAGCCTGTCGCTTTGCCTCTGGTGACGCAGGTTCCAGAGTGAGAGAGCAGACCCTTTCAGTGGCCCTGTCTGTGCAGGGCCGGCCTCCTGCCACCTTCCTTGCCTCTTTGGTGGGCAGGGCAGCAACCCCGTCATCCCACGCTCAGAGGCAGAGAGGTGGCTGGAGATGTCTGCGCCGGGTCCTGCCTGGGATGCAGGTGGGGGGAGGAGAGCAGCCATCACCTCGGCTGGAGCCCAAGACGCGAGGGTGCCGACGATGCCGGCGGTATCTAGGCCAGCAGCAGGTTCCTCAGGAACTCTTGAGAAGGAGGGGAAAGGGCCAAGGGGCCCCCAGGGGTGAGGCCACAGAGCTGTGAGCACTCGCCACAACCGGGGGCAGGCCTGACTGCAGGACAGGCAACCATCAGCTCCAGTTACAGGAAGCCAGATTTCGGCTGAATATCAGGACAAACTTCCTAACTGTTAGAGCAGCACAACGATGGAACCAGTGACCTCAAGGGGAGGTGGCGAGCCCTCCAGTACTGGAGGCTTTCAAGAAAAACTTAGATCATCCCCTGGCAGATCTGCTTTGAGCAGGGGGTTGGACTGGATGGCCTTATAGGCCCCTCCCAGCATCTCTTCTCTATGGTTGTCTGAAGCCCTCCAGGCTGGCATGCCGTGGGGCAGTGAGCCTGCTGGCCTGAGCGGCTCCCAGAGGTCCAGAGGTGTGTGTGTGTGTGTGTGTGTCGCCCCCCCCCCCCGGATTCCCTAAGACCCTTTGTGGAGCAGGGGAGCGGCAGGGGTGTCCCCAGGGCTGGGACAGGGAGGGGTCCACCTCTGAGCGTCCACTGCTGTGCCCACAGCCCGTCTACAAGGCCAGCCTGCTTCCCTGCAGCCTGCTCAGCAAAGAGGCTGCCTCAGCAAGATCCCCAGAGAGGACCCCCGTGGAGGGCAGGACCTATAGCGAGTCCGTGGCCCAGAACTACATCCTTTTCCAGGATCCAGATCTGGTGAGCAAGGAGGCTGGAAGCCCAAGGGCAGCTGGAGTCGGGGTGGTGGGGGGGGGGGAGAAACAGGCTGCACTTGCAACCCTCTTGAGCCTGCGGGAGGCCACGTGGGGCCAAAAAGCAGTGGGGATTCAGGGGCCCCACTTGTACCAGCAGATGGATCTGTCTCTGCGGCTGGGGGGAAGCTGTGGGGGAGAGGTGGGAGAACCGTCTTTCCCTGCACCCCTGCCCTGGCCCTGTTTTCCACCACTTCCTTCTCCCTCCCTCCCTCCCTCCCCCGTTGGTGGCCTGCTTCTGGCTGATAAAGCCCCTTCCCAAGCCCATTTGTTCTCAGCTGCCAACGGGAGGCCCAGGGCCTTCTCCCCAGGGAATGGCGCCCCCCCTCCCGCCTGGCTCCCTGCGCTGGTCCAGCCAGCTGTTCACACCCCTCTCCCGCCTCGCCCACATCTAGAGGAGCTTCAAGAACGTCTTCCGGCAGAAGCCACGCGGCCCCCATCACCCCTTGCCCGAAGCGAAGGAGGGCGGTGGCCTGGGACGGCTGCAGCTGGAAGCCATACACAAGGTGAGCGGTGGTTGGGGGGAAGAGAGATGGGCGGGGTGGGGGGGAGAGTCCCCCCTCCCTTCTTCTCTCATCTTGGCAGCCATGGGCCACTCTCAGTCGCTGGAGAGGCAGAGGGGGAAGGAGGGGGCTGGCTTGCCAGGGGGGTGGCAGTGGGTTCACGGGGGGGGGCTCGCCCATTCCCACCTCATTGGGCTCCCCTTCCGTCTCTTCCCGGCAGGTCCGTTTCAGCCCCAACCTGGACTGCCACAGTTGGCTGGTCTCCGGGGGCCAGTCCGGGCTGGTGCGGCTGCACTGCCTCCGGGCGCTGGCCTCCCCGCTCAGCCACAAGCTGCTGCGCGAGTGCCAGGCCCAGTTCAGCGCCATGTTCGACCGAGGGGAGGGCGACGACACCTGCCCAGAGAGTCCTCCTCCTGAGGTGCTGGAGGCGGTCAGCTGAGCGGTCCCTGGACGGCAGCAGCTCCTCGGCCTGACCAGTCTTGAGGCGGGGCGGGGGGGCGCCTCTGTGGAGACAGCCCCCCCATGCAGGACAGCGGCAGTGGGGGGCTCCTGGTTGGCCAGCTTGAGAACATCTGGAGAGGAATGTCGAGCGGCGCCTCTCCCTGCCAGCTGCTGGACCAAGAAGCCTTCCTCCTCCTCGGCGGGAGTGGGACCGGGACTTTGGAGGAGGGAAGGAACCTTCGCATTGACCCCTGGCCCAGGAGGGGACTGTGGATCGGGGCCAGCGGCAGGGTTGCCTGCAGTGAGACCCTCGCCCTCCTTCCTTCCCTTCCATGTGAGGGCCACAGCCTTGCTCACATTGAGCTGTTTTCTTCCCTGTGGTTAAAAGTATGTGTTGGTTTCTACTCGTGTGGTTGCTGCTTGTTCAGTGGGTCGGCCGGCCCGGCTGCGGAGCCCGGAGCTGGAACTTCAAATCTCTGCCGCATCTCCAAGTCAGTCTCCGCTCGAGCGGCTCGGACGGGGGCTGCCGAAGGCTTGGCTTTAGGGTTTTCCCAGAAGAGGGTCCCTTTTGCCTGGGATTGATGGGAGGCCCGTCGTTAAGCATCGTGGGGTTTTTGTCCAGGAGCTTTGCCCACCTCGGGGGTGGGGTGGGGTTGAGCAGCGACTCGCCAGTCCTCCTCTCCCGGCCATGGGGCCCAGGTGCTTCTCCTGCGCCTTGCAAACGCCCTCCCTGCCAGGTGGGGTCCTCTTCAGGGGGAAGAGATTAAGGGCTCTGGGTGAAGCTGCCACCAGGGTTGGTGCGCTCCCGTTCACTTTCTGGCTGGAGCGGGTTGGGTGGGCAGAAGCCGGGTGGCCCTCTCTCTGCAGGGCGGCCTCCCACTTCCTGCCGTCAGCGCAGCCGGTCTCCACCTGAACCTTTCCGGGTGCTAGTTCTTCTTTTCCTTTTTTGTGCTGGAAAGCTGCCTGCCTGCCTGCCTGCCTGCTGCTCCGGCTGCTCAAGAGCACCCAGCCAGCACGAGCATCCAGGGTGATGGGCCAACCCGCTCCACCTTCTGGCACCCAGGGGCGCTGAGCGCCCCCCCTCCCCAATTCCTGGTGGATTGGGCCGGAGATGAAGCAGGGAAGGAGAACCACAGGGCGGATGGGGCTGACCTGAGTCATTCTGTTGATGGTCCCTCCGTCCCCCACCCCACCCCCCGGCATCTCCCCTACCCCAAGAACTAGCCAGCTGGGTGGAGGCAGGTCATTTTATTTGGAGCCACTGGTACACACAACATGGTAAAAACACACACATACACAAACCCACGTGTACGCACACATGCACACACACACACACTGACGTCTACAAGATCCGACAGAGACAACACGAGCGGGCAGGAGTGGCTTGGCCTGGCACCCCTCAGTGCCGTGGCAACAGCACTTTCTCTACTCCTCTTCCTTGTTCTTTTTGGGCATTTAGGGAGGGGGCTAGATGAGCCCCCAGAGCAGCCGCTGTGCCCCTCCTCGGAGGGTTGGCAGTGGGCGGCCTTGCTGAAACGGGGAGCGAAGGGCTTAGGCAGCTAGGGAGGGGGCAGTGGGGCAGAGCATGTGGGGAGAGGAACGGCAAAGCGCCCCCCCACCTGCAGCTGGCCACCCGGGGCACGTTTTCTGAGCTGCCAGTCAAAGAACCACTGGTGGCGACCCAGAAGGCCTCTGTGCTCAGCATCCTTGGTCAGCGGTGGTGATGGGGAGGGGGAAGGAAGGAAGCCCCTGCCTTGCACCCCCTTGCACTGAACGCAGAGGAGGAATGGCAGACCGTGGCTGATGCCGGCCCGGCCAGGGAGGTGCTGGGAGGCTTCCTGCGTGCCTGCCCCCCCCCCAAGTCTTGCCCTCTTGCTTCCTCATCCAGCTGCTGGCCTGAAGGAGGTGCCTGTTTCATTACATACAGCAGCCACGGATACCCAAAGCTGGCCTTTGCACCCTTTTGCTGCCCCATACAAGATGTGGGGTGACCTAAGGGCCCCCGGGGTGGTGGGGCTGCTGTTGCGTTAGTCTCCTGCCACAGCCCATGGTTGGGGTCGGTGCTGGCGGGAGGCTTGTTGTCTTCCAGATGTTACGAACGATGGCTCCCATATATTCGCGAAGGCCTCTCCACGGGCCAGCCTGGCAGGGGCGGGTAGGGTTGGCAGTCCAGCCTGGCCAAGGCTGCAGGTTCCCAACCTGATCCCCAGGCAAGCTTGTCCACGAGAGGAGATGCAGGATCGGGCTGGGCCCAGGCAGGCTCGGAAGCCGGCTCTGGCTCCCAGCCGTGGCTGAGATCCCTGGGGATCCAAGCCGGCCCTTGAGGCCTCCTTTCCGCAGCCAGTCCCGGCGGCCACTTCCACGGCCGGCAGGAGTCAAGCTGGCCCCCCTCCCTGCCTTTCCCCTGCTGTGGCAAGAAGGGCTTGGCAGTTCCTCCCCAGGCTCACGTCCTGCTACTAGCATGACACACACATGCAAAAAACGGACATGCAGCCACAGCGACCAGACCGGCCTGGCCCCCTGGGCCGGCCTGAGCCCACAGAATAGCTTGGCCAGAAGCGGCTGCCCGGCTCAGGGGACACCGGCCTCGACCCCCTTTTTGCACACGAAAGACACTTAGGCAAATGGACATAGAAAGCAGCAGTCAGGAAAGCCAGGGGCCACCTCGGCAGCTGGCTGGAATGTGACCTGGAGGAAGGATGGGGCCCAAGGTGGGCAGGAGAGGCAGGTGCCCATCCCCACCCCACCGTGCTCAGGTGGGGCGTGGGCAGTGGGGAGCCCCTGGCCGTGGTGGTGGGCGGACGAGGCCCACCCGGGGTGGCCCCAGGCCTTCCTAGGCATCTCGGGGGAGTGGCAGTTGAAGAAGGCGGGTGCCTCGGTTTTGGCGGTCCTCAGTCTCGCGGGTCACAGCACTGGCTGCAGGTGCCCATCGCCTCCTGATAGCCCTCCACCTGGACGGTGCAGGAGATGAAGCCAAACTTGCTCTGGAGCAGGCCCGTGGCTTCCCGGACCACCCTCTCCGTGTCAGCGCCGGACTCTGGAGGGCGAAGCAAAGGGTGTGGAAGCAGAATGCCAATCCTCTTCCTCCCCCCCCGCCCCCCCATGCCTAGGTGTGAGCCGAATGTGATGCGCAGGAAGGGAGTGGACAGGACCTGCCACCTGCAGGGACCACGGCTGGCCACAGAGGGCCCCCCCCCCCCGCCCGGCCTCTGGGGCTGGGTGTAGTTCAACCCCCAGATCTCCAGAAAGGGAGGGGGAGCTGTGGCTGTTGGCCCGAGGTTGGCTGGACCAAGTGGCCTCGTTCAGTACAGGGGGGTGGAGGCGGGGGGGGGGCAAGGGAGGTTTTAGGACACTCCCCCAACTCTCATTCCCTTGCCCCCCCCCTCCTGGTTTTATCACTGAACAGGAGCAGGAGATGAAGAGGAAAGTGTTCTGAAACCCTGACCCTCCCCCCACCCGATCCCCCAATTAAACCTGGCCTGTGTGATGGCCATTAGCCAGCTTCCCCCCCCTGCCCGCCCGCCTGCCCGCCCCCATCTGCCTGGGAGGGCCCAGGTGAGGCGAGGGGTGAGGAGGGGCAAGGCTCACCGACCACCAGGTGCACAGCCACCATGTGATGGCTGAGGGTCAGCGCCCACAGGTGCAAGTCGTGGAGATCCTTCACGCCCTTGATGGAGAGCAGCACCTCCTTCACGGCACCGAATGTCACGCCCCGAGGGGCTCCTGGAAAAGAGAGGGGGGGGAGAAGGAGGTGGTGGTTCCCCCCCTTCCGGTCTCTCCCTTTGGGCCCAGGAAGGGCTGCTTCAGGGTGGCCTCCAGGCCTGGGCCCCTGGAAGCCAGAGAGGGAGCCGGGAAAGGAGGCTTCAGGAGAAGTGGCACAAGCACACGCGCGCACACACACCCCTCCAGTCACATGCAGAGAACGTGGGGTGGGGTGGTTTTCTGCAGTGGCTGAGCGGGGGGGGAAGGGGCCAGCCTGAGCAACGAGAGCCCCCCCCCGGCCCTCTGTCCTGCGGCCCTTCTCAAGGAGAAAGGTGGGGTCAACCTATTTCGAGCAGGGTCTCCCAGCCGTGGGTCATCCAGGGGCTTTCCGAGGGCAGTTCTGAGAAGCCCGAGTGGCCGCCCAAGAACCCCCGGGCAACCCAAGGTTGGGGAGCAGGAGCTCTCTGGTCTAGAGCCCCCTCTAGTCTCTTGCCCCTCCCCACCCCAGACCCCCAACAGGGGTCCTCTGGAAGCAGCAGCAGGCCGGGTCTGGCTTACCTCAGCGGTCCCTGGTCTTTCTTCGTTTCCATCCCCCCCCCCACTCACCACCACCATGTCCTCCCAGGGACGTAGCACCTCTTCCGTATGGTGGGCGAACCCCTTCCCTCCTCCCTGGGCCATGCGCTCAGGCCTTGAGACATGGTCTTCGACTTCGTTAGCCTAAGCTGCCCCTATCAATGAACTTTCTGTAAATGAACTTTCTAATCTTTTGTTTTAATCTCATCCTCTGCCTGGTTTATGGCTCTGTGGAGCAGGCTGTAAGGTCAGTTTAAATATCAAGGTGGATCAGTAATTAGTCTGTCTTACCATTTTAATTTGTTTTGTTTTTTCCCCTATCCATATCCATGATGTTAAATGGTGCAAGACTCCACTGAGTGCTCACAGGGAAGAGGGCGGCTGTTTTCCTCTGCTCACAAAGAGACCTCCTGCTCCGAGGACGGAATAGCCTGGACCAAAATTTACAACCCGGAACGCCCGCTGCCTCCTCCGACCAGGGCCGAGGCTCCTCTGGGAGACCGGCTGCCCTCTTTCGGAGACCGTCCTTTCCCTCTTCCTCCTAGGGGGTGTAGGGAACCTTCTCCTGTTCCCCTGCCCATGGGGCTTCTAAATGGGGACTCCCCCGTTTCCCATGGCGGATTTTATGGCCACTGCCCCAAAAGGGTGGTTGGTGCCTGTGATGGTGGGGAGCGAGAAGGCCACAGGAGGAAGAGCTGTCCCTGAGAGCGGGACAGGATTTTGCGGCTGGCCGAAAGGGCAATTCCCTGTTTCAGAAAGTTCGTGCCCACGCCCGTCCCCGAGGTTGCAGGCTCACCTTCCATGAGGACACGGAAGACGTCCCGGAGGATCGTCAGGGTGGAACCCAGGACAAAGATGGAGAAGAGGAAGGTGCTGACTGGATCGGCAATCTTATACTGGGGCTGCAAAGAGAGGGGGGAGGCCAGGCTGAACTAAAGTCCGGGGGGAGGAGAGACAGCCACCCCGCAGCCCCTCCCAGAGTGGAGGACAAGCCCCCCCCCCGGTCTCTTCAGGAATAGAGGAAGAAGGCACCTCAAAACCACCCACCCTTCCCAAGCCACCCTGTTCAGGCCCTCCCTCTGGCCAGCTGCTCCTGCTCTGGGGGGGGGCTGGAGGAAGACCAAACCCCCGGAAAAGGGACCCTCTTCTTTTCCAGCCACTGGTCCCCAAGTAGGTGGGAGGGGTGCACTCTCAGTTGCCGGGGGGGGGCAGGGAGAGAGGGCGGGAGGGAGGACATCACTCCTGCAAGCTCTGCATAAGCCACAGCATGTGAGGAACCAGGGTGGGAATGGGGGCACCACTGGCTACCCACCTCCTCCCAATGTTGCAGAGGGACCGCGCACCCTCCCCAACACACACACACACAAGAGAGAGAGAGAGAGAGGTCACCTCTCCTGTGCTGGCCCCCTCCCCCTCTACTCTGGAAGGGGCAAAATAGTGGTTGCTATTGGGAGGGGGGGGAATGGTCACTCCCAGGGCAAGCCGAGAAAGCCCCCCCCCGTCCACTCGCCCCGTACCTTGAAGTAGATCACCGTGGCAGCCACAAAGACCCCGATGCTTTGGAGGAGATCCCCCACGACGTGGACGAAGGCCGCTCGGATGCTGGTGTTGCTGCAGGTGGGCGGGGGGGCCCCGCAGGGGCTGTCGCCGATCCGCTCGTAGCCCCCGGTGCCCAGCCCGTGGCTGTGTGAGGAGCCTGACTGGTGTAAGAGGTAGGCCATGCTGCAAAGCGAGACCAGGGCTGGGACCCACAGCGTGCGTGGGGGGGGCCTTCCCCCCCTCCTCCAAGGAACTGCCACACCACCCACCTTCTTCGCCCTGAAGATGGCTTGGCTCCAAGCTCTCTCAAGGACCGCCTTGCCCCCTCCCTCTCTCAGCCTGCCTGGGAGTTCAAAGCATCGCCTTTCCCTCCACCTCCCCAGGTGCATTTGGAGGGTACGCGAGCGGGGAAGAGGAGGGCCTTCTCTGTGGCTGCTCCCAGACTGTGGAACTCCCTCCCACTGGAGGCCAGGCTGGCCCTCTCTTTGCTGCCCTTCTGCAAGCAGGCCAAGACTTTTTTCTTCAAGTTAGCTTTCCTTTTAGTGACTGCCTGCCCGAGAGGGTTTTTATTTTTTATTTTTAAAACGGATTGCTGTCCCTTGCTGCCTTGAGTTCATTTTTGGTGTTGCTTCTGTTTACTGTCTTTTAGTGCACTACTGTTTGATCTGTTTTAATATATGAATACTTACTGTGTTTAGCTTTAAATATGACTTTCAAGGATGTAAGCCACCTTGCGTCCTTTTTAAGGAGAAATGCAGGGTGAAAATATTTTAAATAAATAAATAAACATTAAGAACAGAAAAGCAGCTGCTGCAGGCTGGCAGGACTTGGCACTAGTTAGGTACAAATAACAAATCACTGCCTGCAATTCATTCCTCCCCTCCCCAGCTTAGAACTGCAGAGGTGGACGGGATCTTAGGGCTGACAGAGGGGACGACTGGGCGACTAGATGGGTGGCTCTGTGAGCTGGAGAGCCCTCGTGGCTGCCTTGCCTGAGGCCAGGAACCTGGTCCTCCCCGGAGAAGAGCCCACCTGTGTGCCGTGAGTGGCAAGCTCCGCGTTCCCAGGGCACCACCAGAAGGCGGGCCTAGCGCACGGTTTTTGAGCCGTCCGCACTTGGGAGCCCGAACGGAGGGGGCTCGTCCATTCGGTGGCAGACCATCACTGAGAGATGGCTCGGGGACTTGGTCTCACCCCTTCTGTGTGTGTGTGTGTGTGTGTGTGTAGTGGTGGGGACTTCATTGTTTGTGCTCTAACAAGGACGCTGGGCATCGTGTGTGTGTTTGGGGGGAGAGTTTCATCAGAGAGTGGGTTTGGTAGAGGGGGGGATGGGCCAAGCTTTGCTATAGGTTGCAGAGACCCCCCCATTCCTGAGGGGGTCACCATGCTCTGAAGTGCATTGTGCAAAAACGGGGGTCTTTGGACAGGAGAGGAGGGCGTCACCAGGAAGAGAGATGAGAGGGGAAGGCTGGCAACCAACACTTTCGGGGTGCAGAGCCGGATAAAAACGGAGATGCTGCCACTCCTGGGAAGTGGTCCTTCTTCTCCACGCGCCCAACCCCCCTCCCCCGCTCCCAGTCCCCGCTGACGGGCACCCTGTCCTTGGCTGTGAACCGGAACTGGCTTGTCTGCAGCCCTCCACTGAAGGCCACCCTTTGGCAGGACTGGCCGGCTGGCCGTGGGGGAAGCCTTTCCCCACGTTCTCAGTGGGATGGCAATAGATGGCTTGCCCTGGAGCTGTCGGGGGGGAGGGGGGTTAAAGCCTTCCTGCCCCCTCTAGCCGGCCTCCTCCACCCCACCCAGGCCCAGGCTGATGTGTTCCACCTGCCCCACCAACCCCCACGTCGCCCATTCCTCACATGACGTTGACTCCGATGGCACAGATCGAGGTGCCCAGCATGGCAGAAGCTTCGATCTCGTAATCGTTGCTGATGATCCGGACGGAAGCCAAGTAGACCAGGACCCCTGTGACAATCCAAATGGAGAGGACGGAGACCAGGGCCCCCAGGGTCTCTGTGGGGGGGGGCGAAAAGGGACAGCGGAGAAGCCCCAAGTTAGGTGGCTGCCTTTCCTTGCCTCTCAGCCTCTCAGCCTCTCACCCTTCCCTCACTCCGGGGCAGGAAGGGCACCCAATGGGCAGTCCTTCTCCCTTAGCCTTGTCCACAGCTGTGGGATGACCTTCTGAGCCACTCTGCCCAGCTGGAGAGCTTCGCTGGAAGATGACCGCCCCCTGCTGCCCCCCCGATGGGCTGGGCTGGGCAGGGCAGGGTAGGGCAGGGCAGGGCAGGGCAGGGCAGGGCAGGGTAGGGCAGGGCAGGGCAGGCCCTCCTTCACCCCCACTCTCAGCCATGAACAAGACTCATAAGAGGACAACTAGCCCTACTTGCTCACCCCATCACCCCACGGGGGGGGGCAACATGGGCAGGCCAAACAACTTCCAACCATGGGGCAGTTCCCATGAGCCTCAAGGGCTCCCAGTTGGGGACCCTCAGCTTGGGCGTTGGTGGAGGAAGACGCAAGCTAAGGCAGGACGTTCCTCAGGCACGGTGTGAGGGAATGGGGGTGGGGGCTTGGAAAAGTGTCTAGATGCCATTGGCAGTGGGGGGGGACTCTTACCAGGGGACAAAGGAAGAAGAAACTCCCAAGGATCTGCCAAAGGGATCCCCCCCTCCGGTCCCCTCACCTGCTGACAGCTCTCCCCCCTACTCATCTGTGCCAAGCCAAGCTGCCATGCTGCTGAGGCACAGGCTGGTATAGATGGCGATCACCCGGTGGTGCCAACACCCACAGGCACACAAACTGAGTCCTATTGTCAGGGAGGGCACGCCTTGCCCCCCCCATCCCTGCCGGTGCCTGGGAAGGGCTCTGCCAACCTATTTCATGGGTGGGTTGGAGGGAGGGAGGGAGGGAGACGGCCCTCGTGCGGCTGGCTTAGTAGAAGCCACCAGGTCTTTTCAAGGTCTGCCAGGCTGTCAGGGAGGTGTTCAGCCACCAGGCCTTCTTGCCCAAATCTCGCCAATGCAAGACAGCGACCGCGGCGACGGGCCAGGGGTCAGCAAGGGCAGGGAGGGGGGCAGGGATACCTGAGCGGTGCCAGCCGAACGTCATGATTTTGGTGGCTGGCCGAGCGGAGATCCAGAGGGAGAAGAGGCTGACCCCCATGCTGCCCACGTCCGTCAGCAGGTGGGCTGCGTCTGTCATGATGGCCAGGCTGTGGGACAGGTAGCCCCCTGAAAGGGAAGAGAAAGTCTCCAGCTTTGAAGAGGCAGTCGGTCTGAAGAGGGGCCCGACCCCCAGGGATCCTGGTCCAGGCTGGCACGGGGGGGCAGGCAGCGGGGGGGGTTGGCAGACAAGCGAGGGCACCGACACTGGGGAAAGGAGGCTGTCTGGGCCAAGCCGAGCAGGAGGGCTCTCCACCCCCCCCTTGGCCCCCGCAAGCCAGGCAGTAGGGCTTCGCATGCATCCGGTCCTGGGTGCCAGTTCTGCCCAGAAGGCTGGGGGTCAAGGGAAGGGTCCTCTTTCCTTTTTCCCTCCAGAGGGCCCTGAGGAGCCCTGCCCCCCCCCCCGCATGTGGGGCAGCAGAATCCCTGGCCAGTTCCCCCGGTGCCACCCTTCCCTTGCTAAGCGAAGGGCTGAAGGGCTTCACCGCCAAGGCTTTGCAACGCCATACTCAGTCCAGGTGCTGATGGGGTGCACCACACAGCCAAGCCCACCTGAGAGCAGGCGAGGGAGGCTCGGGAACCAAGATAAGTCAATTCTTGTTGGGCATTTGCTTTCCCATCCAGGAGAAGTCCCTGCTCCCCCCACCCGACCCCCGCATGCTGAGTGTGGGGGCAGTGGCACCCCATGGGCATAGTTTTGGAGGGGACAAGCCACGCGTGGGTCGGGGCTGGTTCTGCTCCTCCCCAGAGCAGTCCCGTGTGACCTGGCCTGAGAGCCCTCCTCTCCCCCCCTCCCTGGTTGGGCAGAAGTGCACCTGCCCGGTGGGCTCCTTCTTTCCCTCTTTCTCTCCAGCCCCATCGCTCACACTTCCACCCAAACAGGAGCAGAAGTGCCCACCTGCCTGGGGTGGTGGGAGTATGAGAGAAGAGCAGGGTGCCGGGGGGGAGGGGAGGGGAGGGCAGATTTCCCACAATCCCCTTCAGCAGCAGCACTGACCGATGATCTCCCCAATCATGAAGAGGAAGCAGATGGTGCAGGCCATCCTGAGCTTTCCCCTGGCCTGCAGCTTCTCTTGGCTTTGGCCGGGGGAGCTGGGCCCCAGGTGGCAGTGCCTGGCCAAAGAGGGCTCGGCCCCCAGGCCTGCCAGGGGCCGGTCCGCGCGCCCATTCTCCAGAGGAGGGCCAGAAACAGCGTCCCGGGAGCCTGCAAACAGACTGAGAAGAGAGGAGAGCATTACACCCTCTGCTTGTCTCACCGACGCCCCACCTGCCCTCTGCACAGCTGCAGAACGTGGACATGGCTGTCCTCTTGGTCACCTGCACCCAGCAAGACCCCCGAGAGATGGGTCAGAGTGAATCCTGGCATCGTAGAAGTGTGAACTTGGGAAGGGGCCTCTGAGACCATCCAATCCAACACCCCCCATCGCTCGAGGCAGGAATACAGATCGAAGGACATCGGCCAGGGGGTTGTCTTTAAGTTTCTCTTGAATGCTTCCTGGGTTGGAGGTCTCACCAACCTCTAAGGTAACGGGTTCCACTGTCGTACTGCTCTAACAGTTAGGGAGTTTTTCCTGATATTCAGTCTTGAATAACTTGAGCCCATGGTTGCCTGTCCTGCACTCTGGGATGACTGAGAACAGATCCTGCCCCTCCTCTGTAGGACAGCATTTCAAGGATTTGAAAAGTGCTCTCTTCTCTCCTGTCTTCTTTTCTCAAGGCAAAACATACCCCATTCCCTCAGTGTTTCCTCATAGGGCCTGAGAGGGACCGGACCCAGGGGGACCACATCCCCAAGCCTCATGGCTGGATCTGGCCCTAAACTCCATTTCCACAGGGAACAACCTCATGTATCCAATAAATCCCGGCTTATTCAAGATCTTATTCTGGAGGAGGATGCAGACCTGGCGTGCATAACTCAAACCTGGATGGGTGGGGAAGGAGGGGTTCCCCTAACCCTTTCTTGTCCTCCGGGTTATGCAGTCCAGCACCAGGGCAGACTGGAGGGGCGGGGGGGGGAGTTGCCATTGTTGTAGAAAATCTTTAGAGGTTACAAGATGCTCCTCGGTTGTGAAGCCAGGTCTGGAGGCCCTTCATGTGCGAATTGGGGCCAGGGATGGTATTGGGATCTGGCTGGGTTACCATGCTCCCTGTGACCCAGCCACCTCCCTACCAGAGCTGGCGGACTTCATCTCTGCGGCACTGTTGGAGTCCCCGAGACCTCTGGTCCTGGGTGACTTCAACATCCATGCGGAGGCAGTGGTATCCGGTCCAGCCCTTGAGTTCTTGGAAACCATGGCTTCCTTGAATTTGTCCCAAGATGTCAAAGGTCCCACACACATGGGTGGCCATATGCTCGACCTGGTTTTTTCCACCGAGTGTAGCGAGCATGGTCTGATGGTGACTGACCTTGTGTCAGTCCCCTTGTCATGGTCAGATCACCATCTAATAAAATGTAACCTCGCAATTGCACTTCCTCCCTGCAGGGAGCAGGGACCTATTTTGATGGTCCGCCCTCGAAGGTTACTGGATCCAATGAGATTCCAGGATACCATGAGAGGAATTTCAGCGGTACTGTCTGGCGCTCCTGTCGAAGCTCTGGTGGATGGATGGTTCTCCGCCGCTACTAGGGCCGTAGACATGATCACTCCCAAACGCCCTCTCAGTTGCAGAGCTCAGCCAGGACCCTGGTATAACCAGGATCTACAAGCAACGAAGCGAATAAGGAGACGGCTAGAGTGCATTTGGAGAAGGAAACCGACAGGCTATAATAAAATAGCTGTCAGGATTGCGACTAACCATTACCTGGCCAAGGTAAAGCCTGCTAGATGATCTCACTTCGCTGACCGGATAAATGAAGCTTCCAATCAGCAGGCGGAACTTTTCCGTATAGTTCGCGATCTATCCAGAATCGGTCTGGGTGAAGGGCCTCCTGATAGCATCTCACCTGACCAATTTGCAGCATTTTTAAAATCTAAAGTGGAGGCCATCCGCTGTGACCTTTCTCCTTTTTTAAATACAATGGATCGAGCAGAGATGTCAAGCGCTCCACCTTGCCCAGTAATTCTCGACTCTTTTCAGCCTGTGACACCAGATTTGGTGGAGAAGGCGCTTGATCACTGTCAGGCCTCCACCTCTTCTCTCGACCCTTGCCCAGCCTGGCTAATCAAAGCAGCCAGGCCTGTAACAACCGAATGGGCCACAGCAATAATTAATGGGTCTCTCCAGGAGGGCAAGCCCCCCTTGCCCTCAAGAAGACACTCATTAGGCCCATTAGGAAGAAACCAAATTTGGCGATGGACGACACTGGAAATTATAGGCTCGTCACCAATGTTTCTTTCCTAAGCAAAGTGGTGGAGAGGGTGGTGGCAGATCGGCTTCAGGCGCTCTTGGACAAAACCAACGCTCTGGACCCATTCCAGTCGAGTTTCAGGCCGCACTATGGTACAGAAACGGCACTGGTCGCACTGATGGATGACCTGCTGAGGGAGGCCGATGGGGGCAATATGTCCCTGTTGGTCCTCCTTGATATCTCAGTGGCCTTTGATACCGTCGGCCACAGTATCCTCCTGGGGATACTCTCTGAGTTGGGAATTGGTGGCCTGGCACTTGCCTGGCTCCGTTCCTTCTTGGAGGACCGACCCCAGAGAGTTCAGCTTGGGGAGAGTGTCTCGGCCCCGTGGAACCTCAACTGTGGGGTTCCACAGGGGTCGATCATCTCTCCAATGCTGTTTAACATCTATATGAGGCCGCTAGGTGGGGTCATCAGGGGGTGTGGGGCATCGTGTCACCAGTATGCTGATGACACACAGCTCTACATCTCCTTTTCATCTATCTCAGTGGATGCCGTTCTGTCCCTTCAGAGCTGCCTGGAGACTGTACTGGAATGGATGCAGTCGAATGGGTTGAGGCTGAACCCGGACAAGACTGAGGTCTTGAGGGTGGGCGGTCCCTCCATCAGCGGTTTGGGTGACTCCCTTTCTTTTGGGGGGTATGACCCTTGCCACAAAGAGTGAGGTCCGCAGCTTGGGGATACATCTGGACCCGGTGCTTACCATGGAAACCCAGGTGGTGTCGTGGCCCACTCTGCCTATTTTCATCTATGGCTGATTGCCCAGCTGCGGCCATATTTTAATGGGGGGGGGCTCACTACTCTAGTCCATGTGCTCGTAATCTCGAGACTAGACCATTGTAACACACTCTACGTGGGGCTGCCTTTGAGGCTGACGCGGAAACTTCAGATGGTCCAGAATGCAGCAGCCAGGCTCCTTAGTGGGGTGAGAAAACACCAGCATATCTCCCCCACCCTGGCTGCTTTGCACTGGTTGCCCATCCATTTCCACGTTGACTTCAAAGTGATAATGATCACTTATAAAGCTCTAAACGGTTTGGGACCTCAATATTTGGCAGATCGTCTTCTCCCACCCAGATCTACCTGAATCATCTGATATAGCCAGCAGGGATGGCTGAGGGGTCTGACGCCGAGGGAGGCCCGGAAGGAAAAAACAAGAAACCAGGCCTTCTCGGCGGTGGCCCCTCGGCTGTGGAACACCCTACCAACAGAAATTCGGCTGGCACCCTCGCTGGGTGTTTTTAAAAGCCAGCTAAAAACTGGGCTATTCAAGCAGGCCTTCCCTCCAGCCAATTAAGTCTTTCTTATTTTTCTCCCCTTTTATGTCATGACATCTTGGTAATCTTCAAATTATCTGTTCAATTGTAATTCTAATTTTATAGTTTTATAATTTTATAATTTTGTATATTTTATATATTACTGTATACAGTATTGTTCTGTTTTATCAATGTAAGCCACCCCGAGTATACATGATCTAGAGGGGCGGGGTAAAAATCCAGTCAGTCAGTCAATCAATCAATCAATCAATCAATCAATCAATCAATCAATCAATCAATCAATCAATCAATCAATCAATCAACAACAACAACAAAACAACAACAACAATGACGACGACGACGACGACGATGATGATGGCTGGCCAGGTTTCCTTTGCCAGGGCGGATTATCTCACTTTCCAATCTAGATTGGAGAAGCAAAAATTGACCTCCAGCACCTGGACAGCCTCCCTGCACCTTGGAAATATCCTTTTTCATCCAACCTTGTAACCTCTCTGCAAAATAATAAATTGCTTTCCTGTCAGAACAATACAACAATGTAACCATGTATTTCCATAATTGCTATCTGTTGACCCACCCTGTTGTAAAATTCCATCCTTTCTATGATTCCCACTCAGATAAAATTTTGGATTCCTTTGTAACCCCATCCCTTCTGCCAATAGGTCACGAACCACCCATTTCTCCTCCCCTTCCCTTGTGTAACCAATGTTATAATAGTCCTGGTCTTCCTGTGCGTGGCACTGTTGTTCTTGCCTACACTTGGAGGCATGATTTCCATCACGCCTTTTATTTAGCTAAATAAAACAGCAATCATTTGAACTCTCTCTCGAGTCAAGATTTATTGGCGTTAAAGCTTTGACTCGCTATTCCAGTCGTCTAGGTCCTGGTTTCAACATATGGTGCCCAATATGAGGCTGTGAAAGGCTTGCTCTGTATGTTCCCAGGACAGCCCCACACAGCTGCTGGTCAGCATGTGGCCCCCATTTACCCAAACCTCCTCCTTAGGGAAGTAATTAGCCACCTGAAAACCCCTGAGGAAGTTGATTTCCCTCCCCTTTATATTTCCCCTGTGGTAAGACACCCCCCCCCTGCCACAGAACCCTCCACCACCACCCACTCTGGACCTCCAGTTGGGACCGGCAGTGAGTGTGCCCCTTCCTCCAGACCCCATCCCATCCTCATGAAGGTAACCAACCAGTTTTCCTGTCCCACTTAATCCTTATCCACCTCTCAGAGGGAACGGTATCCTTGCCTGGTTCAATCCGCACCTCTCCCCTCCCCACAACCTCTTATACCCTTTCTGGAAAGTCCTGACTCCCCTCTGGAAGTGATTTTCTGCACCGCACCGCAGGAATTCTTGATGGATCTATCTGTGGGAGGGGTGGTGAGAGAAATAGAGGAATCAGTGGTGTTTTTGCAAGTCCCTGTAAGGACAGGATGATTGAGTAAATGGTTATGGTAAAATAGTCAGTACATACTTTTTGTTAATTATTTAGCCAACACAAGGAATTTAAAGAAGTCATGAGAAACTGTAAGATGAAAGTACATATAAGGGAGGTACCCTATTGTACTGACAAGAACATTGAGCAAGTAGGCCTAGGAAAGAAGGAAGGAACTTAATGGGTCAGTTAGAATGACCACAGGGAGGTTAGGAAAAGGGAACATTAATACCAAATAAGGATAGAAATAAATAAGAGGCTGGGTCTAGGCAAAGAGAGGATTGGGGGATGTAGCGACTTCCTGTGATCAGTTTAGGCACACCAGATAGGCTGTATACCTTGGAGTACCTAATCAACTAACAAACTACAGAGGGACCCGGCAGCAGGGAATAGGGGATAAATATCATGCTCCCCGTTTTGATGGATGTGCCTACCCAGCAAGGACACCCGCTTTTGCAAAAGTGCTTTTTAATAAAGGAGAACTGCTTGCAATCGTAGTTGTCTGGTTAGTGCATTTAATTAACCAGGGTGTGAGCATTTCTCATAGGGGGGCCCACAGAAAATTCTTAGTGGACACAGGAGCCGTTTTCAGTGGGGTTAAAGATCCCACCGTTCTGTCCCTTGTCTCTTTCAACCCCACATTGAAGGGGTGGGGGGGCGCAGTCACCCCGTGCCTCAGTCTCCCCTTTTGTGTCTTCTCCTCTGAGGGACCCTCCGGGGAGCTTTCCTCTTGACTCTCTCTCCCGGGCTCCGTCCTCCTGGGAGGCCGACCGTTCGGAAGGCAGCCGCTGAGTCTCCTTGCTTTCTGGGCCGCCTGCTCCGAGGACCCTTGAATAAACTCGGGCCAAGAAGGGGAGCCTTCAGAGCAGGGCGTCCCAGGGCAGACCTTGCCTGCCCGAAATGGTCTGCTCGCTGGGAGTCCACCCCTGCCCTCAGGCGGGGCCCTAAGGAGAGGCTGCAGGAACTGGAGTGGTCAGGGGTAGGAAGGGGGCATGCTCTTCACATTTAGGGGTCCCCAGTCACCCCAATATATTGATTTCTAGAAGAAAACACCAGGGCTGTCTTGAGCAATCAGTCCTTTTCTACGCACTGACTCTTGGCCTCCTTCAGAGAACCCTCCCCCAAACCCTGACCGGCCCTGGACAGAAGGACAAACATCTACTCCCGGGGTTACAGCCAGCGTGAAGAGTTCTGCCCTGGGCCAGACCCACCGTTCACACTTGCAATAGCAGGCCTGTCTGAACTGTGGCCTCCGCCCCGTGTATTTTCTTCTTTATCTTTATATCCGTGATTTATATTTATAGGCAGAGGATAGATTGACTGCCATAAAGCAGCAATGACTGGAAATGACTTCTGATAAAAGTCAAGGAAGAACCTACCCAAGCAGGATTGCAGCTGAACACTAAGAAGATAAAAATCATGACTACAGACCAACTATACAACATGTAATACTGATATAAAAACAAAGAAGAAAAAGATGTGAGCAGGTTTTCCCTCTGGCTGTCGCGTCCCTAACGGCCACGTTAGGATTTCCCCGGTGATGCCTGGTCTCTCTCGCCGTCTTGTCCCTGGTTTTTCATCCTTTTACTTGCTGTTCAAGTGTTCCGTTCCCCCTAAGCAGTCGTTTTTGTTTCCCAATGGATGTTTCTGAATCTTCTTGCTTTCTGTTTTTCTGCCCTACCTGGGAAGGTGACCCCCCTCCCTCCGCCGTCAGACACCAAGATTTGTCTTCCCTCGCCTCATTTTTAGGGACTTTTTTCTTTTTTATAAGGTTGTGTTCTGAAGACGGGTCTCTAGCATTTCCCTCTGCCCTCCTTCGCCTTCGCTGGCTGTGGTTCTGGTTCCCTGGTGCTCTAACCGTTAGGATTCCCGGTTTCCACCCAGGCAGTCCAGGTGAACCGCCGGCCACGAACGATGCTCTGAGCAGGGCCAGGAAGGGGTGGGAGGTCCCTTGCGGCCTCTCTGACATACGACCTTAGTCGGCTCTCCACAGCCAGACTTCACGCCCCTTGTTTCCTGTCTCACTGCTAACGTACCTCCCCTTTCTGAATCGATCTGAATTGATCTCCGTCCTTCCCTGGAGCAGACCTGAGAGTAAGTGGCGGGTTTTTTGGAGGGGTTTTGTTTTTTTTTTTTTGGCCCCTGGTGCATTTTTGCGTGTTTTTTTGTTTTTATTCAAGTTGCGTTGGGTCTAGTACAGTACTGTGTTTACTGAGAGCCTGCCCGGCTCTCTTCAGCCCCTGGAGACACCTGCACGCCGACTCAGTCTGCCCGCGCTGTCGGTCATGCTTTCAAGCGGCTGATCACGTGTAACTGTTCGAACAGAGAAGTCAAAGGGCTCCTTCGCTTCCCCAGCCCACCCCAGATGGTCTTTAATCTGAACTTTTTGCCTTCCTGGAGCTGGACCCTTTGCTTCCATTCAGTTCGTTCTTGCAAATCCGTGTATTCCGGCTTCGTACCCTTAAGGTGCGAAGAGTGCAGCTCTTTTGGCTTCCGGCATTGGAATCCGAGGTGTCCCCAACCGCTTCCCTCTCCCGGCTTTCTTCGCCTCTTCTTGTGTTATTTTCCTCTTCCGCTTGTTGGGGCGAGAGAGATTGAGAAATATTTATGTTCTGTTTTTTCTCTCTCTCTCTTTGCCTGTTTAAAATTCTTGCCTGGTCTTTTTCTTCATTGTTTCAATCAATTATCACAACTTTTACCGTGTTTCGCCCGAATGCGGGAGAGGAACCTGGCGGCGAGAGCTCCGGGCGCCGCTCTCGTCCTTGGCTTCGCTCCGCTTCTTGTTTTCCCCTCTGCCGTAATCTGGAGAGCGGAGCCCCTTTCGAGGCATTGCCGGGCGCGCGCCCGCCCTCAGACCCTCAGCCCGGACAGAATCGGGCCGCTCCTGTTCGGGCGACTTTCTCCGCGTCTCCTTTGCTCCTCTGAGCCCTGTAGGAAGGGCTCCGGTTTCTTTCTGGCTTCTTCCTCCTTTTCGCCTTCCTGCTCATCAAAGCCATGTCTGTCCTGCATGCTTTCCAATCCAATTACTGTACTATTCTCTGCAAACCGCTTAAACTGTTACCGTGACACCACTCCGTTCCCTGTTATTCGTGTCGTCGCGGCCGAAGCCTCTCTTCCACCAGGACGCTTTCTGCCCTGTTTCGTGTTGCCACAGCTCCTTTTGGCCCCGTGTTTCTGGACCAGCTCCCCCGCTCAGCGCCCCAGATTGATGAGCCAAGTGGAGCCACAGCCCACGTGAGTCCTGCGCAAGGGACCGGTGGCTCCCCGTTCCGCTGGACAGGGTTTTCCCGGTGACGTTCTTTAATTCTGTCTCTTGAATGCTGGCAGCTGCTCTCACGGCCCCCTCGGTCCCAGTCCCCGCGGTGATGTTTCCTGATGTCTCTCTTTTCGCCCCCCTCTGACTTTCCCGAGGCTTTGGACAACTTTGCTTCATCTAGCCTGTCTCCTTGGTTCAGCGGTTCCCTGTCCGCGGCTTCGGGGGGGGGGGGCTCTCCTTCTCCCTCCTTCTCCTTCGTTCAGCGAGTCTTCTCCACTTTCTGTGTTTTTGCTCAGCCTGGTTACCCTCCGACCAGAGTCCTCTGCCTTCTCCGATATGCAGTTTTTCTTCTCAGGTCTGTCTTCTTCCCTTCCTTTCCGATCCTCCGCCCTCTTTTGCATCTCTCTACCTTTTCAGACTTGTCTGACTAGCTTCTTGCTCTTTTAATTAAAGAAAAACATAAAATGCGTGTACATAGGTACACACAATACTGCTAACCACCCCCACCCCCCGCCGTGCCACCATCACCTTCTCAGGCTTCATCGACTCTCTGGCTGAGGTCATGCCTGCTTGCTTACCTGCTCCGTCCTGTGCCTCATTCCAGCTCCCCTTTTACTCCTTTCCTGCCCCCCCCTTGACCACAGGATCTGCGCGATCCCCAGCAGCCCCAAATTTTGCCACACCCTTCCCAGGAAGGTCTCCTTCCCGCTCTGTGGGGTCTGTGGCCCAGTCGTTGGCCGGCCTTAAAGGTCATTCCATCCAGGAGGGATTGCAAGGATGGATTGAGTGCTCTTCGTTTATCACAGATTCCTCCTCCTCCTCCTCCTCCTCCTCCTCCTCCTCATTATTATTATTATTATTATTATTATTATTATTATTATTATTATTATTATTATTATTATTATTATTATTATTATTATTATTATTATTATTATTATTATTATTATTAAACTGTCAAAGGTCAGTTCCTCAGTTTTCTTTAGCTGGAGTCCCCTTAGAGGTACGGATAGTTTGCTTCCTTTTTCTCTTTCTACTCAGAGGCTCTGGCTCGTATTTCCTGCCTTCAGAACCACCTTTTGGTTCAAAGGGTTCTGAACATGGTACAAAAGTTTCTCTCTAGCCCCTGTTGAGTTAATATTTCTACACCAAAGTCTATTCTGTGTGTGTGTTTTCACCTTTTCCATTAAAAAAGAAAAAAGAAGAAAAGAGGGCAGAAACATGGTGCTCGGTTTCGAATCCTGCTTCCTTATTGCCCCTTCCCTTTCACGGAGATCCTTCAGTTATCTTTGGTTACTGGTCTGAGCTGCTGCACTGCTAAGCTCCTTGCTCTCAGTGGCCCAAACCAGTGGTTCTTAACCTTTGTTACTCGGATGTTTTTTGAACTGCAACTCCCAGAAACCCCAGCCAGCACAGTTGGTGGTGAAGGCTTCTGAGAGTTGCAGTCCAAAACTCCTGAGTAACCCAAGGTTAAGAACCAGTGGCCCAAACAATTGGCCATTACAAATGCTGCTTTAAAAAAAAGGAAAGGAAAGGAAAAGGTCCCTGGTGCTCAGCTTACAGGCCTTTTTTTCTGCAGCAGGCGGAAGAGTTCAAGTGTCTTTCCTTAAAAAGCAGAATCCAGCTCCCACTATGGCTGAGCTGCCTCCAGTCTGGAGAAGCACACCTGAGTTACAGCTGGCTGGTTTGCAGGCAAGACACCATCTGGAGGAGCTTCAATGATTACACTGTGACTCCTCACTTCTCTGCCCTCTCCAACATGAGGATTCCCATTTCAGGAGCCATGCACAAGGAATGGTCTACCCTTGGTGTTTGAGCACAGGTGTCAGTATCTTGTCCACCAACCTGTATGACTCTGAAGAATAAAGTGAAAATGGCAACAAATCAAGTGACCTCCATTCTGACCTCCATTCAAACCAAACCAGTGCGCACGGTCAAGAGGAGACTCCATGCACACTCCAGCATCATCTCTTCGCATGTTACATTTCCAAGACACCCAAGGTTGGGCCATTGCTGTGCCCTTGTAAAGTGTTTCAGAGATTGTTATTCTCAGGTTGCCTCTGTACTGCCAAAGGAACCCCTCCACCTGTGCCATGAGTCTGCCCTGGGACTTCCCACAACTTTTGCTGATGGCCAACACTGCTTTTAAGTGACTCAGAAGTTCCTGTTTCTCGCTGCCGTAAAGAGCCTCCTCCACCACCTGACAGGACCCCCACTATGTCTGAGACTGAGGCTCAAGCTGGGAGTGAGTAACTTCTGCTCCCCTCTGTCCCCACCGTTTTGGCCTCAAGACAGTCATTTACAGCCTAGGAAGTATCAACGCCAGGCTGGCAACAACACGGAGAGGTTTAGACGGACCTTGGAATGTGTCGCTCCTCTTCCGGAGCATCACCTTCTGAGGTCCCGTGACCCTCTAATCACCTGAACATCTCTTCACTTGGCTGCAACCCGGAAGCACCTCACTGGTTCCCACTGGCAAGGTCCTTCTTAAGTCCTGGGCTCAGAGGGAAGCAGCCAAACCCACCGAAGAGACAGCCATGAAAATTCCTTAAGCTTTGGGTGTGGTTACTGGTTTTTGCCATTACTCCTGTTAAAGTGCCTGACTGCCTGGTTAGATACTGGTTTAACTGGGACCTGATCAACATTCTGTTAATAGCTGTTGTGGGTTTTTCAGGCTCCTTGGCCGTGTTCTGAAGGCTGTTCTTCCTGACGTTTCGCCAGTCTCTGTGGCTGGCATCTTCAGAGGACAGAAGTAGCACTCCTGTCCTCTGAAGATGCCCATGGCCACAGAGACTGGTGAAACGTCGGGAAGAACAGCCTTCAGAACAAAGAGCCAAAGAGCCCGAAAACCCCACAACAACCATTAGATCCCGGCCATGAAAGCCTTCTCGAATACATTCTGTTGATATTTTGATCTCAAAATATATTAAATATAAATGTTGTACAGTTGAAAGTAAAATGGCTGAGTTTACCTGAGTCATGTACTGAGTGTATTCGGGTGTAGGTACCAAGGTTTAGGACTTGATGTTGTACAACCGTTGTACCTGATATAACTTTATGCAAGTAGAAAATGAAGTAATGTAAAGGGGACATTTTATCTGCTGTAAGTCAGATCACTTTTTTCTATGCTGTGTATTGTACCATGTCATGTTATGCTGCCATATGAATATCTATTCTCTCTGTATATTTGTAAATAAACTAAGTTGGTATTTTACTCTCTCATTGTTATAGTGTCTTTGCAACCTGATATCTCCTAACTCTGCTTATGTCCTGAGAATACATATTTAACCAAAATTCTCAACACATTCAAAGATTGTTATTCAAAGATCAGAAGCAGCAGTCACAATCCTGAATGGAATGGGAGGGTGGTTTCCTAATTGGTTTGTTGGCGTAAGTTGGTATATTTTAAATTTTCTGATAATGATTACCCTTACCTTACTAGGATTGTGTTTGCTTTCCAAAAGAAGCTACTGTTGCTTTATGGCAGTACTTACAAAGAGGGGAGCCTTGCCTGAGACTCCTGTCTTTTCCAACACAGACAGGCCAGGAGACAGGAAGTGCTACGTCATGCTATCAAGAGTACTTCTGTACCCCGTGTTGTTTGCTGTGTGGTACTGCAGTCATGTCCAGCCCTACATATGGTGGTGAAACGTATTCAAAGGAGTGTTCCATTCCCAAGTTGGGGATTGCATAGAGGACCCTTAAAGCTTGCAGATGGCGCCAAGAGAAATAGATTGTGTGCCAGTGCCTATGGGTTAATTAAGGGAGATGGCCTTAAGAGTCCTAGGCTGAGGACAAGAAAAAGGAAGCCTTTGCTCAAAGCAAAAAGAAGAGGAGGGATTGTGGGAACATTGTGGAATGTGTAAGGAAAACCATAGGCCTGGGTCAAGAGCAAAAGGCCGAAGAGACTCTTTGGTTGATGAAAAGCAACCTCTGTCAGCAGAACCATCCAGAAAGATGACTCTTGCTGAAGTTGACAACATTATTTAAGAAAGAGGCAGAGAGTTGACAAGCAGTAATTTTTTTTTCAAAAGGCATATTAATATATACTGTATAATGCTGGTGTCATTTAAAAACATCAGGAGAAAAAAGTGGGACTGTGGAATTGCTGAGGTCTGAACATGTCCGGACAGGTCTGGACAAGCCTAACCCGTCTGTTCCAAGCCTCTAACCTGTGTCCCGCCACCTTGGTCCAGCTGCCTTGGCAGGGGGGGGGGGTTCCTGCTAGACACCTGGGGGGACGGGACATTGTGCTGCCCTGTCTACCGACAGATGTTTTACTTTAAGCAAAGCTATCTACCGTTAGAAAGTCTGTGTGCTTAATAAGAGTCTTGAATTTCCTGGCAGATTTGGTGGAACAACCAGAGTACAAACATTTTCCTAACAGGAGGGAGGGGGAGGGGGGGCTGAAGCAGTCTTCCCGGGGGGTGGGTGGGCTCCCCCTCCCCCCATCGAAGCAACAGAAGGAGGCAGCCGGGAAGCGCTGCCGCCTCCAGACAGCAGACTCTGCCCACCCACTGCTCGTCTGGCCCTGGCAGCCGCCAGGGTTCTGGGGGGCAGGTGGGTGCAAAGCCAAGCCGCCGCCAAGCCTGCCAAGGCTCCAGGGAGTGGTTGGAGGCTGTTTGGGGGGGGGGGCTCCCGGGCGGAGAGTGGGGCGAAGAGGAGAGCCTGGGACACCCCCCGCAGAACCCAGCTGCCCCCCCCGGGGGGCCGGCGCTCAGACGGTCTTCGCCTCCCTCCGCAGATGATCCCACCCACGTCCTTCCACGGTGCCTTCCCCCCCCCCCCTTGCAGGTCCCTGCCCGCACCCACCCACAGGCCAGTCCTGGGCGGGGGAGAAATCCGCCCCTCTCTGCTGTGACAGCGCCTGCGGGTGCGGGTCCTACGGGTGCGGCGCTTCCTGACAGTCCCCACGAGGCAGACACTGCGGGGCAGGGCGGTGGGGGGGGTCCCCGGGCGGCAGGGAGGGGCGCTGCCTCACGTCCTGCTGCCGTCTCGCCCTTGATGCAGCGGCCACTGCGGGGCAGGGGGCGCCTCTGGCAGCCGATGAGAACTGGAGCCCCTCAGGAGGAAGAGGCAGAAGGGGTTCGATCCGCACGGACGCAGCCGCGAGAAAACGAGCTGGGAGAATCGAGGCCCTAGAGTCAGGAGGCGGGGGGGGGGAGTCGGCCCCCGACCAGCAAGAGATGCCGCGCCGCCTCCGCTTCCACATCCACGGCGGAACGGCGGACCAGCCGTCCGGGAGAAGGGGTAGCCGAGAGGAAGACCTAGGGGGAGAAACCGGCTCTCCGGTGGCAGAAGCCGGAAAGCGCCCTCTTGCCCCGGCCCTCCCTGAAAGAAGCCGCCAGCTCCCGCGGTGGCCCGGGGGACCGGGCAGGCACCGGAGACCTTGCGGGAATCGCGGAGGGCCGGGCAACGGTAGCGGTTGGCGAGTCAGAAGCCCCTGACCCGAGGAGGGAAGATGGGGGGGGGCTTGCCAGGGTCGGGTGTGCGGGGCGGGGGAGCGAGCGGGACGGTCTGGCGGCTGGAAACACCGGGACCGCAGGGAGGATCGTTCCCAAAGCCTGGAGGGCGCCCCCGAACGGGGCCCAGGAGCTGCAGGCGCTGGAGCGAAAGGATTTTGGGGCGAGGGGACGGTCGAGGAGGGAGCGGGGAAAGCGGGCGGCCAGGACGCGTCCGGGGCTCCCGAGCTGTGCTCGCCGGCCCTCCGGCCGGTTACCTCTTCAGGCGGAGGCTGCTGGCGCTGCGGCTGCCCCGGTTCTCCACCAGACGAGCCCTCTCCGAGGGATCCCCGCCGGTGCCCGCGGGGGGCTCCATCGCGCCGGGAAGGAAGGGTCGCCCGCGGCGCTGAGCTCGGCCGCCGGAAGCTCACTCGAAGGCGCGCCCGGAGCGCTCCATGGCAGGGGAAGAGTCGCTCCGTCGGATGATGCAGCTGTCCAAAGGACCGGCCAAGAGTAGGCGCGGGCGCGGGGGTGGGATGGGGATGGACCAAGTCAGGCCACGCCCTTCGTCACAGGCTCCTCCCCCTGCGGGCAACCGGGTACCACCTCCCACACCCCCATTCAACCGGCCTCAGGGCACGCAAAAGAGCCCCCTTCCCCGAGACTGGGAACCAGAGGATTCCCCGCGCCCAAAGGCGGAAGGGAGACGGTCCCGGGGCTCCGTCCAGGGTGGAAGCGAGATGTCCCTGCGCTGCTGCTTCTTGGGGAGGAGGGTCCCACGGACTCGCTGCAGAAGCCTGCCCGGCAGGCCAGGGACAGGGGTCGCACGCGAGAATCAGCCGGAGCCCTTAACAGCCCTCCCGCCAGGACCGCCAGGAGGGGAAGGGATGCAAGCCGGGCCGTTCCCGAGGAGACCGGGGCGCGCAGGTAGAGGGCGGCCGGGCGCCTCGGCTTCCGCCGGCTTCCAGTGCACCAGCAGCCGAGACAAGCTTCTGGCACTTCCGCTCCCGCTCCGCATCTGCCCTGGGAAGGGAGAAGAGGGGACGTGCCAGGAGGCAGCGGGAGACACCGGCGCCGCCCCCATCCCGAAGGCGAGGGCCCCTCAGCCTCCCAGACCGTCCAGTCCGCCTCTGTTTTTTTTTTTTTAAATTATTAATACAAAATAAACCTACTATTACACAAAAAACCCTATATAAAATACAAAACAATACAATACAATAAAATAGAATTACCCATGTGCACCCGGGGCGCTGCAAAGGAGGCCGGACTGCAGGCGGTCTGCCCGACGGCGGCTCGGAGCGCGGGCGGCCCGGGGCACGCGGAAGGCCGGTCTGGGGTGGATGGCAAAGACCCGGACCTCGAGCCCCGGCAAGGAGCGGGGACGCCGGCCGGCCGAGCCCCGTGCTAAGCATCAGAAACCGCGGGGGCTGAAGGATCGGAGCCGGCGGCGGGAGGCAGACGGAGCCGCCGCCGCCGCCGCCGCCGCCGCCTCCACTACCGGGCGCCCCTCCTCTGGGTCCACTGCCTTTCTGCCCCTCCCGGATGGCTTAGCGCTGAAGAACGGATGGCAGGGTGAAAGATGGCGGGGGCGGAGGTGCCCAGGGATCGCCCGGGCGGGGGTCTCTCGGGAAGTGCAGGAGAGAAACCGGGCCGGAGACCGCCAAAACCCAACCCGGGCTACTGCGGAGAAGGGAGCCGGTCGTCCCCCCTCCCTGCCCGGTCAGGGTCCTTGAGGCGAGCCGACATATTTTCCCGACTCACAAAGGGAGGTCGGTGGGGGCAGGCAGGAAGGCAGGGCAGGGCAGGGCGCGCCGTTGGGAGTGGGGGGGGCGGCGGGGGGGGCGCAGGTGAAGCCGAGCTGAGAATATGGTGACGCGCCAGAGCGAAACGATGCGGATTCCGGCGCCCTCCGAGATCCTGATTTCCAGACGCAATTCACGGAACATCTTGGCTGGAAGGTAGTGGATCGGGGAGAGGGAGGGGGAGGGGGGCACCCGGGGGGCACCCTTTCTTTCTTTCTTTCTTCCTGTGCTCAAGAACAGGTGCTGGCCTGCCGCATTTTCCTTCATAATTTCTCCCGCCCGAATAGCTTGCCTTTCCCCACAAAAACCCGGTGCGGCTTTCCTGCCTGGTTCTTGGGGCCCAGCTTTACAATCCTATGATTCCATGAAGAGGTTTAGGATCCCGGGAGCGCCATTTTATTCCGCTTGGCCATGGTGGGGCCATGATGTGACGGGGGCTCAAACCCCAAGCCTGAACGTGCCGGGAGTGTTTCTCTTAAACCTGGGCTGGCAGAGGATGCTTCCGCCAGGCGTGCGCTTTGGGGGGGGGGGGCGTGTGTGCGGGCGGCGAGGTGTTTGAGCAAACGGCAGCGAAGCCCCTATTCTTTCGGGAGAGACGTCTTGGCACGCTGGTTCCCAACTGGACTCATTCCCGGGGATATATAAAAGGGCGGGGGTTAGGGTTAGGGTTTATTCCAATAATAAAATAAACTGGAATGAATAAACTCCGCAAAGGATCCCACCCACTTCCTTAATGAAAGGTGTCCGGGAAAACAGCGCGGAGGAGACCTTCAAATAAACGCAGGATCCTGCAAAACCTCCCGGCGGCACCTCCAGCCGCTCCTCCCCCCCCGCTCCGAAAACAAAGAAACGGGGAGCCCCTGCTCTTCAGAGGCGACCCAAGCGGGGGTCCTTCCGCCTTGGCTTCGAAAACTGCTTTCTAAGACCGGACTTACTTATGCTGCCTTTCACTAGATATCTTGTTATATATGTCGAGGAAAGCGCTGGTGGGTAGAAGAGCCGCTGGCCAATGCTTTCCTCCAGTAAACGCCAGCGTGCCTTTCTCCCGGGGTGGGGGTGGGGGTGGGGCGCGCTGGATGCGCGTGGCTCTCCTCTGCCCTGCCCGAAAACCATTCGCCCGCCTTGAAGGAAGCTCAGCGCCCGGGGATGGGCGGCGGGCAGGGCCGGGGAGGCGGCGAGGGAGCTTCTTTCTCGTTTCCCTTTCTATAATGTAGTAAGAACAACTACTGAATGATGGGATTCATCATCATTCTTAAATGATTGTACTGGCTTTATAGAGGGTGGAGGGTTACGGTTCGTGGTTTATTGTCGCCTGTGTCTGTTTGCTTGCTTGCTTGCTTGCAAGCCCCTAAGAGTAGTGCTTTGCAGGAAATCGGCTGTATTTAAATTAAATTAAATTATAAATTAAATTAAAATAAAATAATGAAATCGTAGAATGGCAGGGCTGGAAAGGACCTCTCGGGGACCATGGAGTCTGGCCCTTAGGAAGCGCTTCCGGATGTTTAGTCGAAATCTCCTTTCTTGTACGGTCAAACCATTCTTTCTGGCCGCAGCCTCTTAAGCTGCGGAAAATAAGCCTCGGACCGAAGGAAGATGGCTCTCCGGCTGCCTTCTCCTCTCCGGGCTACACGTGTCTGGAGAACCATGAGGAAAAGGGTTGGCGGAGTCTCCCTGCTTTTCTCCGACGCCTTTGGATGCCGCCCTGGCTCTCTTGGCCGGGAGAAAGGGCAGCCGCCACCCGGCGAAAGCGACCGCCGCTCCTCTGCCCGGGGCCGGAGCGCCGCCGAGGCCAGCCTGCGGCGCCCCTTTGCTGGGCCCGAGGGAGACCTGGAGAGGACCCGCCGGCCTCAGCCTCGTTCCCAGGGGCAGGGCGCCCCGGCGGGCTGGCCGCGTTCAGCCGCAGCTCTGGACGGCGGTGGCCCTCCTCGCACCGAACGCGGCGTCTCGGCGCTGGGCCTGGGGAGCGGATCGGCGGGGAGGAAAGGAGGAGGGGGGG